>NC_133361.1:101213912-101563912 GCF_049309525.1 Garra rufa
TGCAGTCTAATCCTGTTTGCGTAAAACAAGCCCGCTCCCAAGCGGGTTAGAGGGCCTCCCTGCCTTGGTTAAAATGCCTGCTGGCAGCAATGGGATTTAGACTGGAGCCTAAATCAAATGCCTTAGACCTCTCGGCCACGCTACCCTGGAATGCTCACTTTTGTGGGCCCTTTTCTGCCCTCTTCCCCCACCCCAAAGATGGAGAAAACGTCGGCCGCCGGACGTTCTTTGCAAAGCCTCTGGAGTGCGGGCAAAGAATGTTTTTTTGTGTATAGGCACAATAGCTTTCCAAAACTCTGTCTTGGCAGTAGTGGGATTCGAACCCACGCCCCCGAAGAGACTGGAGCCTTAATCCAGAGGCTTAGACCACTCGGCCACGCTACCCTGCCACATCCGCCTTCGTGGGCCCTTTTTTTTTCTTGTCGCGCTTCGCCGCAAGCTGATGCCTTGTAATTCGAAGCCGTAAAGGCATCCTTTATACAGGGGTATGCAGTCCTACTCCTGGTGGCCCCCTTCCTGTGGAGTGGAGGTCAGCATCAAGCAGGCTCCTGATTGGTTAACGCGGCGCGAATTGACGCAGAAGTTCAGATTTTTCACCTCGGGCAGCAGACGCGAATGCTTGTCAGACGCGTGATTCACAAAAAAGCACAATTCGCGCTTAACGCACCTAACACGCCAGACGCTCAATTCGCGCCATTCGCGAGAACTAGACGCGCGGATGAGGCGAATTCGCGTCTACCGCGCCGCGCTAAACGCCTCATTCGCGCCGCAAGAACTCCAGGCGGGTGTAAACACGTCTTACCATTGACTTAACATTGAAATCACTCGGACCAGACGCATATTCCCGTTTGGTGTGAGCGTAGCATTAGACCGTGCGGCCATGCTACCTCGTCGGGTTGCGCTCCAAGGGTCTCTTCGACAGGTGGAACGGCCTCCCTAATACTTACTCTGCAGAACTGCTGCAGTCTAATCCTTTTTGCGTGAAATAATCCCGCTGCCAAGCGGGTTAGAGGGCCTCCCTGCCTTGGTTAAAATTGCTGCTGGCAGCGATGGGATTCGAACCCACGCCCCCGAAGAGACTGGAGCCTAAATCCAGCGCCTTAGACCACTCGGCCACGCTACCCTGGGATTTGCACTTTCGTGGGCCATTTTCTGCCCTCTTCCCCCACCCCAAATATAGAGAGAACGTCGGCCGCCGGACCTTAATCCAGCGCCTTAGACCGCTCGGCCACGCTACCTTGTCATGGTGTGTTCCACGGGTCTTTACGACAGGTCAAACGGCCTCCCAAATACTGACTCTGCGGAACGGCTGCAGTCTAATCCTGTTTGCGTAAAACAAGCCCGCTCCCAAGCGGGTTAGAGGGCCTCCCTGCCTTGGTTAAAATGCCTGCTGGCAGCAATGGGATTTAGACTGGAGCCTAAATCAAATGCCTTAGACCTCTCGGCCACGCTACCCTGGAATGCTCACTTTTGTGGGCCCTTTTCTGCCCTCTTCCCCCACCCCAAAGATAGAGAAAACGTCGGCCGCCGGACGTTCTTTGCAAAGCCTCTGGAGTGCGGGCAAAGAATGTTTTTTTGTGTATAGGCACAATAGCTTTCCAAAACTCTGTCTTGGCAGTAGTGGGATTCAAACCCACGCCCCCGAAGAGACTGGAGCCTTAATCCAGCGGCTTAGACCACTCGGCCACGCTACCCTGCCACAGCCGCCTTCGTGGGCCCTTTTTTTTTCTTGTCGCGCTTCGCCGCAAGCTGATGCCTTGTAATTCGAAGCCGTAAAGGCATCCTTTATACAGGGGTATGCAGTCCTACTCCTGGTGGCCCCCTTCCTGTGGAGTGGAGGTCAGCATCAAGCAGGCTCCTGATTGGTTAACGCGGCGCGAATTGACGCAGAAGTTCAGATTTTTCACCTCGGGCAGCAGACGCGAATGCTTGTCAGACGCGTGATTCACAAAAAAAGCACAATTCGCGCTTAACGCACCTAACACGCCAGACGCTCAATTCGCGCCATTCGCGAGAACTAGACGCGCGGATGAGGCGAATTCGCGTCTACCGCGCCGCGCTAAACGCCTCATTCGCGCCGCAAGAACTCCAGGCGGGTGTAAACACGTCTTACCATTGACTTAACATTGAAATCACTCGGACCAGACGCATATTCCCGTTTGGTGTGAGCGTAGCATTAGACCGTGCGGCCATGCTACCTCGTCGGGTTGCGCTCCAAGGGTCTCTTCGACAGGTGGAACGGCCTCCCTAATACTTACTCTGCAGAACTGCTGCAGTCTAATCCTGTTTGCGTGAAATAATCCCGCTGCCAAGCGGGTTAGAGGGCCTCCCTGCCTTGGTTAAAATTGCTGCTGGCAGCGATGGGATTCGAGCCCACGCCCCCGAAGAGACTGGAGCCTAAATCCAGCGCCTTAGACCACTCGGCCACGCTACCCTGGGATTTGCACTTTCGTGGGCCATTTTCTGCCCTCTTCCCCCACCCCAAATATAGAGAGAACGTCGGCCGCCGGACCTTAATCCAGCGCCTTAGACCGCTCGGCCACGCTATCTTGTCATGGTGTGTTCCACGGGTCTTTACGACAGGTCAAACGGCCTCCCAAATACTGACTCTGCGGAACGGCTGCAGTCTAATCCTGTTTGCGTAAAACAAGCCCGCTCCCAAGCGGGTTAGAGGGCCTCCCTGCCTTGGTTAAAATGCCTGCTGGCAGCAATGGGATTTAGACTGGAGCCTAAATCAAATGCCTTAGACCTCTTGGCCACGCTACCCTGGAATGCTCACTTTCGTGGGCCCTTTTCTGCCCTCTTCCCCCACCCCAAAGATAGAGAAAATGTCGGCCGCCGGACCTTCTTTGCAAAGCCTCTGGAGTGCGGGCAAAGAATGTTTTTTTGTGTATAGGCACAATAGCCTTCCAAAACTCTGTCTTGGCAGTAGTGGGATTCAAACCCACGCCCCCGAAGAGACTGGAGCCTTAATCCAGCAGCTTAGACCACTCGGCCACTTTTTTTTTCTTGTCGCGCTTCACCGCAAGCTGATGCCTTGTAATTCGAAGCCGTAAAGGCATCCTTTATACAGGGGTATGCAGTCCTACTCCTGGTGGCCCCCTTCCTGTGGAGTGGAGGTCAGCATCAAGCAGGCTCCTGATTGGTTAACGCGGCGCGAATTGACGCAGAAGTTCAGATTTTTCACCTCGGGCAGCAGACGCGAATGCTTGTCAGACGCGTGATTCACAAAAAAGCACAATTCGCGCTTAACGCACCTAACACGCCAGACGCTCAATTCGCGCCATTCGCGAGAACTAGACGCGCGGATGAGGCGAATTCGCGTCTACCGCGCCGCGCTAAACGCCTCATTCGCGCCGCAAGAACTCCAGGCGGGTGTAAACACGTTTTACCATTGACTTAACATTGAAATCACTCGGACCAGACGCATATTCCCGTTTGGTGTGAGCGTAGCATTAGACCGTGCGGCCATGCTACCTCGTCGGGTTGCGCTCCAAGGGTCTCTTCGACAGGTGGAACGGCCTCCCTAATACTTACTCTGCAGAACTGCTGCAGTCTTATCCTTTTTGCGTGAAATAATCCCGCTGCCAAGCGGGTTAGAGGGCCTCCCTGCCTTGGTTAAAATTGCTGCTGGCAGCGATGGGATTCGAACCCACGCCCCCGAAGAGACTGGAGCCTAAATCCAGCGCCTTAGACCACTCGGCCACGCTACCCTGGGATTTGCACTTTCGTGGGCCCTTTTCTGCCCTCTTCCCCCACCCCAAAGATAGAGAAAATGTCGGCCGCCGGACCTTCTTTGCAAAGCCTCTGGAGTGCGGGCAAAGAATGTTTTTTTGTGTATAGGCACAATAGCCTTCCAAAACTCTGTCTTGGCAGTAGTGGGATTCGAACCCACGCCCCCGAAGAGACTGGAGCCTTAATACAGCGGCTTAGACCACTCGGCCACTTTTTTTTTCTTGTCGCGCTTCGCCGCAAGCTGATGCCTTGTAATTCGAAGCCGTAAAGGCATCCTTTATACAGGGGTATGCAGTCCTACTCCTGGTGGCCCCCTTCCTGTGGAGTGGAGGTCAGCATCAAGCAGGCTCCTGATTGGTTAACGCGGCGCGAATTGACGCAGAAGTTCAGATTTTTCACCTCGGGCAGCAGACGCGAATGCTTGTCAGACGCGTGATTCACAAAAAAGCACAATTCGCGCTTAACGCACCTAACACGCCAGACGCTCAATTCGCGCCATTCGCGAGAACTAGACGCGCGGATGAGGCGAATTCGCGTCTACCGCGCCGCGCTAAACGCCTCATTCGCGCCGCAAGAACTCCAGGCGGGTGTAAACACGTCTTACCATTGACTTAACATTGAAATCACTCGGACCAGACGCATATTCCCGTTTGGTGTGAGCGTAGCATTAGACCGTGCGGCCATGCTACCTCGTCGGGTTGCGCTCCAAGGGTCTCTTCGACAGGTGGAACGGCCTCCCTAATACTTACTCTGCAGAACTGCTGCAGTCTAATCCTTTTTGCGTGAAATAATCCCGCTGCCAAGCGGGTTAGAGGGCCTCCCTGCCTTGGTTAAAATTGCTGCTGGCAGCGATGGGATTCGAACCCACGCCCCCGAAGAGACTGGAGCCTAAATCCAGCGCCTTAGACCACTCGGCCACGCTACCCTGGGATTTGCACTTTCGTGGGCCATTTTCTGCCCTCTTCCCCCACCCCAAATATAGAGAGAACGTCGGCCGCCGGACCTTAATCCAGCGCCTTAGACCGCTCGGCCACGCTACCTTGTCATGGTGTGTTCCACGGGTCTTTACGACAGGTCAAACGGCCTCCCAAATACTGACTCTGCGGAACGGCTGCAGTCTAATCCTGTTTGCGTAAAACAAGCCCGCTCCCAAGCGGGTTAGAGGGCCTCCCTGCCTTGGTTAAAATGCCTGCTGGCAGCAATGGGATTTAGACTGGAGCCTAAATCAAATGCCTTAGACCTCTCGGCCACGCTACCCTGGAATGCTCACTTTTGTGGGCCCTTTTCTGCCCTCTTCCCCCACCCCAAAGATAGAGAAAACGTCGGCCGCCGGACGTTCTTTGCAAAGCCTCTGGAGTGCGGGCAAAGAATGTTTTTTTGTGTATAGGCACAATAGCTTTCCAAAACTCTGTCTTGGCAGTAGTGGGATTCAAACCCACGCCCCCGAAGAGACTGGAGCCTTAATCCAGCGGCTTAGACCACTCGGCCACGCTACCCTGCCACAGCCGCCTTCGTGGGCCCTTTTTTTTTCTTGTCGCGCTTCGCCGCAAGCTGATGCCTTGTAATTCGAAGCCGTAAAGGCATCCTTTATACAGGGGTATGCAGTCCTACTCCTGGTGGCCCCCTTCCTGTGGAGTGGAGGTCAGCATCAAGCAGGCTCCTGATTGGTTAACGCGGCGCGAATTGACGCAGAAGTTCAGATTTTTCACCTCGGGCAGCAGACGCGAATGCTTGTCAGACGCGTGATTCACAAAAAAAGCACAATTCGCGCTTAACGCACCTAACACGCCAGACGCTCAATTCGCGCCATTCGCGAGAACTAGACGCGCGGATGAGGCGAATTCGCGTCTACCGCGCCGCGCTAAACGCCTCATTCGCGCCGCAAGAACTCCAGGCGGGTGTAAACACGTCTTACCATTGACTTAACATTGAAATCACTCGGACCAGACGCATATTCCCGTTTGGTGTGAGCGTAGCATTAGACCGTGCGGCCATGCTACCTCGTCGGGTTGCGCTCCAAGGGTCTCTTCGACAGGTGGAACGGCCTCCCTAATACTTACTCTGCAGAACTGCTGCAGTCTAATCCTGTTTGCGTGAAATAATCCCGCTGCCAAGCGGGTTAGAGGGCCTCCCTGCCTTGGTTAAAATTGCTGCTGGCAGCGATGGGATTCGAACCCACGCCCCCGAAGAGACTGGAGCCTAAATCCAGCGCCTTAGACCACTCGGCCACGCTACCCTGGGATTTGCACTTTCGTGGGCCATTTTCTGCCCTCTTCCCCCACCCCAAATATAGAGAGAACGTCGGCCGCCGGACCTTAATCCAGCGCCTTAGACCGCTCGGCCACGCTACCTTGTCATGGTGTGTTCCACGGGTCTTTACGACAGGTCAAACGGCCTCCCAAATACTGACTCTGCGGAACGGCTGCAGTCTAATCCTGTTTGCGTAAAACAAGCCCGCTCCCAAGCGGGTTAGAGGGCCTCCCTGCCTTGGTTAAAATGCCTGCTGGCAGCAATGGGATTTAGACTGGAGCCTAAATCAAATGCCTTAGACCTCTTGGCCACGCTACCCTGGAATGCTCACTTTCGTGGGCCCTTTTCTGCCCTCTTCCCCCACCCCAAAGATAGAGAAAATGTCGGCCGCCGGACCTTCTTTGCAAAGCCTCTGGAGTGCGGGCAAAGAATGTTTTTTTGTGTATAGGCACAATAGCCTTCCAAAACTCTGTCTTGGCAGTAGTGGGATTCAAACCCACGCCCCCGAAGAGACTGGAGCCTTAATCCAGCAGCTTAGACCACTCGGCCACTTTTTTTTTCTTGTCGCGCTTCGCCGCAAGCTGATGCCTTGTAATTCGAAGCCGTAAAGGCATCCTTTATACAGGGGTATGCAGTCCTACTCCTGGTGGCCCCCTTCCTGTGGAGTGGAGGTCAGCATCAAGCAGGCTCCTGATTGGTTAACGCGGCGCGAATTGACGCAGAAGTTCAGATTTTTCACCTCGGGCAGCAGACGCGAATGCTTGTCAGACGCGTGATTCACAAAAAAGCACAATTCGCGCTTAACGCACCTAACACGCCAGACGCTCAATTCGCGCCATTCGCGAGAACTAGACGCGCGGATGAGGCGAATTCGCGTCTACCGCGCCGCGCTAAACGCCTCATTCGCGCCGCAAGAACTCCAGGCGGGTGTAAACACGTCTTACCATTGACTTAACATTGAAATCACTCGGACCAGACGCATATTCCCGTTTGGTGTGAGCGTAGCATTAGACCGTGCGGCCATGCTACCTCGTCGGGTTGCGCTCCAAGGGTCTCTTCGACAGGTGGAACGGCCTCCCTAATACTTACTCTGCAGAACTGCTGCAGTCTAATCCTTTTTGCGTGAAATAATCCCGCTGCCAAGCGGGTTAGAGGGCCTCCCTGCCTTGGTTAAAATTGCTGCTGGCAGCGATGGGATTCGAACCCACGCCCCCGAAGAGACTGGAGCCTAAATCCAGCGCCTTAGACCACTCGGCCACGCTACCCTGGGATTTGCACTTTCGTGGGCCATTTTCTGCCCTCTTCCCCCACCCCAAATATAGAGAGAACGTCGGCCGCCGGACCTTAATCCAGCGCCTTAGACCGCTCGGCCACGCTACCTTGTCATGGTGTGTTCCACGGGTCTTTACGACAGGTCAAACGGCCTCCCAAATACTGACTCTGCGGAACGGCTGCAGTCTAATCCTGTTTGCGTAAAACAAGCCCGCTCCCAAGCGGGTTAGAGGGCCTCCCTGCCTTGGTTAAAATGCCTGCTGGCAGCAATGGGATTTAGACTGGAGCCTAAATCAAATGCCTTAGACCTCTTGGCCACGCTACCCTGGAATGCTCACTTTCGTGGGCCCTTTTCTGCCCTCTTCCCCCACCCCAAAGATAGAGAAAATGTCGGCCGCCGGACCTTCTTTGCAAAGCCTCTGGAGTGCGGGCAAAGAATGTTTTTTTGTGTATAGGCACAATAGCCTTCCAAAACTCTGTCTTGGCAGTAGTGGGATTCAAACCCACGCCCCCGAAGAGACTGGAGCCTTAATCCAGCAGCTTAGACCACTCGGCCACTTTTTTTTTCTTGTCGCGCTTCGCCGCAAGCTGATGCCTTGTAATTCGAAGCCGTAAAGGCATCCTTTATACAGGGGTATGCAGTCCTACTCCTGGTGGCCCCCTTCCTGTGGAGTGGAGGTCAGCATCAAGCAGGCTCCTGATTGGTTAACGCGGCGCGAATTGACGCAGAAGTTCAGATTTTTCACCTCGGGCAGCAGACGCGAATGCTTGTCAGACGCGTGATTCACAAAAAAGCACAATTCGCGCTTAACGCACCTAACACGCCAGACGCTCAATTCGCGCCATTCGCGAGAACTAGACGCGCGGATGAGGCGAATTCGCGTCTACCGCGCCGCGCTAAACGCCTCATTCGCGCCGCAAGAACTCCAGGCGGGTGTAAACACGTCTTACCATTGACTTAACATTGAAATCACTCGGACCAGACGCATATTCCCGTTTGGTGTGAGCGTAGCATTAGACCGTGCGGCCATGCTACCTCGTCGGGTTGCGCTCCAAGGGTCTCTTCGACAGGTGGAACGGCCTCCCTAATACTTACTCTGCAGAACTGCTGCAGTCTAATCCTTTTTGCGTGAAATAATCCCGCTGCCAAGCGGGTTAGAGGGCCTCCCTGCCTTGGTTAAAATTGCTGCTGGCAGCGATGGGATTCGAACCCACGCCCCCGAAGAGACTGGAGCCTAAATCCAGCGCCTTAGACCACTCGGCCACGCTACCCTGGGATTTGCACTTTCGTGGGCCATTTTCTGCCCTCTTCCCCCACCCCAAATATAGAGAGAACGTCGGCCGCCGGACCTTAATCCAGCGCCTTAGACCGCTCGGCCACGCTACCTTGTCATGGTGTGTTCCACGGGTCTTTACGACAGGTCAAACGGCCTCCCAAATACTGACTCTGCGGAACGGCTGCAGTCTAATCCTGTTTGCGTAAAACAAGCCCGCTCCCAAGCGGGTTAGAGGGCCTCCCTGCCTTGGTTAAAATGCCTGCTGGCAGCAATGGGATTTAGACTGGAGCCTAAATCAAATGCCTTAGACCTCTCGGCCACGCTACCCTGGAATGCTCACTTTTGTGGGCCCTTTTCTGCCCTCTTCCCCCACCCCAAAGATAGAGAAAACGTCGGCCGCCGGACGTTCTTTGCAAAGCCTCTGGAGTGCGGGCAAAGAATGTTTTTTTGTGTATAGGCACAATAGCTTTCCAAAACTCTGTCTTGGCAGTAGTGGGATTCAAACCCACGCCCCCGAAGAGACTGGAGCCTTAATCCAGCGGCTTAGACCACTCGGCCACGCTACCCTGCCACAGCCGCCTTCGTGGGCCCTTTTTTTTTCTTGTCGCGCTTCGCCGCAAGCTGATGCCTTGTAATTCGAAGCCGTAAAGGCATCCTTTATACAGGGGTATGCAGTCCTACTCCTGGTGGCCCCCTTCCTGTGGAGTGGAGGTCAGCATCAAGCAGGCTCCTGATTGGTTAACGCGGCGCGAATTGACGCAGAAGTTCAGATTTTTCACCTCGGGCAGCAGACGCGAATGCTTGTCAGACGCGTGATTCACAAAAAAAGCACAATTCGCGCTTAACGCACCTAACACGCCAGACGCTCAATTCGCGCCATTCGCGAGAACTAGACGCGCGGATGAGGCGAATTCACGTCTACCGCGCCGCGCTAAACGCCTCATTCGCGCCGCAAGAACTCCAGGCGGGTGTAAACACGTCTTACCATTGACTTAACATTGAAATCACTCGGACCAGACGCATATTCCCGTTTGGTGTGAGCGTAGCATTAGACCGTGCGGCCATGCTACCTCGTCGGGTTGCGCTCCAAGGGTCTCTTCGACAGGTGGAACGGCCTCCCTAATACTTACTCTGCAGAACTGCTGCAGTCTAATCCTGTTTGCGTGAAATAATCCCGCTGCCAAGCGGGTTAGAGGGCCTCCCTGCCTTGGTTAAAAATGCTGCTGGCAGCGATGGGATTCGAACCCACGCCCCCGAAGAGACTGGAGCCTAAATCCAGCGCCTTAGACCACTCGGCCACGCTACCCTGGGATTTGCACTTTCGTGGGCCATTTTCTGCCCTCTTCCCCCACCCCAAATATAGAGAGAACGTCGGCCGCCGGACCTTAATCCAGCGCCTTAGACCGCTCGGCCACGCTACCTTGTCATGGTGTGTTCCACGGGTCTTTACGACAGGTCAAACGGCCTCCCAAATACTGACTCTGCGGAACGGCTGCAGTCTAATCCTGTTTGCGTAAAACAAGCCCGCTCCCAAGCGGGTTAGAGGGCCTCCCTGCCTTGGTTAAAATGCCTGCTGGCAGCAATGGGATTTAGACTGGAGCCTAAATCAAATGCCTTAGACCTCTTGGCCACGCTACCCTGGAATGCTCACTTTCGTGGGCCCTTTTCTGCCCTCTTCCCCCACCCCAAAGATAGAGAAAATGTCGGCCGCCGGACCTTCTTTGCAAAGCCTCTGGAGTGCGGGCAAAGAATGTTTTTTTGTGTATAGGCACAATAGCCTTCCAAAACTCTGTCTTGGCAGTAGTGGGATTCAAACCCACGCCCCCGAAGAGACTGGAGCCTTAATCCAGCAGCTTAGACCACTCGGCCACTTTTTTTTTCTTGTCGCGCTTCGCCGCAAGCTGATGCCTTGTAATTCGAAGCCGTAAAGGCATCCTTTATACAGGGGTATGCAGTCCTACTCCTGGTGGCCCCCTTCCTATGGAGTGGAGGTCAGCATCAAGCAGGCTCCTGATTGGTTAACGCGGCGCGAATTGACGCAGAAGTTCAGATTTTTCACCTCGGGCAGCAGACGCGAATGCTTGTCAGACGCGTGATTCACAAAAAAAGCACAATTCGCGCTTAACGCACCTAACACGCCAGACGCTCAATTCGCGCCATTCGCGAGAACTAGACGCGCGGATGAGGCGAATTCGCGTCTACCGCGCCGCGCTAAACGCCTCATTCGCGCCGCAAGAACTCCAGGCGGGTGTAAAAACGTCTTACCATTGACTTAACATTGAAATCACTCGGACCAGACGCATATTCCCGTTTGGTGTGAGCGTAGCATTAGACCGTGCGGCCATGCTACCTCGTCGGGTTGCGCTCCAAGGGTCTCTTCGACAGGTGGAGCGGCCTCCCTAATACTTACTCTGCAGAACTGCTGCAGTCTAATCCTGTTTGCGTGAAATAATCCCGCTGCCAAGCGGGTTAGAGGGCCTCCCTGCCTTGGTTAAAATTGCTGCTGGCAGCGATGGGATTCGAACCCACGCCCCCGAAGAGACTGGAGCCTAAATCCAGCGCCTTAGACCACTCGGCCACGCTACCCTGGGATTTGCACTTTCGTGGGCCATTTTCTGCCCTCTTCCCCCACCCCAAATATAGAGAGAACGTCGGCCGCCGGACCTTCTATGCAAAGCCTCTGGAATGCGGGCAAAGAACATTTTTTTTTTGCGTACGCACAATAGCCTTCCAAACTCTGTCTTGGCAGCAGTGGGATTCAAACCCACACCCCCGAAGAGACTGGAGCCTTAATCCAACGCCTTATGCTACGTTCACACCAAACGCGAATACGCGTCTAAATTCTCGCCTGCCGCTGCTATTTATACGCGTGACCACTTTGTGTTCATTCGCCCGTCAAGAGCGAAATGGACGCGCATAAAAACAAAAGTTTGAAGCGAAATTTACGCGCGTCAGGTGCGTCAGAGAGGCGAAAGTTTCAAAAAGTTTCGAACCCCATTGGCAGCCATCTTTTTACAAGACGTCTGTTGTTGATCGGTCATTTATCGAGAGTGTCACTGCTCTGTATTTGCTCTGGAGAGCAGAACAGCGGTGTAGGGATCATCGTCGCTGTATTTGGGTTGCGCTTCGCCACAAGCTGATGCCTTGTAATTCGCCGCCGTAAAGGCATCCTTAATACAGGGTATGCAGTCCTACTCCTGGTGGCCCCCTTCCTGTGGAGTGGAGGTCCATCTCTGATCAAGCACACCTGAATCCGCTAATCAAGGCCTTTGGGGCTTATGTGGAAACGAT
Source organism: Garra rufa (assembly GCF_049309525.1). Classification (NCBI taxonomy): domain Eukaryota; kingdom Metazoa; phylum Chordata; class Actinopteri; order Cypriniformes; family Cyprinidae; genus Garra; species Garra rufa. Next base: position 101,225,738 of record NC_133361.1, read on the forward strand.
AGCCAGCTGTGATGCATTTAAAATCAAAATGATCAGGCAGCTGTTATTTCACCCAAAACTTTCCATGAGTAAAACTGGCTGTCTCCATTCTTGTAGACTACTCATTGTTTTTCATTAATATAATTTTCAAATTCGTTGAATTGTTTGTTTGTTTTTTATTGCACCTCTCCTATGATTGTAAATTATTGGTGTGCCTCTGTTGGAATGGAGCAGAGGCTGGGACAAGCTTTAAGCACTGACTTTGCTAAATGGCAAAGAATGCGAAAGCAGCTAAGTTTGGATGAGCATGCAGCGTCACTTCTCCAGTCGCTTCGCAGCCTCAGGAGCTTTCCAAAAGACTTCCCTGGCAGCGGTGGGATTCGAACCCACGCCCCCGAAGAGACTGGAGCCTTAATCCAGCGCCTTAGACCGCTCGGCCACGCTACCCTGGGATTTGCACTTTCGTGGGCCATTTTCTGCCCTCTTCCCCCACCCCAAATATAGAGAGAACGTCGGCCGCCGGACCTTAATCCAGCGCCTTAGACCGCTCGGCCACGCTACCTTGTCATGGTGTGTTCCACGGGTCTTTACGACAGGTCAAACGGCCTCCCAAATACTGACTCTGCGGAACGGCTGCAGTCTAATCCTGTTTGCGTAAAACAAGCCCGCTCCCAAGCGGGTTAGAGGGCCTCCCTGCCTTGGTTAAAATGCCTGCTGGCAGCAATGGGATTTAGACTGGAGCCTAAATCAAATGCCTTAGACCTCTCGGCCACGCTACCCTGGAATGCTCACTTTTGTGGGCCCTTTTCTGCCCTCTTCCCCCACCCCAAAGATGGAGAAAACGTCGGCCGCCGGACGTTCTTTGCAAAGCCTCTGGAGTGCGGGCAAAGAATGTTTTTTTGTGTATAGGCACAATAGCTTTCCAAAACTCTGTCTTGGCAGTAGTGGGATTCGAACCCACGCCCTCGAAGAGACTGGAGCCTTAATCCAGAGGCTTAGACCACTCGGCCACGCTACCCTGCCACATCCGCCTTCGTGGGCCCTTTTTTTTTCTTGTCGCGCTTCGCCGCAAGCTGATGCCTTGTAATTCGAAGCCGTAAAGGCATCCTTTATACAGGGGTATGCAGTCCTACTCCTGGTGGCCCCCTTCCTGTGGAGTGGAGGTCAGCATCAAGCAGGCTCCTGATTGGTTAACGCGGCGCGAATTGACGCAGAAGTTCAGATTTTTCACCTCGGGCAGCAGACGCGAATGCTTGTCAGACGCGTGATTCACAAAAAAGCACAATTCGCGCTTAACGCACCTAACACGCCAGACGCTCAATTCGCGCCATTCGCGAGAACTAGACGCGCGGATGAGGCGAATTCGCGTCTACCGCGCCGCGCTAAACGCCTCATTCGCGCCGCAAGAACTCCAGGCGGGTGTAAACACGTCTTACCATTGACTTAACATTGAAATCACTCGGACCAGACGCATATTCCCGTTTGGTGTGAGCGTAGCATTAGACCGTGCGGCCATGCTACCTCGTCGGGTTGCGCTCCAAGGGTCTCTTCGACAGGTGGAACGGCCTCCCTAATACTTACTCTGCAGAACTGCTGCAGTCTAATCCTTTTTGCGTGAAATAATCCCGCTGCCAAGCGGGTTAGAGGGCCTCCCTGCCTTGGTTAAAATTGCTGCTGGCAGCGATGGGATTCGAACCCACGCCCCCGAAGAGACTGGAGCCTAAATCCAGCGCCTTAGACCACTCGGCCACGCTACCCTGGGATTTGCACTTTCGTGGGCCATTTTCTGCCCTCTTCCCCCACCCCAAATATAGAGAGAACGTCGGCCGCCGGACCTTCTATGCAAAGCCTCTGGAATGCGGGCAAAGAACATTTTTTTTTTGCGTACGCACAATAGCCTTCCAAACTCTGTCTTGGCAGCAGTGGGATTCAAACCCACACCCCCGAAGAGACTGGAGCCTTAATCCAACGCCTTATGCTACGTTCACACCAAACGCGAATACGCGTCTAAATTCTCGCCTGCCGCTGCTATTTATACGCGTGACCACTTTGTGTTCATTCGCCCGTCAAGAGCGAAATGGACGCGCATAAAAACAAAAGTTTGAAGCGAAATTTACGCGCGTCAGGTGCGTCAGAGAGGCGAAAGTTTCAAAAAGTTTCGAACCCCATTGGCAGCCATCTTTTTACAAGACGTCTGTTGTTGATCGGTCATTTATCGAGAGTGTCACTGCTCTGTATTTGCTCTGGAGAGCAGAACAGCGGTGTAGGGATCATCGTCGCTGTATTTGGGTTGCGCTTCGCCACAAGCTGATGCCTTGTAATTCGCCGCCGTAAAGGCATCCTTAATACAGGGTATGCAGTCCTACTCCTGGTGGCCCCCTTCCTGTGGAGTGGAGGTCCATCTCTGATCAAGCACACCTGAATCCGCTAATCAAGGCCTTTGGGGCTTATGTGGAAACGATAGCCAGCTGTGATGCATTTAAAATCAAAATGATCAGGCAGCTGTTATTTCACCCAAAACTTTCCATGAGTAAAACTGGCTGTCTCCATTCTTGTAGACTACTCATTGTTTTTCATTAATATAATTTTCAAATTCGTTGAATTGTTTGTTTGATTTTTATTGCACCTCTCCTATGATTGTAAATTATTGGTGTGCCTCTGTTGGAATGGAGCAGAGGCTGGGACAAGCTTTAAGCACTGACTTTGCTAAATGGCAAAGAATGCGAAAGCAGCTAAGTTTGGATGAGCATGCAGCGTCACTTCTCCAGTCGCTTCGCAGCCTCAGGAGCTTTCCAAAAGACTTCCCTGGCAGCGGTGGGATTCGAACCCACGCCGCCGAAGAGACTGGAGCCTTAATCCAGCGCCTTAGACCGCTCGGCCACGCTACCTTGTCATGGTGTGTTCCACGGGTCTTTACGACAGGTCAAACGGCCTCCCAAATACTGACTCTGCGGAACGGCTGCAGTCTAATCCTGTTTGCGTAAAACAAGCCCGCTCCCAAGCGGGTTAGAGGGCCTCCCTGCCTTGGTTAAAATGCCTGCTGGCAGCAATGGGATTTAGACTGGAGCCTAAATCAAATGCCTTAGACCTCTCGGCCACGCTACCCTGGAATGCTCACTTTTGTGGGCCCTTTTCTGCCCTCTTCCCCCACCCCAAAGATAGAGAAAACGTCGGCCGCCGGACGTTCTTTGCAAAGCCTCTGGAGTGCGGGCAAAGAATGTTTTTTTGTGTATAGGCACAATAGCTTTCCAAAACTCTGTCTTGGCAGTAGTGGGATTCAAACCCACGCCCCCGAAGAGACTGGAGCCTTAATCCAGCGGCTTAGACCACTCGGCCACGCTACCCTGCCACAGCCGCCTTCGTGGGCCCTTTTTTTTCTTGTCGCGCTTCGCCGCAAGCTGATGCCTTGTAATTCGAAGCCGTAAAGGCATCCTTTATACAGGGGTATGCAGTCCTACTCCTGGTGGCCCCCTTCCTGTGGAGTGGAGGTCAGCATCAAGCAGGCTCCTGATTGGTTAACGCGGCGCGAATTGACGCAGAAGTTCAGATTTTTCACCTCGGGCAGCAGACGCGAATGCTTGTCAGACGCGTGATTCACAAAAAAAGCACAATTCGCGCTTAACGCACCTAACACGGCAGACGCTCAATTCGCGCCATTCGCGAGAACTAGACGCGCGGATGAGGCGAATTCGCGTCTACCGCGCCGCGCTAAACGCCTCATTCGCGCCGCAAGAACTCCAGGCGGGTGTAAACACGTCTTACCATTGACTTAACATTGAAATCACTCGGACCAGACGCATATTCCCATTTGGTGTGAGCGTAGCATTAGACCGTGCGGCCATGCTACCTCGTCGGGTTGCGCTCCAAGGGTCTCTTTGACAGGTGGAACGGCCTCCCTAATACTTACTCTGCAGAACTGCTGCAGTCTAATCCTGTTTGCGTGAAATAATCCCGCTGCCAAGCGGGTTAGAGGGCCTCCCTGCCTTGGTTAAAATTGCTGCTGGCAGCGATGGGATTCGAACCCACGCCCCCGAAGAGACTGGAGCCTAAATCCAGCGCCTTAGACCACTCGGCCACGCTACCCTGGGATTTGCACTTTCGTGGGCCATTTTCTGCCCTCTTCCCCCACCCCAAATATAGAGAGAACGTCGGCCGCCGGACCTTCTATGCAAAGCCTCTGGAATGCGGGCAAAGAACATTTTTTTTTTGCGTACGCACAATAGCCTTCCAAACTCTGTCTTGGCAGCAGTGGGATTCAAACCCACACCCCCGAAGAGACTGGAGCCTTAATCCAACGCCTTATGCTACGTTCACACCAAACGCGAATACGCGTCTAAATTCTCGCCTGCCGCTGCTATTTATACGCGTGACCACTTTGTGTTCATTCGCCCGTCAAGAGCGAAATGGACGCGCATAAAAACAAAAGTTTGAAGCGAAATTTACGCGCGTCAGGTGCGTCAGAGAGGCGAAAGTTTCAAAAAGTTTCGAACCCCATTGGCAGCCATCTTTTTACAAGACGTCTGTTGTTGATCGGTCATTTATCGAGAGTGTCACTGCTCTGTATTTGCTCTGGAGAGCAGAACAGCGGTGTAGGGATCATCGTCGCTGTATTTGGGTTGCGCTTCGCCACAAGCTGATGCCTTGTAATTCGCCGCCGTAAAGGCATCCTTAATACAGGGTATGCAGTCCTACTCCTGGTGGCCCCCTTCCTGTGGAGTGGAGGTCCATCTCTGATCAAGCACACCTGAATCCGCTAATCAAGGCCTTTGGGGCTTATGTGGAAACGATAGCCAGCTGTGATGCATTTAAAATCAAAATGATCAGGCAGCTGTTATTTCACCCAAAACTTTCCATGAGTAAAACTGGCTGTCTCCATTCTTGTAGACTACTCATTGTTTTTCATTAATATAATTTTCAAATTCGTTGAATTGTTTGTTTGTTTTTTATTGCACCTCTCCTATGATTGTAAATTATTGGTGTGCCTCTGTTGGAATGGAGCAGAGGCTGGGACAAGCTTTAAGCACTGACTTTGCTAAATGGCAAAGAATGCGAAAGCGGCTAAGTTTGGATGAGCATGCAGCGTCACTTCTCCAGTCGCTTCGCAGCCTCAGGAGCTTTCCAAAAGACTTCCCTGGCAGCGGTGGGATTCGAACCCACGCCCCCGAAGAGACTGGAGCCTTAATCCAGCGCCTTAGACCGCTCGGCCACGCTACCTTGTCATGGTGTGTTCCACGGGTCTTTACGACAGGTCAAACGGCCTCCCAAATACTGACTCTGCGGAACGGCTGCAGTCTAATCCTGTTTGCGTAAAACAAGCCCGCTCCCAAGCGGGTTAGAGGGCCTCCCTGCCTTGGTTAAAATGCCTGCTGGCAGCAATGGGATTTAGACTGGAGCCTAAATCAAATGCCTTAGACCTCTCGGCCACGCTACCCTGGAATGCTCACTTTTGTGGGCCCTTTTCTGCCCTCTTCCCCCACCCCAAAGATGGAGAAAACGTCGGCCGCCGGACGTTCTTTGCAAAGCCTCTGGAGTGCGGGCAAAGAATGTTTTTTTGTGTATAGGCACAATAGCTTTCCAAAACTCTGTCTTGGCAGTAGTGGGATTCGAACCCACGCCCCCGAAGAGACTGGAGCCTTAATCCAGAGGCTTAGACCACTCGGCCACGCTACCCTGCCACATCCGCCTTCGTGGGCCCTTTTTTTTCTTGTCGCGCTTCGCCGCAAGCTGATGCCTTGTAATTCGAAGCCGTAAAGGCATCCTTTATACAGGGGTATGCAGTCCTACTCCTGGTGGCCCCCTTCCTGTGGAGTGGAGGTCAGCATCAAGCAGGCTCCTGATTGGTTAACGCGGCGCGAATTGACGCAGAAGTTCAGATTTTTCACCTCGGGCAGCAGACGCGAATGCTTGTCAGACGCGTGATTCACAAAAAAGCACAATTCGCGCTTAACGCACCTAACACGCCAGACGCTCAATTCGCGCCATTCGCGAGAACTAGACGCGCGGATGAGGCGAATTCGCGTCTACCGCGCCGCGCTAAACGCCTCATTCGCGCCGCAAGAACTCCAGGCGGGTGTAAACACGTCTTACCATTGACATCACTCGGACCAGACGCATATTCCCGTTTGGTGTGAGCGTAGCATTAGACCGTGCGGCCATGCTACCTCGTCGGGTTGCGCTCCAAGGGTCTCTTCGACAGGTGGAACGGCCTCCCTAATACTTACTCTGCAGAACTGCTGCAGTCTAATCCTTTTTGCGTGAAATAATCCCGCTGCCAAGCGGGTTAGAGGGCCTCCCTGCCTTGGTTAAAATTGCTGCTGGCAGCGATGGGATTCGAACCCACGCCCCCGAAGAGACTGGAGCCTAAATCCAGCGCCTTAGACCACTCGGCCACGCTACCCTGGGATTTGCACTTTCGTGGGCCATTTTCTGCCCTCTTCCCCCACCCCAAATATAGAGAGAACGTCGGCCGCCGGACCTTAATCCAGCGCCTTAGACCGCTCGGCCACGCTACCTTGTCATGGTGTGTTCCACGGGTCTTTACGACAGGTCAAACGGCCTCCCAAATACTGACTCTGCGGAACGGCTGCAGTCTAATCCTGTTTGCGTAAAACAAGCCCGCTCCCAAGCGGGTTAGAGGGCCTCCCTGCCTTGGTTAAAATGCCTGCTGGCAGCAATGGGATTTAGACTGGAGCCTAAATCAAATGCCTTAGACCTCTCGGCCACGCTACCCTGGAATGCTCACTTTTGTGGGCCCTTTTCTGCCCTCTTCCCCCACCCCAAAGATAGAGAAAACGTCGGCCGCCGGACGTTCTTTGCAAAGCCTCTGGAGTGCGGGCAAAGAATGTTTTTTTGTGTATAGGCACAATAGCTTTCCAAAACTCTGTCTTGGCAGTAGTGGGATTCAAACCCACGCCCCCGAAGAGACTGGAGCCTTAATCCAGCGGCTTAGACCACTCGGCCACGCTACCCTGCCACAGCCGCCTTCGTGGGCCCTTTTTTTTTCTTGTCGCGCTTCGCCGCAAGCTGATGCCTTGTAATTCGAAGCCGTAAAGGCATCCTTTATACAGGGGTATGCAGTCCTACTCCTGGTGGCCCCCTTCCTGTGGAGTGGAGGTCAGCATCAAGCAGGCTCCTGATTGGTTAACGCGGCGCGAATTGACGCAGAAGTTCAGATTTTTCACCTCGGGCAGCAGACGCGAATGCTTGTCAGACGCGTGATTCACAAAAAAAGCACAATTCGCGCTTAACGCACCTAACACGCCAGACGCTCAATTCGCGCCATTCGCGAGAACTAGACGCGCGGATGAGGCGAATTCGCGTCTACCGCGCCGCGCTAAACGCCTCATTCGCGCCGCAAGAACTCCAGGCGGGTGTAAACACGTCTTACCATTGACATCACTCGGACCAGACGCATATTCCCGTTTGGTGTGAGCGTAGCATTAGACCGTGCGGCCATGCTACCTCGTCGGGTTGCGCTCCAAGGGTCTCTTCGACAGGTGGAACGGCCTCCCTAATACTTACTCTGCAGAACTGCTGCAGTCTAATCCTTTTTGCGTGAAATAATCCCGCTGCCAAGCGGGTTAGAGGGCCTCCCTGCCTTGGTTAAAATTGCTGCTGGCAGCGATGGGATTCGAACCCACGCCCCCGAAGAGACTGGAGCCTAAATCCAGCGCCTTAGACCACTCGGCCACGCTACCCTGGGATTTGCACTTTCGTGGGCCCTTTTCTGCCCTCTTCCCCCACCCCAAAGATAGAGAAAATGTCGGCCGCCGGACCTTCTTTGCAAAGCCTCTGGAGTGCGGGCAAAGAATGTTTTTTTGTGTATAGGCACAATAGCCTTCCAAAACTCTGTCTTGGCAGTAGTGGGATTCGAACCCACGCCCCCGAAGAGACTGGAGCCTTAATACAGCGGCTTAGACCACTCGGCCACTTTTTTTTTCTTGTCGCACTTCGCCGCAAGCTGATGCCTTGTAATTCGAAGCCGTAAAGGCATCCTTTATACAGGGGTATGCAGTCCTACTCCTGGTGGCCCCCTTCCTGTGGAGTGGAGGTCAGCATCAAGCAGGCTCCTGATTGGTTAACGCGGCGCGAATTGACGCAGAAGTTCAGATTTTTCACCTCGGGCAGCAGACGCGAATGCTTGTCAGACGCGTGATTCACAAAAAAGCACAATTCGCGCTTAACGCACCTAACACGCCAGACGCTCAATTCGCGCCATTCGCGAGAACTAGACGCGCGGATGAGGCGAATTCGCGTCTACCGCGCCGCGCTAAACGCCTCATTCGCGCCGCAAGAACTCCAGGCGGGTGTAAACACGTCTTACCATTGACTTAACATTGAAATCACTCGGACCAGACGCATATTCCCGTTTGGTGTGAGCGTAGCATTAGACCGTGCGGCCATGCTACCTCGTCGGGTTGCGCTCCAAGGGTCTCTTCGACAGGTGGAACGGCCTCCCTAATACTTACTCTGCAGAACTGCTGCAGTCTAATCCTTTTTGCGTGAAATAATCCCGCTGCCAAGCGGGTTAGAGGGCCTCCCTGCCTTGGTTAAAATTGCTGCTGGCAGCGATGGGATTCGAACCCACGCCCCCGAAGAGACTGGAGCCTAAATCCAGCGCCTTAGACCACTCGGCCACGCTACCCTGGGATTTGCACTTTCGTGGGCCATTTTCTGCCCTCTTCCCCCACCCCAAATATAGAGAGAACGTCGGCCACCGGACCTTAATCCAGCGCCTTAGACCGCTCGGCCACGCTACCTTGTCATGGTGTGTTCCACGGGTCTTTACGACAGGTCAAACGGCCTCCCAAATACTGACTCTGCGGAACGGCTGCAGTCTAATCCTGTTTGCGTAAAACAAGCCCGCTCCCAAGCGGGTTAGAGGGCCTCCCTGCCTTGGTTAAAATGCCTGCTGGCAGCAATGGGATTTAGACTGGAGCCTAAATCAAATGCCTTAGACCTCTCGGCCACGCTACCCTGGAATGCTCACTTTTGTGGGCCCTTTTCTGCCCTCTTCCCCCACCCCAAAGATAGAGAAAACGTCGGCCGCCGGACGTTCTTTGCAAAGCCTCTGGAGTGCGGGCAAAGAATGTTTTTTTGTGTATAGGCACAATAGCTTTCCAAAACTCTGTCTTGGCAGTAGTGGGATTCGAACCCACGCCCCCGAAGAGACTGGAGCCTTAATACAGCGGCTTAGACCACTCGGCCACGCTACCCTGCCACATCCGCCTTCGTGGGCCCTTTTTTTTTCTTGTCGCGCTTCGCCGCAAGCTGATGCCTTGTAATTCGAAGCCGTAAAGGCATCCTTTATACAGGGGTATGCAGTCCTACTCCTGGTGGCCCCCTTCCTGTGGAGTGGAGGTCAGCATCAAGCAGGCTCCTGATTGGTTAACGCGGCGCGAATTGACGCAGAAGTTCAGATTTTTCACCTCGGGCAGCAGACGCGAATGCTTGTCAGACGCGTGATTCACAAAAAAAGCACAATTCGCGCTTAACGCACCTAACACGGCAGACGCTCAATTCGCGCCATTCGCGAGAACTAGACGCGCGGATGAGGCGAATTCGCGTCTACCGCGCCGCGCTAAACGCCTCATTCGCGCCGCAAGAACTCCAGGCGGGTGTAAACACGTCTTACCATTGACTTAACATTGAAATCACTCGGACCAGACGCATATTCCCGTTTGGTGTGAGCGTAGCATTAGACCGTGCGGCCATGCTACCTCGTCGGGTTGCGCTCCAAGGGTCTCTTCGACAGGTGGAACGGCCTCCCTAATACTTACTCTGCAGAACTGCTGCAGTCTAATCCTGTTTGCGTGAAATAATCCCGCTGCCAAGCGGGTTAGAGGGCCTCCCTGCCTTGGTTAAAATTGCTGCTGGCAGCGATGGGATTCGAACCCACGCCCCCGAAGAGACTGGAGCCTAAATCCAGCGCCTTAGACCACTCGGCCATGCTACCCTGGGATTTGCACTTTCGTGGGCCATTTTCTGCCCTCTTCCCCCACCCCAAATATAGAGAGAACGTCGGCCGCCGGACCTTCTATGCAAAGCCTCTGGAATGCGGGCAAAGAACATTTTTTTTTTGCGTACGCACAATAGCCTTCCAAACTCTGTCTTGGCAGCAGTGGGATTCAAACCCACACCCCCGAAGAGACTGGAGCCTTAATCCAACGCCTTATGCTACGTTCACACCAAACGCGAATACGCGTCTAAATTCTCGCCTGCCGCTGCTATTTATACGCGTGACCACTTTGTGTTCATTCGCCCGTCAAGAGCGAAATGGACGCGCATAAAAACAAAAGTTTGAAGCGAAATTTACGCGCGTCAGGTGCGTCAGAGAGGCGAAAGTTTCAAAAAGTTTCGAACCCCATTGGCAGCCATCTTTTTACAAGACGTCTGTTGTTGATCGGTCATTTATCGAGAGTGTCACTGCTCTGTATTTGCTCTGGAGAGCAGAACAGCGGTGTAGGGATCATCGTCGCTGTATTTGGGTTGCGCTTCGCCACAAGCTGATGCCTTGTAATTCGCCGCCGTAAAGGCATCCTTAATACAGGGTATGCAGTCCTACTCCTGGTGGCCCCCTTCCTGTGGAGTGGAGGTCCATCTCTGATCAAGCACACCTGAATCCGCTAATCAAGGCCTTTGGGGCTTATGTGGAAACGATAGCCAGCTGTGATGCATTTAAAATCAAAATGATCAGGCAGCTGTTATTTCACCCAAAACTTTCCATGAGTAAAACTGGCTGTCTCCATTCTTGTAGACTACTCATTGTTTTTCATTAATATAATTTTCAAATTCGTTGAATTGTTTGTTTGTTTTTTATTGCACCTCTCCTATGATTGTAAATTATTGGTGTGCCTCTGTTGGAATGGAGCAGAGGCTGGGACAAGCTTTAAGCACTGACTTTGCTAAATGGCAAAGAATGCGAAAGCGGCTAAGTTTGGATGAGCATGCAGCGTCACTTCTCCAGTCGCTTCGCAGCCTCAGGAGCTTTCCAAAAGACTTCCCTGGCAGCGGTGGGATTCGAACCCACGCCCCCGAAGAGACTGGAGCCTTAATCCAGCGCCTTAGACCGCTCGGCCACGCTACCTTGTCATGGTGTGTTCCACGGGTCTTTACGACAGGTCAAACGGCCTCCCAAATACTGACTCTGCGGAACGGCTGCAGTCTAATCCTGTTTGCGTAAAACAAGCCCGCTCCCAAGCGGGTTAGAGGGCCTCCCTGCCTTGGTTAAAATGCCTGCTGGCAGCAATGGGATTTAGACTGGAGCCTAAATCAAATGCCTTAGACCTCTCGGCCACGCTACCCTGGAATGCTCACTTTTGTGGGCCCTTTTCTGCCCTCTTCCCCCACCCCAAAGATGGAGAAAACGTCGGCCGCCGGACGTTCTTTGCAAAGCCTCTGGAGTGCGGGCAAAGAATGTTTTTTTGTGTATAGGCACAATAGCTTTCCAAAACTCTGTCTTGGCAGTAGTGGGATTCGAACCCACGCCCCCGAAGAGACTGGAGCCTTAATCCAGAGGCTTAGACCACTCGGCCACGCTACCCTGCCACATCCGCCTTCGTGGGCCCTTTTTTTTTCTTGTCGCGCTTCGCCGCAAGCTGATGCCTTGTAATTCGAAGCCGTAAAGGCATCCTTTATACAGGGGTATGCAGTCCTACTCCTGGTGGCCCCCTTCCTGTGGAGTGGAGGTCAGCATCAAGCAGGCTCCTGATTGGTTAACGCGGCGCGAATTGACGCAGAAGTTCAGATTTTTCACCTCGGGCAGCAGACGCGAATGCTTGTCAGACGCGTGATTCACAAAAAAGCACAATTCGCGCTTAACGCACCTAACACGCCAGACGCTCAATTCGCGCCATTCGCGAGAACTAGACGCGCGGATGAGGCGAATTCGCGTCTACCGCGCCGCGCTAAACGCCTCATTCGCGCCGCAAGAACTCCAGGCGGGTGTAAACACGTCTTACCATTGACTTAACATTGAAATCACTCGGACCAGACGCATATTCCCGTTTGGTGTGAGCGTAGCATTAGACCGTGCGGCCATGCTACCTCGTCGGGTTGCGCTCCAAGGGTCTCTTCGACAGGTGGAACGGCCTCCCTAATACTTACTCTGCAGAACTGCTGCAGTCTAATCCTTTTTGCGTGAAATAATCCCGCTGCCAAGCGGGTTAGAGGGCCTCCCTGCCTTGGTTAAAATTGCTGCTGGCAGCGATGGGATTCGAACCCACGCCCCCGAAGAGACTGGAGCCTAAATCCAGCGCCTTAGACCACTCGGCCACGCTACCCTGGGATTTGCACTTTCGTGGGCCATTTTCTGCCCTCTTCCCCCACCCCAAATATAGAGAGAACGTCGGCCGCCGGACCTTCTATGCAAAGCCTCTGGAATGCGGGCAAAGAACATTTTTTTTTTGCGTACGCACAATAGCCTTCCAAACTCTGTCTTGGCAGCAGTGGGATTCAAACCCACACCCCCGAAGAGACTGGAGCCTTAATCCAACGCCTTATGCTACGTTCACACCAAACGCGAATACGCGTCTAAATTCTCGCCTGCCGCTGCTATTTATACGCGTGACCACTTTGTGTTCATTCGCCCGTCAAGAGCGAAATGGACGCGCATAAAAACAAAAGTTTGAAGCGAAATTTACGCGCGTCAGGTGCGTCAGAGAGGCGAAAGTTTCAAAAAGTTTCGAACCCCATTGGCAGCCATCTTTTTACAAGACGTCTGTTGTTGATCGGTCATTTATCGAGAGTGTCACTGCTCTGTATTTGCTCTGGAGAGCAGAACAGCGGTGTAGGGATCATCGTCGCTGTATTTGGGTTGCGCTTCGCCACAAGCTGATGCCTTGTAATTCGCCGCCGTAAAGGCATCCTTAATACAGGGTATGCAGTCCTACTCCTGGTGGCCCCCTTCCTGTGGAGTGGAGGTCCATCTCTGATCAAGCACACCTGAATCCGCTAATCAAGGCCTTTGGGGCTTATGTGGAAACGATAGCCAGCTGTGATGCATTTAAAATCAAAATGATCAGGCAGCTGTTATTTCACCCAAAACTTTCCATGAGTAAAACTGGCTGTCTCCATTCTTGTAGACTACTCATTGTTTTTCATTAATATAATTTTCAAATTCGTTGAATTGTTTGTTTGTTTTTTATTGCACCTCTCCTATGATTGTAAATTATTGGTGTGCCTCTGTTGGAATGGAGCAGAGGCTGGGACAAGCTTTAAGCACTGACTTTGCTAAATGGCAAAGAATGCGAAAGCAGCTAAGTTTGGATGAGCATGCAGCGTCACTTCTCCAGTCGCTTCGCAGCCTCAGGAGCTTTCCAAAAGACTTCCCTGGCAGCGGTGGGATTCGAACCCACGCCCCCGAAGAGACTGGAGCCTTAATCCAGCGCCTTAGACCGCTCGGCCACGCTACCCTGGGATTTGCACTTTCGTGGGCCATTTTCTGCCCTCTTCCCCCACCCCAAATATAGAGAGAACGTCGGCCGCCGGACCTTAATCCAGCGCCTTAGACCGCTCGGCCACGCTACCTTGTCATGGTGTGTTCCACGGGTCTTTACGACAGGTCAAACGGCCTCCCAAATACTGACTCTGCGGAACGGCTGCAGTCTAATCCTGTTTGCGTAAAACAAGCCCGCTCCCAAGCGGGTTAGAGGGCCTCCCTGCCTTGGTTAAAATGCCTGCTGGCAGCAATGGGATTTAGACTGGAGCCTAAATCAAATGCCTTAGACCTCTCGGCCACGCTACCCTGGAATGCTCACTTTTGTGGGCCCTTTTCTGCCCTCTTCCCCCACCCCAAAGATGGAGAAAACGTCGGCCGCCGGACGTTCTTTGCAAAGCCTCTGGAGTGCGGGCAAAGAATGTTTTTTTGTGTATAGGCACAATAGCTTTCCAAAACTCTGTCTTGGCAGTAGTGGGATTCGAACCCACGCCCTCGAAGAGACTGGAGCCTTAATCCAGAGGCTTAGACCACTCGGCCACGCTACCCTGCCACATCTGCCTTCGTGGGCCCTTTTTTTTTCTTGTCGCGCTTCGCCGCAAGCTGATGCCTTGTAATTCGAAGCCGTAAAGGCATCCTTTATACAGGGGTATGCAGTCCTACTCCTGGTGGCCCCCTTCCTGTGGAGTGGAGGTCAGCATCAAGCAGGCTCCTGATTGGTTAACGCGGCGCGAATTGACGCAGAAGTTCAGATTTTTCACCTCGGGCAGCAGACGCGAATGCTTGTCAGACGCGTGATTCACAAAAAAGCACAATTCGCGCTTAACGCACCTAACACGCCAGACGCTCAATTCGCGCCATTCGCGAGAACTAGACGCGCGGATGAGGCGAATTCGCGTCTACCGCGCCGCGCTAAACGCCTCATTCGCGCCGCAAGAACTCCAGGCGGGTGTAAACACGTCTTACCATTGACTTAACATTGAAATCACTCGGACCAGACGCATATTCCCGTTTGGTGTGAGCGTAGCATTAGACCGTGCGGCCATGCTACCTCGTCGGGTTGCGCTCCAAGGGTCTCTTCGACAGGTGGAACGGCCTCCCTAATACTTACTCTGCAGAACTGCTGCAGTCTAATCCTTTTTGCGTGAAATAATCCCGCTGCCAAGCGGGTTAGAGGGCCTCCCTGCCTTGGTTAAAATTGCTGCTGGCAGCGATGGGATTCGAACCCACGCCCCCGAAGAGACTGGAGCCTAAATCCAGCGCCTTAGACCACTCGGCCACGCTACCCTGGGATTTGCACTTTCGTGGGCCATTTTCTGCCCTCTTCCCCCACCCCAAATATAGAGAGAACGTCGGCCGCCGGACCTTAATCCAGCGCCTTAGACCGCTCGGCCACGCTACCTTGTCATGGTGTGTTCCACGGGTCTTTACGACAGGTCAAACGGCCTCCCAAATACTGACTCTGCGGAACGGCTGCAGTCTAATCCTGTTTGCGTAAAACAAGCCCGCTCCCAAGCGGGTTAGAGGGCCTCCCTGCCTTGGTTAAAATGCCTGCTGGCAGCAATGGGATTTAGACTGGAGCCTAAATCAAATGCCTTAGACCTCTTGGCCACGCTACCCTGGAATGCTCACTTTCGTGGGCCCTTTTCTGCCCTCTTCCCCCACCCCAAAGATAGAGAAAATGTCGGCCGCCGGACCTTCTTTGCAAAGCCTCTGGAGTGCGGGCAAAGAATGTTTTTTTGTGTATAGGCACAATAGCCTTCCAAAACTCTGTCTTGGCAGTAGTGGGATTCAAACCCACGCCCCCGAAGAGACTGGAGCCTTAATCCAGCAGCTTAGACCACTCGGCCACTTTTTTTTTCTTGTCGCGCTTCGCCGCAAGCTGATGCCTAGTAATTCGAAGCCGTAAAGGCATCCTTTATACAGGGGTATGCAGTCCTACTCCTGGTGGCCCCCTTCCTGTGGAGTGGAGGTCAGCATCAAGCAGGCTCCTGATTGGTTAACGCGGCGCGAATTGACGCAGAAGTTCAGATTTTTCACCTCGGGCAGCAGACGCGAATGCTTGTCAGACGCGTGATTCACAAAAAAGCACAATTCGCACTTAACGCACCTAACACGCCAGACGCTCAATTCGCGCCATTCGCGAGAACTAGACGCGCGGATGAGGCGAATTCGCGTCTACCGCGCCGCGCTAAACGCCTCATTCGCGCCGCAAGAACTCCAGGCGGGTGTAAACACGTCTTACCATTGACTTAACATTGAAATCACTCGGACCAGACGCATATTCCCGTTTGGTGTGAGCGTAGCATTAGACCGTGCGGCCATGCTACCTCGTCGGGTTGCGCTCCAAAGGTCTCTTCGACAGGTGGAACGGCCTCCCTAATACTTACTCTGCAGAACTGCTGCAGTCTAATCCTTTTTGCGTGAAATAATCCCGCTGCCAAGCGGGTTAGAGGGCCTCCCTGCCTTGGTTAAAATTGCTGCTGGCAGCGATGGGATTCGAACCCACGCCCCCGAAGAGACTGGAGCCTAAATCCAGCGCCTTAGACCACTCGGCCACGCTACCCTGGGATTTGCACTTTCGTGGGCCATTTTCTGCCCTCTTCCCCCACCCCAAATATAGAGAGAACGTCGGCCGCCGGACCTTAATCCAGCGCCTTAGACCGCTCGGCCACGCTACCTTGTCATGGTGTGTTCCACGGGTCTTTACGACAGGTCAAACGGCCTCCCAAATACTGACTCTGCGGAACGGCTGCAGTCTAATCCTGTTTGCGTAAAACAAGCCCGCTCCCAAGCGGGTTAGAGGGCCTCCCTGCCTTGGTTAAAATGCCTGCTGGCAGCAATGGGATTTAGACTGGAGCCTAAATCAAATGCCTTAGACCTCTCGGCCACGCTACCCTGGAATGCTCACTTTTGTGGGCCCTTTTCTGCCCTCTTCCCCCACCCCAAAGATAGAGAAAACGTCGGCCGCCGGACGTTCTTTGCAAAGCCTCTGGAGTGCGGGCAAAGAATGTTTTTTTGTGTATAGGCACAATAGCTTTCCAAAACTCTGTCTTGGCAGTAGTGGGATTCAAACCCACGCCCCCGAAGAGACTGGAGCCTTAATCCAGCGGCTTAGACCACTCGGCCACGCTACCCTGCCACAGCCGCCTTCGTGGGCCCTTTTTTTTTCTTGTCGCGCTTCGCCGCAAGCTGATGCCTTGTAATTCGAAGCCGTAAAGGCATCCTTTATACAGGGGTATGCAGTCCTACTCCTGGTGGCCCCCTTCCTGTGGAGTGGAGGTCAGCATCAAGCAGGCTCCTGATTGGTTAACGCGGCGCGAATTGACGCAGAAGTTCAGATTTTTCACCTCGGGCAGCAGACGCGAATGCTTGTCAGACGCGTGATTCACAAAAAAAGCACAATTCGCGCTTAACGCACCTAACACGCCAGACGCTCAATTCGCGCCATTCGCGAGAACTAGACGCGCGGATGAGGCGAATTCGCGTCTACCGCGCCGCGCTAAACGCCTCATTCGCGCCGCAAGAACTCCAGGCGGGTGTAAACACGTCTTACCATTGACTTAACATTGAAATCACTCGGACCAGACGCATATTCCCGTTTGGTGTGAG
Source organism: Garra rufa (assembly GCF_049309525.1). Taxonomy (NCBI): domain Eukaryota; kingdom Metazoa; phylum Chordata; class Actinopteri; order Cypriniformes; family Cyprinidae; genus Garra; species Garra rufa. The sequence continues at coordinate 101,242,764 of NC_133361.1, forward strand.
CGTAGCATTAGACCGTGCGGCCATGCTACCTCGTCGGGTTGCGCTCCAAGGGTCTCTTCGACAGGTGGAACGGCCTCCCTAATACTTACTCTGCAGAACTGCTGCAGTCTAATCCTGTTTGCGTGAAATAATCCCGCTGCCAAGCGGGTTAGAGGGCCTCCCTGCCTTGGTTAAAATTGCTGCTGGCAGCGATGGGATTCGAACCCACGCCCCCGAAGAGACTGGAGCCTAAATCCAGCGCCTTAGACCACTCGGCCACGCTACCCTGGGATTTGCACTTTCGTGGGCCATTTTCTGCCCTCTTCCCCCACCCCAAATATAGAGAGAACGTCGGCCGCCGGACCTTAATCCAGCGCCTTAGACCGCTCGGCCACGCTACCTTGTCATGGTGTGTTCCACGGGTCTTTACGACAGGTCAAACGGCCTCCCAAATACTGACTCTGCGGAACGGCTGCAGTCTAATCCTGTTTGCGTAAAACAAGCCCGCTCCCAAGCGGGTTAGAGGGCCTCCCTGCCTTGGTTAAAATGCCTGCTGGCAGCAATGGGATTTAGACTGGAGCCTAAATCAAATGCCTTAGACCTCTTGGCCACGCTACCCTGGAATGCTCACTTTCGTGGGCCCTTTTCTGCCCTCTTCCCCCACCCCAAAGATAGAGAAAATGTCGGCCGCCGGACCTTCTTTGCAAAGCCTCTGGAGTGCGGGCAAAGAATGTTTTTTTGTGTATAGGCACAATAGCCTTCCAAAACTCTGTCTTGGCAGTAGTGGGATTCAAACCCACGCCCCCGAAGAGACTGGAGCCTTAATCCAGCAGCTTAGACCACTCGGCCACTTTTTTTTTCTTGTCGCGCTTCGCCGCAAGCTGATGCCTTGTAATTCGAAGCCGTAAAGGCATCCTTTATACAGGGGTATGCAGTCCTACTCCTGGTGGCCCCCTTCCTGTGGAGTGGAGGTCAGCATCAAGCAGGCTCCTGATTGGTTAACGCGGCGCAAATTGACGCAGAAGTTCAGATTTTTCACCTCGGGCAGCAGACGCGAATGCTTGTCAGACGCGTGATTCACAAAAAAGCACAATTCGCGCTTAACGCACCTAACACGCCAGACGCTCAATTCGCGCCATTCGCGAGAACTAGACGCGCGGATGAGGCGAATTCGCGTCTACCTCGCCGCGCTAAACGCCTCATTCGCGCCGCAAGAACTCCAGGCGGGTGTAAACACGTCTTACCATTGACTTAACATTGAAATCACTCGGACCAGACGCATATTCCCGTTTGGTGTGAGCGTAGCATTAGACCGTGCGGCCATGCTACCTCGTCGGGTTGCGCTCCAAGGGTCTCTTCGACAGGTGGAACGGCCTCCCTAATACTTACTCTGCAGAACTGCTGCAGTCTAATCCTTTTTGCGTGAAATAATCCCGCTGCCAAGCGGGTTAGAGGGCCTCCCTGCCTTGGTTAAAATTGCTGCTGGCAGCGATGGGATTCGAACCCACGCCCCCGAAGAGACTGGAGCCTAAATCCAGCGCCTTAGACCACTCGGCCACGCTACCCTGGGATTTGCACTTTCGTGGGCCATTTTCTGCCCTCTTCCCCCACCCCAAATATAGAGAGAACGTCGGCCGCCGGACCTTAATCCAGCGCCTTAGACCGCTCGGCCACGCTACCTTGTCATGGTGTGTTCCACGGGTCTTTACGACAGGTCAAACGGCCTCCCAAATACTGACTCTGCGGAACGGCTGCAGTCTAATCCTGTTTGCGTAAAACAAGCCCGCTCCCAAGCGGGTTAGAGGGCCTCCCTGCCTTGGTTAAAATGCCTGCTGGCAGCAATGGGATTTAGACTGGAGCCTAAATCAAATGCCTTAGACCTCTCGGCCACGCTACCCTGGAATGCTCACTTTTGTGGGCCCTTTTCTGCCCTCTTCCCCCACCCCAAAGATAGAGAAAACGTCGGCCGCCGGACGTTCTTTGCAAAGCCTCTGGAGTGCGGGCAAAGAATGTTTTTTTGTGTATAGGCACAATAGCTTTCCAAAACTCTGTCTTGGCAGTAGTGGGATTCAAACCCACGCCCCCGAAGAGACTGGAGCCTTAATCCAGCGGCTTAGACCACTCGGCCACGCTACCCTGCCACAGCCGCCTTCGTGGGCCCTTTTTTTTTCTTGTCGCGCTTCGCCGCAAGCTGATGCCTTGTAATTCGAAGCCGTAAAGGCATCCTTTATACAGGGGTATGCAGTCCTACTCCTGGTGGCCCCCTTCCTGTGGAGTGGAGGTCAGCATCAAGCAGGCTCCTGATTGGTTAACGCGGCGCGAATTGACGCAGAAATTCAGATTTTTCACCTCGGGCAGCAGACGCGAATGCTTGTCAGACGCGTGATTCACAAAAAAAGCACAATTCGCGCTTAACGCACCTAACACGCCAGACGCTCAATTCGCGCCATTCGCGAGAACTAGACGCGCGGATGAGGCGAATTCGCGTCTACCGCGCCGCGCTAAACGCCTCATTCGCGCCGCAAGAACTCCAGGCGGGTGTAAACACGTCTTACCATTGACTTAACATTGAAATCACTCGGACCAGACGCATATTCCCGTTTGGTGTGAGCGTAGCATTAGACCGTGCGGCCATGCTACCTCGTCGGGTTGCGCTCCAAGGGTCTCTTCGACAGGTGGAACGGCCTCCCTAATACTTACTCTGCAGAACTGCTGCAGTCTAATCCTGTTTGCGTGAAATAATCCCGCTGCCAAGCGGGTTAGAGGGCCTCCCTGCCTTGGTTAAAATTGCTGCTGGCAGCGATGGGATTCGAACCCACGCCCCCGAAGAGACTGGAGCCTAAATCCAGCGCCTTAGACCACTCGGCCACGCTACCCTGGGATTTGCACTTTCGTGGGCCATTTTCTGCCCTCTTCCCCCACCCCAAATATAGAGAGAACGTCGGCCGCCGGACCTTAATCCAGCGCCTTAGACCGCTCGGCCACGCTACCTTGTCATGGTGTGTTCCACGGGTCTTTACGACAGGTCAAACGGCCTCCCAAATACTGACTCTGCGGAACGGCTGCAGTCTAATCCTGTTTGCGTAAAACAAGCCCGCTCCCAAGCGGGTTAGAGGGCCTCCCTGCCTTGGTTAAAATGCCTGCTGGCAGCAATGGGATTTAGACTGGAGCCTAAATCAAATGCCTTAGACCTCTTGGCCACGCTACCCTGGAATGCTCACTTTCGTGGGCCCTTTTCTGCCCTCTTCCCCCACCCCAAAGATAGAGAAAATGTCGGCCGCCGGACCTTCTTTGCAAAGCCTCTGGAGTGCGGGCAAAGAATGTTTTTTTGTGTATAGGCACAATAGCCTTCCAAAACTCTGTCTTGGCAGTAGTGGGATTCAAACCCACGCCCCCGAAGAGACTGGAGCCTTAATCCAGCAGCTTAGACCACTCGGCCACTTTTTTTTTCTTGTCGCGCTTCGCCGCAAGCTGATGCCTTGTAATTCGAAGCCGTAAAGGCATCCTTTATACAGGGGTATGCAGTCCTACTCCTGGTGGCCCCCTTCCTGTGGAGTGGAGGTCAGCATCAAGCAGGCTCCTGATTGGTTAACGCGGCGCGAATTGACGCAGAAGTTCAGATTTTTCACCTCGGGCAGCAGACGCGAATGCTTGTCAGACGCGTGATTCACAAAAAAAGCACAATTCGCGCTTAACGCACCTAACACGCCAGACGCTCAATTCGCGCCATTCGCGAGAACTAGACGCGCGGATGAGGCGAATTCGCGTCTACCGCGCCGCGCTAAACGCCTCATTCGCGCCGCAAGAACTCCAGGCGGGTGTAAAAACGTCTTACCATTGACTTAACATTGAAATCACTCGGACCAGACGCATATTCCCGTTTGGTGTGAGCGTAGCATTAGACCGTGCGGCCATGCTACCTCGTCGGGTTGCGCTCCAAGGGTCTCTTCGACAGGTGGAGCGGCCTCCCTAATACTTACTCTGCAGAACTGCTGCAGTCTAATCCTGTTTGCGTGAAATAATCCCGCTGCCAAGCGGGTTAGAGGGCCTCCCTGCCTTGGTTAAAATTGCTGCTGGCAGCGATGGGATTCGAATCCACGCCCCCGAAGAGACTGGAGCCTAAATCCAGCGCCTTAGACCACTCGGCCACGCTACCCTGGGATTTGCACTTTCGTGGGCCATTTTCTGCCCTCTTCCCCCACCCCAAATATAGAGAGAACGTCGGCCGCCGGACCTTCTATGCAAAGCCTCTGGAATGCGGGCAAAGAACATTTTTTTTTTGCGTACGCACAATAGCCTTCCAAACTCTGTCTTGGCAGCAGTGGGATTCAAACCCACTCCCCCGAAGAGACTGGAGCCTTAATCCAACGCCTTATGCTACGTTCACACCAAACGCGAATACGCGTCTAAATTCTCGCCTGCCGCTGCTATTTATACGCGTGACCACTTTGTGTTCATTCGCCCGTCAAGAGCGAAATGGACGCGCATAAAAACAAAAGTTTGAAGCGAAATTTACGCGCGTCAGGTGCGTCAGAGAGGCGAAAGTTTCAAAAAGTTTCGAACCCCATTGGCAGCCATCTTTTTACAAGACGTCTGTTGTTGATCGGTCATTTATCGAGAGTGTCACTGCTCTGTATTTGCTCTGGAGAGCAGAACAGCGGTGTAGGGATCATCGTCGCTGTATTTGGGTTGCGCTTCGCCACAAGCTGATGCCTTGTAATTCGCCGCCGTAAAGGCATCCTTAATACAGGGTATGCAGTCCTACTCCTGGTGGCCCCCTTCCTGTGGAGTGGAGGTCCATCTCTGATCAAGCACACCTGAATCCGCTAATCAAGGCCTTTGGGGCTTATGTGGAAACGATAGCCAGCTGTGATGCATTTAAAATCAAAATGATCAGGCAGCTGTTATTTCACCCAAAACTTTCCATGAGTAAAACTGGCTGTCTCCATTCTTGTAGACTACTCATTGTTTTTCATTAATATAATTTTCAAATTCGTTGAATTGTTTGTTTGTTTTTATTGCACCTCTCCTATGATTGTAAATTATTGGTGTGCCTCTGTTGGAATGGAGCAGAGGCTGGGACAAGCTTTAAGCACTGACTTTGCTAAATGGCAAAGAATGCGAAAGCAGCTAAGTTTGGATGAGCATGCAGCGTCACTTCTCCAGTCGCTTCGCAGCCTCAGGAGCTTTCCAAAAGACTTCCCTGGCAGCGGTGGGATTCGAACCCACGCCCCCGAAGAGACTGGAGCCTTAATCCAGCGCCTTAGACCGCTCGGCCACGCTACCCTGGGATTTGCACTTTCGTGGGCCATTTTCTGCCCTCTTCCCCCACCCCAAATATAGAGAGAACGTCGGCCGCCGGACCTTAATCCAGCGCCTTAGACCGCTCGGCCACGCTACCTTGTCATGGTGTGTTCCACGGGTCTTTACGACAGGTCAAACGGCCTCCCAAATACTGACTCTGCGGAACGGCTGCAGTCTAATCCTGTTTGCGTAAAACAAGCCCGCTCCCAAGCGGGTTAGAGGGCCTCCCTGCCTTGGTTAAAATGCCTGCTGGCAGCAATGGGATTTAGACTGGAGCCTAAATCAAATGCCTTAGACCTCTCGGCCACGCTACCCTGGAATGCTCACTTTTGTGGGCCCTTTTCTGCCCTCTTCCCCCACCCCAAAGATGGAGAAAACGTCGGCCGCCGGACGTTCTTTGCAAAGCCTCTGGAGTGCGGGCAAAGAATGTTTTTTTGTGTATAGGCACAATAGCTTTCCAAAACTCTGTCTTGGCAGTAGTGGGATTCGAACCCACGCCCTCGAAGAGACTGGAGCCTTAACCCAGAGGCTTAGACCACTCGGCCACGCTACCCTGCCACATCCGCCTTCGTGGGCCCTTTTTTTTTCTTGTCGCGCTTCGCCGCAAGCTGATGCCTTGTAATTCGAAGCCGTAAAGGCATCCTTTATACAGGGGTATGCAGTCCTACTCCTGGTGGCCCCCTTCCTGTGGAGTGGAGGTCAGCATCAAGCAGGCTCCTGATTGGTTAACGCGGCGCGAATTGACGCAGAAGTTCAGATTTTTCACCTCGGGCAGCAGACGCGAATGCTTGTCAGACGCGTGATTCACAAAAAAGCACAATTCGCGCTTAACGCACCTAACACGCCAGACGCTCAATTCGCGCCATTCGCGAGAACTAGACGCGCGGATGAGGCGAATTCGCGTCTACCGCGCCGCGCTAAACGCCTCATTCGCGCCGCAAGAACTCCAGGCGGGTGTAAACACGTCTTACCATTGACTTAACATTGAAATCACTCGGACCAGACGCATATTCCCGTTTGGTGTGAGCGTAGCATTAGACCGTGCGGCCATGCTACCTCGTCGGGTTGCGCTCCAAGGGTCTCTTCGACAGGTGGAACGGCCTCCCTAATACTTACTCTGCAGAACTGCTGCAGTCTAATCCTTTTTGCGTGAAATAATCCCGCTGCCAAGCGGGTTAGAGGGCCTCCCTGCCTTGGTTAAAATTGCTGCTGGCAGCGATGGGATTCGAACCCACGCCCCCGAAGAGACTGGAGCCTAAATCCAGCGCCTTAGACCACTCGGCCACGCTACCCTGGGATTTGCACTTTCGTGGGCCATTTTCTGCCCTCTTCCCCCACCCCAAATATAGAGAGAACGTCGGCCGCCGGACCTTAATCCAGCGCCTTAGACCGCTCGGCCACGCTACCTTGTCATGGTGTGTTCCACGGGTCTTTACGACAGGTCAAACGGCCTCCCAAATACTGACTCTGCGGAACGGCTGCAGTCTAATCCTGTTTGCGTAAAACAAGCCCGCTCCCAAGCGGGTTAGAGGGCCTCCCTGCCTTGGTTAAAATGCCTGCTGGCAGCAATGGGATTTAGACTGGAGCCTAAATCAAATGCCTTAGACCTCTTGGCCACGCTACCCTGGAATGCTCACTTTCGTGGGCCCTTTTCTGCCCTCTTCCCCCACCCCAAAGATAGAGAAAATGTCGGCCGCCGGACCTTCTTTGCAAAGCCTCTGGAGTGCGGGCAAAGAATGTTTTTTTGTGTATAGGCACAATAGCCTTCCAAAACTCTGTCTTGGCAGTAGTGGGATTCAAACCCACGCCCCCGAAGAGACTGGAGCCTTAATCCAGCAGCTTAGACCACTCGGCCACTTTTTTTTTCTTGTCGCGCTTCGCCGCAAGCTGATGCCTAGTAATTCGAAGCCGTAAAGGCATCCTTTATACAGGGGTATGCAGTCCTACTCCTGGTGGCCCCCTTCCTGTGGAGTGGAGGTCAGCATCAAGCAGGCTCCTGATTGGTTAACGCGGCGCGAATTGACGCAGAAGTTCAGATTTTTCACCTCGGGCAGCAGACGCGAATGCTTGTCAGACGCGTGATTCACAAAAAAGCACAATTCGCACTTAACGCACCTAACACGCCAGACGCTCAATTCGCGCCATTCGCGAGAACTAGACGCGCGGATGAGGCGAATTCGCGTCTACCGCGCCGCGCTAAACGCCTCATTCGCGCCGCAAGAACTCCAGGCGGGTGTAAACACGTCTTACCATTGACTTAACATTGAAATCACTCGGACCAGACGCATATTCCCGTTTGGTGTGAGCGTAGCATTAGACCGTGCGGCCATGCTACCTCGTCGGGTTGCGCTCCAAAGGTCTCTTCGACAGGTGGAACGGCCTCCCTAATACTTACTCTGCAGAACTGCTGCAGTCTAATCCTTTTTGCGTGAAATAATCCCGCTGCCAAGCGGGTTAGAGGGCCTCCCTGCCTTGGTTAAAATTGCTGCTGGCAGCGATGGGATTCGAACCCACGCCCCCGAAGAGACTGGAGCCTAAATCCAGCGCCTTAGACCACTCGGCCACGCTACCCTGGGATTTGCACTTTCGTGGGCCATTTTCTGCCCTCTTCCCCCACCCCAAATATAGAGAGAACGTCGGCCGCCGGACCTTAATCCAGCGCCTTAGACCGCTCGGCCACGCTACCTTGTCATGGTGTGTTCCACGGGTCTTTACGACAGGTCAAACGGCCTCCCAAATACTGACTCTGCGGAACGGCTGCAGTCTAATCCTGTTTGCGTAAAACAAGCCCGCTCCCAAGCGGGTTAGAGGGCCTCCCTGCCTTGGTTAAAATGCCTGCTGGCAGCAATGGGATTTAGACTGGAGCCTAAATCAAATGCCTTAGACCTCTCGGCCACGCTACCCTGGAATGCTCACTTTTGTGGGCCCTTTTCTGCCCTCTTCCCCCACCCCAAAGATAGAGAAAACGTCGGCCGCCGGACGTTCTTTGCAAAGCCTCTGGAGTGCGGGCAAAGAATGTTTTTTTGTGTATAGGCACAATAGCTTTCCAAAACTCTGTCTTGGCAGTAGTGGGATTCAAACCCACGCCCCCGAAGAGACTGGAGCCTTAATCCAGCGGCTTAGACCACTCGGCCACGCTACCCTGCCACAGCCGCCTTCGTGGGCCCTTTTTTTTTCTTGTCGCGCTTCGCCGCAAGCTGATGCCTTGTAATTCGAAGCCGTAAAGGCATCCTTTATACAGGGGTATGCAGTCCTACTCCTGGTGGCCCCCTTCCTGTGGAGTGGAGGTCAGCATCAAGCAGGCTCCTGATTGGTTAACGCGGCGCGAATTGACGCAGAAGTTCAGATTTTTCACCTCGGGCAGCAGACGCGAATGCTTGTCAGACGCGTGATTCACAAAAAAAGCACAATTCGCGCTTAACGCACCTAACACGCCAGACGCTCAATTCGCGCCATTCGCGAGAACTAGACGCGCGGATGAGGCGAATTCGCGTCTACCGCGCCGCGCTAAACGCCTCATTCGCGCCGCAAGAACTCCAGGCGGGTGTAAACACGTCTTACCATTGACTTAACATTGAAATCACTCGGACCAGACGCATATTCCCGTTTGGTGTGAGCGTAGCATTAGACCGTGCGGCCATGCTACCTCGTCGGGTTGCGCTCCAAGGGTCTCTTCGACAGGTGGAACGGCCTCCCTAATACTTACTCTGCAGAACTGCTGCAGTCTAATCCTGTTTGCGTGAAATAATCCCGCTGCCAAGCGGGTTAGAGGGCCTCCCTGCCTTGGTTAAAATTGCTGCTGGCAGCGATGGGATTCGAACCCACGCCCCCGAAGAGACTGGAGCCTAAATCCAGCGCCTTAGACCACTCGGCCACGCTACCCTGGGATTTGCACTTTCGTGGGCCATTTTCTGCCCTCTTCCCCCACCCCAAATATAGAGAGAACGTCGGCCGCCGGACCTTAATCCAGCGCCTTAGACCGCTCGGCCACGCTACCTTGTCATGGTGTGTTCCACGGGTCTTTACGACAGGTCAAACGGCCTCCCAAATACTGACTCTGCGGAACGGCTGCAGTCTAATCCTGTTTGCGTAAAACAAGCCCGCTCCCAAGCGGGTTAGAGGGCCTCCCTGCCTTGGTTAAAATGCCTGCTGGCAGCAATGGGATTTAGACTGGAGCCTAAATCAAATGCCTTAGACCTCTTGGCCACGCTACCCTGGAATGCTCACTTTCGTGGGCCCTTTTCTGCCCTCTTCCCCCACCCCAAAGATAGAGAAAATGTCGGCCGCCGGACCTTCTTTGCAAAGCCTCTGGAGTGCGGGCAAAGAATGTTTTTTTGTGTATAGGCACAATAGCCTTCCAAAACTCTGTCTTGGCAGTAGTGGGATTCAAACGCACGCCCCCGAAGAGACTGGAGCCTTAATCCAGCAGCTTAGACCACTCGGCCACTTTTTTTTTCTTGTCGCGCTTCGCCGCAAGCTGATGCCTTGTAATTCGAAGCCGTAAAGGCATCCTTTATACAGGGGTATGCAGTCCTACTCCTGGTGGCCCCCTTCCTGTGGAGTGGAGGTCAGCATCAAGCAGGCTCCTGATTGGTTAACGCGGCGCGAATTGACGCAGAAGTTCAGATTTTTCACCTCGGGCAGCAGACGCGAATTCTTGTCAGACGCGTGATTCACAAAAAAGCACAATTCGCGCTTAACGCACCTAACACGCCAGACGCTCAATTCGCGCCATTCGCGAGAACTAGACGCGCGGATGAGGCGAATTCGCGTCTACCGCGCCGCGCTAAACGCCTCATTCGCGCCGCAAGAACTCCAGGCGCGTGTAAACACGTCTTACCATTGACTTAACATTGAAATCACTCGGACCAGACGCATATTCCCATTTGGTGTGAGCGTAGCATTAGACCGTGCGGCCATGCTACCTCGTCGGGTTGCGCTCCAAGGGTCTCTTCGACAGGTGGAACGGCCTCCCTAATACTTACTCTGCAGAACTGCTGCAGTCTAATCCTGTTTGCGTGAAATAATCCCGCTGCCAAGCGGGTTAGAGGGCCTCCCTGCCTTGGTTAAAATGGCTGCTGGCAGCGATGGGATTCGAACCCACGCCCCCGAAGAGACTGGAGCCTAAATACAGCGCCTTAGACCACTCGGCCACGCTACCCTGGGATTTGCACTTTCGTGGGCCATTTTCTGCCCTCTTCACCCACCCCAAATATAGAGAGAACGTCGGCCGCCGGACCTTCTATGCAAAGCCTCTGGAATGCGGGCAAAGAACTTTTTTTTTTTGCGTACCCACAATAGCCTTCCAAAACTCTGTCTTGGCAGCAGTGGGATTCAAACCCACACCCCCGAAGAGACTGGAGCCTTAATCCAACGCCTTATGCTACGTTCACACCAAACGTGAATACGCGTCTAAATTCTCGCCTGCCGCTTCTATTTATACGCGTGACCACTTTGTGTTCATTCGCCCGTCAAGAGCGAAATGGACGCGCATAAAAACAAAAGTTTGAAGCGAAATTTACGCGCGTCAGGTGCATCAGAGAGGCGAAAGTTTCAAAAAGTTTCGAACCCTATTGGCAGCCATCTTTTTACAAGACGTCTGTTGTTGATCGGTCATTTATCGAGAGTGTCACTGCTCTGTATTTGCTCTGGAGAGCAGAACACGGTGTAGGGATCATCGTCGCTGTATTTGGGTTGCGCTTCGCCACAAGCTGATGCCTTGTAATTCGCCGCCGTAAAGGCATCCTTAATACAGGGTATGCAGTCCTACTCCTGGTGGCGCCCTTCCTGTGGAGTGGAGGTCCATCTCTGATCAAGCACACCTGAATCCGCTAATCAAGGCCCTTGGGTCTTATGTGAAAACGATAGCCAGCTGTGTTGCATTTAAAATCAAAATGATCAGGCAGCTGTTATTTCACCCAAAACTTTTCATGAGTAACACTGGATTTCTCCATTCTTGTAGACTACTCATTGTTTTTCATTAATATAATTTTCAAATTCGTTGAATTGTTTGTTTGTTTTTTATTGCACCTCTCCTATGATTGTAAATTATTGGTGTGCCTCTGTTGGAATGGAGCAGAGGCTGGGACAAGCTTTAAGCACTGACTTTGCTAAATGGCAAATAATGCGAAAGCGGCTAAGTTTGGATGAGTATTCAGCGTCACTTCTCCAGTCGCTTCGCAGCCTCAGGAGCTTTCCAAAAGACTTCCGTGGCAGCGGTGAGATTCGAAACCCACGCCCCCGAAGAGACTGGAGCCTTAATCCAGCGCCTTAGACCGCTCGGCCACGCTACCTTGTCATGGTGTGTTCCACGGGTCTTTACGACAAGTCAAACGGCCTCCCAAATACTGACTCTGCGGAACGGCTGCAGTCTAATCCTGTTTGCGTAAAACAAGCCCGCTCTCAATCGGGTTAGAGGGCCTCCCTGCCTTGGTTAAAATGCCTGCTGGCAGCAATGGGATTTAGACTGGAGCCTAAATCAAATGCCTTAGACCTCTCGGCCACGCTACCCTGGAATGCTCACCTTCGTGGGCCCTTTTCTGCCCTCTTCCCCCACCCCAAAGATAGAGAAAACGTCGGCCGCCGGACCTTCTTTGCAAAGCCTCTGGAGTGCGGGCAAAGAATGTTTTTTTTTGTGTATAGGCACAATAGCCTTCCAAAAGTCTGTCTTGGTAGTAGTGGGATTCAAACCCACGCACCCGAAGAGACTGGAGCCTTAATCCAGCGGCTTAGACCACTCGGCCACGCTACCCTGGCACATCCACCTTCGTGGGCCCTTTTTTTTTCTTGTCGCGCTTCGCCGCAAGCTGATGCCTTGTAATTCGAAGCCGTAAAGGCATCCTTTATACAGGGGTATGCAGTCCTACTCCTGGTGGCCCCCTTCCTGTGGAGTGGAGGTCAGCATCAAGCAGGCTCCTGATTGGTTAACGCGGCGCGAATTGACGCAGAAGTTCAGATTTTTCACCTCGGGCAGCAGACGCGAATTCTTGTCAGACGCGTGATTCACAAAAAAAGCACAAATCGCGCTTAATGCGCCAGACGCTCAATTCGCGCCATTCGAGCAAACTAGACACGCGGATGAGGCGAATTCGCGTCTACCGCGCCGCAAGAACTCCAGGCGCGTGTAAACACGTCTTACCATTGACTTAACATTGAAATCACTCGGACCAGACGCATATTCCCGGTGTGAACGTAGCATTAGACTGCGCGGCCATTCTACCTCGTCGGGTTGCGCTCCAAGGGTCTCTTCGACAGGTGGAACGGCCTCCCTAATACTTACTCTGCAGAACTGCTGCAGTGTAATCCTGTTTGCGTGAAATAAGGCCTCCCTGCCTTGGTTAAAATGGCTGCTGGCAGCGATGGGATTCGAACCCACGCCCCCAAAGAGACTGGAGCCTAAATCCAGCACCTTAGACCACTCGGCCACGCTATCCTGGGATTTGCATTTTCGTGGGCCTTTTTCTGCCCTCTTACGTCGGCCGCCGGACCTTCTTTGCAAAGCCTCTGGAATGCGGGCAAAGAACTTTTTTTTTTTGAGTAGGCACAATAGCCTTTTGGCTAATTGCGGGACCCGCGGGTTGAAAAAAAAACCCCGACTCGCGCATCACTACCGTGCATCACTAGTGGGAGCATCTGAAGCGAAGGCACCCCATTGTTACTCGTGACGCCGGAGAACAGAAGTAACGTTACTCTCGCCAATGTTTACTAAATTAATTGCATGTTTGTGTAATGTTAGTAGTGTATTGTGCAACGTGTCCTTGAGCTCTCCGCACTTTGTTGATGTGAGCTAACGGTGGTCTTAAGTGGTCTTTGGGAATTTATACTTTGTAAATCAGAGTTGTTATAACACCAGGTGCATGCAGTGTTCCCAATGCATTTGTGTGCATAAAAAAAAGTTATAACAATTTTGAGCTTTACTTACTTTTGTAAACACACTGCTATTATTTTGAACAACTGTATATGGTGTTGTTGTATGTCATATTGTATAGGTAGGAATGTATAGATATTTTATAAACATGATATATTGTGTGGCTGTGACATTTATATTAATTTAGAGGAAATATTTTATGTTGTGTTGTTTGTTTTCTTAAGGACCGCCAGGCTATATGACTCCAGCCATAGGGGCCTGGGCGAGAGCTACGACAAAGCCCACTCCGCCATTGCTGTCCAAACAGTCTGCTCCGCCATGGCTCACAGAGTTCCTGATCCACCATGGCTTCCTGAACTGTCTGCTCCACCATAGCTTCCTGAGCTCCATGATCTGCCATGGCTTTCCGAACTTCCCTATCAACAATAGCTCCCTGAACTGTCTGTACAGCTATTGCCCCCCGAGCTCCCTGATCCACCATGGCTCTCCAAGCTCCTTGATTCGCCCTGGAGGCTTCTATGTCTTCCTCAGTTACCAGCCTCCCCCCTCCCCGTGTGATTGTTATGGAGTGCCTTCCAGGAGGGGGGGGGGTTATGTCATGTTTATAAACTGATTTTGCCTTATTTTTCCCATCCTTGTTTCTGTTTGGTTCAAGATTCCTTGTTTGGTCATGTTTAGTTTATTATTTCCTGCTGCACCTGAGTTTAATTATCCTGTGTATATAAGTTCTGCTTGTCCCTTCCTTTTTGACCGGTGTTGGATGTATGTTCCCCTCCTTACCTGTCTGGATTACCCTTTGTGGATTTGATAAAAAAAAACTTTAGTTTAATTCTCATTTCGTTGCATACACACAGTCAGGACACTATGAAGGTAAAAGAGATATAAGGCTAAACAAGGCTTAAAGTACTGTGTGTGACTTTGAAAGTGCAAAGAGTAAAGGGTTTTACCCACTGTGTGAGCAGTGTATAGTTAAAAATGACCAAAAAGTGTAATTTTGCAACAGAAAAAATGCTGTGCAAATGAGAATTCCATGAAGTGTTTGAAGTATGTGCTAAAAGAGAAGAGTTGTAAAATGTAGCTTGGCCGGTAGGTAACAGAAAATATATATAATGGGTTGATGAGCAGCTATTTGTGGATAGATAGAGGAGGGATATGAAAATGTGTTACTGCTGAATACAACTGGTTAATCCGTTTTTTTTAAATACTTTCTTTAATGTATAATTAAAAAGAAAATTAATGAAGGCCAACTGCTTAGGATTGTTTATTTTAGCAAATATATTAGAAAAGATACAGAACACAAAATTAGATTAATATTTCCATGCTTCTCCTGATAAAGTCCATAAAAGTAAACAGATAATACAACATTAAATTGAGATGAAGTAAACAATAAGCTAAAACACATTTCAAATCAATGGGAACAAGTCATTTTGTTCAGTTTATGTCAATTCATTTGTAATCCTTCAGTTACATTGTTGCTTTTTTCCAGCAAGGTGAAAGTTTGACTACTATTTTGATGCAGAGAAATCAACACATGGAATTGAGTTACACCTCTTCATAATCACAATTTGAGGGAATCTACTGTAATCACTCAATGTTTGAAACTACAGTAAAGCAGATGGTCTGGAATGGCCTCAAAAGTACAAAACCAAAAAAGCTTTATGATGAAACAAAAAGATGAAGGATGCATGAAGGTGAGCAGATGTAGCCCACATTCAGCTCCGGTGTGAACATAGACTTGATTTCACACAGCTTTTTCCTCAATACACTCTTGAACAAAGAACACAGATAAAGTCTTACATTTGCTATTGTTATGTAAGTGTGATCGAAAACAATGTTTAAGTACTTTGACTACAATTGAATGTCTTTCAAAATGAATGTGTAAATGATGGTAGAAATTGCTCCTTTTTCTAAACCTCTTCTTGCATTGAAGAAAACGGCAGTTTCTTTCCAGAATGAGTTTTCAAATGACGTTTCATGTTGCTTTGACATGTGAAACTCTTCTCACACTGAACACACTTGTACGCTTTCTCTCCAGTGTGAACTCTCATGTGAATCTTAAGGTTTACTTTAACATTGAAACTCTTTCCACACTGTTTACAGGTAAAACGTTTCTCTCCAGTGTGAATGCTCAAGTGAACCCTGAGGTTTCCTTCTCTTTAACAACTCTTTCCACAGTGATGACACATGAAAGGCTTTTCTCCCATGTGAGTTACTACATGATTCTTAAGATGTTCCCTCCATGTGAAACTCTTTTTGCACTGATGACATTTAAAACTCTTCTTTCTTGAGTGAACCTTCATGTGCTTATTAAGGTTTACACTTTGTCTGAAACTCTTCCCACATTGATCAATATGGTTTCTCTCCAGTGTTGACTTCTCATGTGTGTCTTCAGGTTTCCTTTATAAGTGAAACTCTTTCCACACTGGGGGCAGGTGAAAGGCTTCTCTCAAGTGTGAATTTTCATGTGGACAGTAAGCATAATTTTCTGTGTAAAACTCTTTCCACATTGAGGACATATGAACGGCTTCAATTCGGTGTGAATGTTCATGTGAGTCTTAAGAACTCCACTTCGTGTGAAACTTTTTCCACAGAGTTTGCAGGAGTAAGGTTTCTCTCCAGTATGATTTCTCATGTGAATTTTAAGTAGATTTTTTTAGTGTAAAACTCTTTCCACATTGATCTCTTTGGAATGGACTCTCTCCAGTGTGACTTCTTAGGTGAGTCTTAAGTTTTTCATTACATGTGAAACTCTTTCCACACAGTTTGCAGATGAAAGGCTTCTCTCCAGTGTGAATTCTCATGTGGACAGTAAGGCTATTTTTCCCCGAAAATCTCTTTTCACACTGAGGGCAGGCAAAAGGCTTCTCTCCAGTGTGAATTCTCATGTGGACAGTAAGGTTTTTTTTCTGCATAAAACTCTTTTCACACTGAGAACAGGTAAAAGGCTTCTCTCCAGTGTGAGTTTTCATGTGGAAATTAAGATATTTTTTCTGCATAAAACTCTTTCCACACTGAGGGCATATTAACGGCCTCCTTTCAATGTTGACTTTCATGTGACACTTAAGATCTAGATTTCTTGAGAAAGTCTTCCCACACTGTTGGCAGCTGTAAGGTCTCTCTCCAGTGTGAATTCTCATGTTAGAATAAAGTTTTGTACTTTGTGTTTTTTTTTTTTATTTCTGGTGAGGAAGTATTTGTATTCTGTGAACAACTAATTGATTTTTCTTCAGTTTTGAAATCATGTTTCTCATTTTGATCTTTTTCTTCTGTTTTATTGAGTTCTTTACTCTCCTCTTTCGGTGCCATGAGGTCTGAGGTGAAATAAGAAAAATGTAAGTTAACAGCAGTTTAATGGCACAAAGCAACAGAAATCAAAACATTTAGACTAGTGCTGGCAATCAATTAAAAACTATTTCACAATAAATAATTTCACATTGAATCTCCAAATAAATGTAATGTAACAAGTTAAAATAAAGATTGAACATTTAAAATATGTGGCTTATTGGCATCATTTAACAAAGTAGCCTATTGTTAATGAAGACCAGTCTTATTGATACAAATACTGCTGATGATGTGTCTCTATTAAATGCATTTCCTTCCAATTTTTGCCATAATTAAGTAACACTATATATTGTTGTGCTTTTATCACAATCATCATATAATGATAAAAAAACCACCAGCTCCTTTAAAAAAAAATCATTAATCACAACGGTGTGTTCACACTGGGCGTCAGCGTCAACGCTTCCCATTGACTTTGAATGGATGACGCTGCCGCCCTGTGTGAACACACCGTAAGTGTTGTCTCAGATAAAGCCATTCACAGAGTCTGTACGATCAATTTGACGCCACATTGTACAGGCCCCGCCCAAGGCTGTTGACAGACACAGCTGTCTTAAGTGAGCCATGTTTATATTCATGCCAGAGAAGCAGCATTCATTCATCTTCTAATTAAAACCACAGAAGTTACGATGAGTGATTTTCAGTTTCTATTTTATTGTTTGGCTCCAGGGTTGGGGAGTAACAAAATACATGTAACATTGTAGTACAATGGAATTTTTAGTTTACTTGCAACAAAACTTGTCTCTCCGATCGGCCTCAAGGCACAATCTAATCTTGAAAAAGCATCTTAAAGTAAGTCATTCTCAATATTTGAAAACCAGTGCTGTCAATACTGTTCTTGTTGTTCTATATTTATAACATAATGTTTAGTTAAGCAATATTCATCGAGAAAGTAGAGTGCTGATTCCCTGAATATATCCCTGAACAATCCCTGTGATACTGATTTAATGAAATTCAAAACACCAGAGACTTCTTGAAAAAAGGGGCATAACAGGTCTCTAACTCTCACCATAGCACAGAGATTGTGCTTATTAAAGTTGCATTTGTATTCTAGTGCCATTAGATGTTTTGGACAAGATATTAGCACCGTTTAGTAGTGCTGGGGGTAAACGATTATTTTTAAAACGATTATTCGGGCGATTAATTTATCGAATAGTCGACTAATGACTAATTAGATTATTTATCTTTTTTTTTTTTTTTACATAGTTAGCAGTTTCCTCCTAAAAGATGCTCCCAACGGGAAGTCGTGCTGGTGTGGTATGCTAGCTCCATCTTGCAAAGACTGCATATAACTATACCGTTTATGTTTCTGGCTGTGTTTAAAATATTCCCACACCTTTGAGGTAGGACGGCGAGTTGTTTTCTGATGACAGGGCTTGACATTAAGCTTTGACATGTGCTTGTCCTTTCAGACAAGTAAATCAGACATTCGCTTGTCCGAGTAAAAAATTTACTTGTCCAAGGCAAAAAAGAGCCTTTATTGCCGTAAATTAATTTTTCTGAAGCAATAGTCACATCAGTGCTCTATAAGGTCTTACTTTAATCATAATATTGGTGATATTTGCCTTAAATTGATTCTATGACACTTTTTAACTTTATTTTCCTAACCTTACTAAATCATCATTTATATTAAATTCTGAAATTTTATCAATACATTCAATTAGAATAACTAGACTCTGTATGGTTACCATTCAGATTAAATCAGTATCAACAAACTCCATCTTCCCACTGCACAGGAAAAACCCAGTCTGCATCAAAAATGCTATTTAAATGTATTAACTTAGACTGTTTAACTGTGAGAGATGACTAGTGGTTAAAAGAATGAGACATTAAAGGAGATTGGTTTAAATGGATTTGGTGTATTTACAAGGTTCACATAAAAGACTTTAAAACAACACGATAAAACTAGGTAAACTCTGTTAAAAGAATACAGTTCATTTGTCCTTACCCTAAAACAGTCCAAGAATCCCAGTGTGTTGATAAGTCCAATGTGAGTGTCCACCAGTGCATGTACAATCCACAGAAAGTTTAATCCAAAGTTTGCAGGTTGTGAATGGAAAGGTGAGCTCTAAAATTAGCAACTCCTCAATCCAACAGTTTGGTGACTGTCCTTTGTTTTTCATGCTGCTCTCTTATACAGTTGTACTTCCTGCTTCCTGTCATGTGTCTAGTCACATGACAGGCCAACCATCCATCTATTAAAGACACACACACTTAAAATGTTAATAGTAATAAAATGGCCTAAAAAACATGTAAAACACTTAAAACTCTATAATACATTTAAATGATTGTAATAAATAGAGTGGTAAAACACGTCTTTCTAAAAGCCAGCAAATTATATAAATAGTGAAGAAAAGGCAAAAGCTTGCAGCACCTGGTATTCCCAGTCAGTCTCCCATCCAAGTACTTACCATGCCGGACGCTGTATAGCTTCCAAGATCAGACGAGATCAGGCACTCTCAGCGCGGTATGGCCGTAAGCGAGGGCTGCTCCAAAAAGTGGTCTATTTAAAGATCAGCCTCCGTAAAATCCAGAATATTATATAAAAAGTAGGGCTGTCAATCGATTAAAATTTTTAATCGCGATTAATCGCATGGTTGTCTTGAGTTAACTCGCGATTAATCGCACATTTTTATCTGTTCTAAATGTACCTTAAATTAACACTTTTTAAAGTTTTTAATACTCTAATCAACATTGGCATGGATGCTTTAAGCAAATATGTGCTTATTATCAGTGAAACCATACTTGACTAGACTAACTTGTTTCAAATGTCATAGATGTTTTTCAAATAACTTGTTCATGTCTATTAGACACATGAAAAAAAGAACATAGAAACACCAGGTTCCCATTACTTCTCTTTCTTTGCACTGAGCAATTTACTTACACAAGCCTGTTTACATTATTTGCAGGACAGGGCAGCTCACTTCTTCTGAACATGCAAAATCTACGTTTATTATTACATTTGTTTGCCTCTAGGTGCCCACATACTGTCATTTGATGCAGCCAAGTTCTCAACAAAACTGTTTCCATTGTTTTGATGTAATATTTCTGTTATCAGACAACCAAAGTAATATGAAATAATAACTGAAAAAAAATCCTGAATTATGATCATGATTCAATCACTGAAAAGAATCATTTACCGGCATCTGGACATAAGTCACTATTCCCTGCATTATTATCGTTGTTTTTAACTTCCTGTTTGAATGCCTTCAGGATCCTTTGACTTTTTAGGTGTTTAGCCATTTAAAGTTATGTGATCCCAAAAACCTGCTTCTTTTATGTTTTAATGTATTGTTTTGGTTATAATGTACTGATTGGAGAGCCTGGTCTCATGCAAATGCGCACTAGCACGACTTTCTGTTTCTATTTGGCGTGCTATTAACAAGCTGAAATTAACTTTGGCGTACATATGATATGCAATTATGCATGTGTTTGACGTGCATTTAATACGCCGTTTTCGCGTGCATACTCGTATGTGGCTTTACGCATCAACCCCACAGCAACAATCCTAACGTAGCCCGACTCCGCTTGCATTCATTAAATATGGCAGAAGTGCCGGTGTACGCAAAAGGATAAAATACAGAAGTACCTGCGTACCGGCCCACTTCAAGCACTGGAATGAACATAACATCTGTTTTAACCGAAAGCGCTGCTCCACTGCCGCTCGCTGAACAGAGCAGACGCAGATATGAAGAGAGGGAGGTGCGCGCGCATTCATTGGGAGACCTCACGCACGTTCAGCAAAACCGAAGAGCCTCAGAAACTATATTGGGTTTGTCCAATTATGTGTTTATGTATTGTTGCTAGACACTTTTCGCTAGGTTGGCAGCACTGCATCCATTTCTTTAACTATGGGCTAGGTAGTGGGTCAAACAGAAATGCGCGCTGCGTTAATCGCGCGTTAATAAAATTAGTGCCGTTAAAATGAATTTGCGTTAACGCGCGATTAACGCGTTAATTTTGACAGCCCTAATAAAAAGTGAAGAAAAGGCAAAAGCCTACAGCACCTGGTATTCCCTGGCAGTCTCCCATCCAAGTGTAACAATCGGCCTTATCAGACGAGTTACAAGACTAAAATGGGTTCAGATTTAACTGTGAGAGATGACTAGTGGTTAAAAGAATGAGACATAAAAGAGCATTGGTTTAAATAGATTTGGTGTATTTACAAGGTTCACATAAAAGACTTTAAAACAACACGATAAAACTAGGTAAACTCTGTTAAAAGAATACAGTTCATTTGTCCATACCCTAAAACAGTCCAAGAATCCCAGTGTGTTGATAAGTCCAATGTGAGTGTCCACCAGTGCATGTACAATCCACAGAAAGTTTAATCGAGCGCTCTTTTTTTTTTTATTAAAGAAATTTCATAATACAAATTTTCCAATGTGTGCTTCACATTAGAAGTCTCACGACATAAAAGAAATAAACATGGAAAAATACATCACATTATCATCAACAAAGCAAAAGGAACACATTAACAATAAGGTGAATTTTCAACCAATCGAAACATCAACAATACAAAATAGTTGTCCACACAAAGTCGAGAAAAAAAATTAAAATGAAAAAAATTAACAAATAAATAAATAAATAAATAAAATAAATTAAAATAAGATAAAATATAATCTACTCATCTCATATTTTTTGTTTAAAATCATGCCTTTTATACTTAAGATTTAGAAAGCTCTTTCTCTTCCTGGAAATTTGCACATGAGATTCTCTAAAACATTACAAACTGTTGGTGTAAAAACATCATAAAAAGCTTTCAGCATATTTTCACTTTTAAAATACACATATAATTGTTCTACATATACTTCTATTTTCCTTTTAAAAACAGTCCAAAGCTCTAACACCATTTTTTCTTTTTTTGCCACAATTCTTCTTTCCCAAATTGCGCTTTTCACTGCACAACACTGATGCTGCAGACTGAATATTTCAAGTATTTATTTCAATTCAAGAAATACAGTATTTCTTACCATAATCAGTTACAGTAATCAACCAACAATGAAATCAATGAAACAAATAAAATCTGTAGACAAATAAAAATTACTGCATGAAGTACATACAGTTTGACTCTGGAAAAAAAAGCAACACAACTACTGTAACTATTCCTCATCTCTCCGTCTGGCTGGATCAGGCCATAAGATTTCATCCACATCATTTTTGATGAATACAGGTGAACTCACCTGCTGCCTTTTATAGCACACCTGAGTGCTGCGTTTTCAAATTAGCACATGTGTGCTTCCCCACCTTGTGGATGTGTTTATCCAATTTGTTCATTTGTGTGGTCATTGGCAATCCGGGGCTTTGTAATGACAAGGAAGTAACCTCACAATCCTTATCTGTGTCTAAGGTGTCGAAATGTGTGTAGAGTTTTACAAATCACTGTGTGTAATGTTTTGCAAAAAGAGTGAAGCAGACATTGTGTGTAATGTTGTGCAAATCTGTGGCGGTGTGTAAACAATCGTAAAAAACTGTAAAACAGACTCAGTAAAAACCACTTTATGCCTTATAAAATATTTCAAACATCCTGGCTTTGTTTCAACACACTTCCCCCTCATGTTTCTCCATATACATTCTTCTTTCAGATCCTTGAATTTTTCCACCCAGTACTTATTTACAATCGGCTCTTTAAAAACACCATCTCTAAAAACACAATAAAACATTTTTACAGTACATTCTTTAAAATCATACATTTTTTCCCCCAGTTTCACAAAAATATTTCCCTCTGTTTGCTCTCTTTCCATACTCTCTATTCTTTTAATCAACTCTTTGGGTATTGCATTTTTAATAATTTCATATTTATTTGTTATTTCTTGTTTACTGTATTCTTCTTTTGCTTCCTCCATCGCATCCACAATATATTGTATCGGTAAAAAGCCCTCTTTAAATTCATACAAAACATCTCTCACTCTTGTTATCCCCACATCCATCCATTTTTTAAAAAATATTGCTTTCTCTTGTTTTAAAATGTTGTTATTTAAGAACAGAGGTTGATTTAAAATGTTTTCTCTTCCATGCGGATTGTATTTGATTTTTGTTAAAAAATTCCCCCAGGCACTAAAAATTTCTCTATAAAATTCGGGTAATCCTTCCGTCATCCAAATTTTTGTTTTCATCCATAATATTCCGTCCCCCATGTTAAAATCCCCACATTTGTTTAAAAAGTATTTCATTGTTTTTTTTCACTCAGTTTTGTTATCTTGTTGCAGGTATTTCTTAACAATTTTTACTCTCAACGCATTTTTTCGCTGTTCCACATCCATTAAACCTAAGCCCCCCTTCTCTATCGCCCCTAAAATCGTATTATGTGCAATCCTTGCTGGTTTCCCCTCCCATAAAAAGTCAAGAAAACATTTCTTCATCCTCGGTTCTGTCCATAAAGGTATTTTAGAAACATATAAAACATACCAAAGTTTAGAAACCATTAAAACATTCAATATTAAAACCTTCCAAACCGCACGCAAGGCTGTCGGGAGGGTGACTCCAAGGGTCAAAACATCCAGAGGTTGGCCAGGTGTTGGTAAGTTTAAAAGAGAATGTCTACAAATTTCAACCACCTGAGGGCAACTCTGCACAGTATGAGAGTTAACAGAAAGCCAAAAGCCATGACTCTGGTGGGACTCAAACCCACAACCTTTGAATGGCCTCATCTGGCAGTCTAGAAGTCCAATGCACTATCCATTGCGCCACAGAGGCCACTGGCATGCCAGGCTGGGCCACTGAGGCCTTTTCTTACAGATTTGTGGCCGTCCAGCTCGGCTGAGTGGCACGCTGTGTGGGCAGAAAGACAGGTCCTCAGGTCTTTGCACAATTGAGGCACGGTTCAAAAACATAGAGTGTTGCCGGGATCTCCCATCCAACAGCGAGGCCAGAGACAGCCACTGGTGGAAAGGCGCCGCAGGGATTCGAAGCTTCTCCGTCCGTTTTTTGGTAAAGCACGAGCTCGGCTGTATTGTGCCGCGCAACCAAAGGCATCGCTGGGCTTCGAACGCAGGAACTCCTGTTTACTAGACTAGCCAGGCAGCACGTTCGCCCTCCGGAAGGACGACTCAGGCGATCCAGGCTTCCAGAGAAGAGGCCAGCTGTTGGCTGACCGGGCGCTGGACAGCTTTAAGGCATTTGCCGACAACTTAGTCAGGGCTGTTTGCAAAATTACCCACACGCTATCCCTGTTTGCATGTCGCTTTCGGAAAAGCTTACGCTTGCTGGACTGAAAAAATCGTCCAAGGCACCGGTGGGATTTGAACCCAGGATCTCCTGTTTACGAGACAGGCACTTTAACCAACTAAGCCACAGCGCCAAACCGCATGCAAGGCTGTCGGGAGGGTGACTCCAAGGGTCAAAACATCCAGAGGCTGGCCAGGTGCTGGTACGCATAAAAGAGAATGTCTACAAATTTCTACTGCCTGAGGGCAACTGCTCTGTATGAGAGTTACAAGAAAGCCAAAAGCCCACAACCTTTGAATGGCCTCATCTGGCAGTCTAAAAGTCCAATGCGCTATCCATTGCGCCACAGAGCCCTGTAGGTATGTCAGGCTGGGCCACTGAGCCCTTTTCTTACAGATTTGTGCCTGTCCAGCTCGGCTGAGTGGCACAATGTGTGGGCAGAAAGACAGGTCCTCAGGTCTTTGCACAATTTAGGCATGGTTCAAAAACAGAGTGTCGTCGGGATCTCCCATCCAACAGCAAGGCCAGAGAGAGCCACTGATGGAAAGGCACCGCTGGGATGCGCTTTGACCAGCTAAGCCAAGGCGCCTCCTTTGTGGGACCAGTTAGCCTAGGATCCTATCCTTCAAAAGCAGGTGAGAGGGTAGTGTTGCAAGGGAAACCGCCCGCTGTCCTCGAGCTTCTATTTGTCTCCATTCGCCGTCCATTTTTTGGTAAAGCACGACGTTGGCTGTATTGTGGCGCGCAACCAGAGGCATTGCTCGGATTCAAACCCAGGCTGACCTTCCGGGTCTGTGGCCGTCCAACGGTAAGAGAGCGCGTGCTCTCTCTGCAGGAAGGACAGGCCCTTGGGTCTCTGCACAATTGCAGTGTCCAGTGTCGTTTGAAAGGCAGAGGCACTGTAAGGGCCTCAGGTCCAAGGGAGGGCAAAAAGGTCCAAGCTGCCATTCGCAAGGTACCGCTGGGACTCGAACCCAGGATCTCCTGTTTACTAGACAGGCACTTTAACCAACTAAGCCACGGCGCCAACCAGCATGCTAATCGTGAGGATGGCGTCTTAGACGATGCATGAATCAACACTTCGAACGTCCTGCTGCCTCCACTTGATGCAAGACAGTGATTGCCATACCTCACTGAATTGGTTCTTGGGCATGTTTTGCTACATTTTAAATATGATTGACATTTTCTTTAAATCAATTTAAGCTGAAAACAGGAGGCCTCCAAATGGTTTCTGCTGTCCGATTGCAACATTGCGCATGATGGGCTTAACAAAATGGCGAAAAGCACGACTCAAGCTCCTCTGTGTCCCCATTTGTCGACCGTTTTTTGGTAAACACAAGCTTGGCTGTATTGTGGCGCGCTACCAAAGGCATCGCTGGGATTCGAACGCAGGATCTCCTGTTTACTAGACTAGCCGGGCAGCACTTCCGCCCTCCGGGAAGGTGACTCAGATGATCCAGGCTTCCAGAGAATAGGCCAGGGGTTGGCTGACCGGGCGCTGGACAGCTTTAAGGCGTTTGCCGACAACTGAGTCGGGGCGGTTTGCAAAATTAACCACTCGCTATCCCTGTTTGCAGGTCGCTTTCGGAAAAGCTTGCGCTTGCTGGACTGGAACGCCACCCAAGGCACCGCTGGGATTTAAACCCAGGGTCTCCTGTTAACGAGACAGGCACTTTAACCAACTAAGCCACGGCTCTAAACCACATGCAAACATCCAGAGGCTGGCCAGGTGCTGGTACGCTTAAAAGAGAATGTCTGCAAATTTTAACCACCTGAGGGCACACAGTATGAGAGTTACCAGAAAGCCAAAATCCACAACTCGAACCCGACTCGAACCCACAACCTTTGAATGGCCTCATCTGGCAGTCTAGAAGTCCAATGCACTATCCATTGCGCCACAGAGCCCGCTGGCATGCCAGGCTGGGCCACTGAGGCCTTTTCACAATTGAGGCACGGTTCAAAAACATAGAGTGTCGTCGGGATCCCCCATCCAACAGTGAGGCCAGAGACAGCCACTGGTGGAAAGGCACCACTGGGATGCGAACCCAGGATCGCCTGTTTACAAGACAGGCGCTTTGACCAGCTAAGCCACGGTGCCTCCTCTGTGGAAACCGTTAGCCTGGGATGCTATGCTTCAAAAGCAGGTGAGAGGTTAGTGTTGCAAGAGAAACCGCCCGCTGTCCTCGAGCTCCTCTGTGTCCCTATTTCGCTGCCCGTTTTTTTGGTAAAGCATGACGTCGGCTGTATTGTGGCACGCAACCAAAGGCATCGCTGGGATTCGAACCCAGGATCTCCTGCTTTTACGAGACAGGCACTTTAACCAACTAAGCCACGGCGCCAAACCAGATGTAAGGCTGTCAGGAGGGTGACTCAGAGGGTCAAAACATTCAAAAATTCAACAAGAATTTAGGCTAGTTTTGCGTGTGAATAAAAATTTTAAACATAAAACAAAATAAATAACTTATTCAACAAATAAAGAATTTGGGTTTTCCTGACAAAAATTATTTCTTTAAGAATTAAAAAATACAAAAACCTAAATGAACCTAAAACGTATCAGTTATACTACAATCACAATAAAAGAACAGCTGTTTCTTCAACATGACCACAAAATGAACAAAATTTATCAATATCAAAATATTTATAGAAAGATTAATTAAACCTGTTGCTATATGTTAAGTTGTTGCACTTGTTATAACGTCATTGGTCACATGATAACGTCAACATGGCGGAAGACGTGCAGATCACATCGATATTTAACGAGATTTGGCTGTAGAATACATATTTTTTTAGCGATCGTTAAGTAAGTACTTATTGAAAATAAGTATCTACTCATTGAGTATGCGGTTTTGAATGCAGCCACTGTCTTTATAAGGTCAGACCTCACACCTAAAATAATATAGTTCCTGTAATTCCATTTGATGTTAGTGTTCTTATAATATTATTCTATGATTGACTAAATGTTCTAGTTGGAAGAGAACGTGTGTTAGTGTTTTGGAATAATAATTCGATTTTGAGACATGTTTGCAGTGTTTTGGTGGATATAGTGTATTGTGTTAGTGCGTTACTGTATTTTGAAAATTAGTGTTAGAGTTTAGTTTGCAATGTGTGATTTTCATCATAAAATTAACTGTTTTGTTATTTCTGTTTTGAATGTGCGTTGGTTCATTATGAGTTTAGGACAATTGTTAGAAGTATTGGAAAAACTTGCATAGCGAATGTAAAAAACTAATAATTTCTGCTTCTCATAATTCGGCCTTGGTTGCATTATTGTTTTATTGCAGTAACAGTCTTATTCGAAGTGTCGCATAAGTAGATGTGTTGTGGGATTTGGCTATTAACAATTTTTACATTTTAATTATATTCTACTGAAGTAAACAAAATGAACAAAATGCCTGAAAAAAGATGAGATCATTTTGATGAATAAGATTCAAAGATCTGAGTCAGTAAAATGATTCGAACTTCCCATCACTAATACACACATAAGAGATCTTAAAGAAAATGATTAAATAAGATAGTTTATTGTTATTAGAGAAGCCTTTTTTTTCTTTCCTAGACAATAATGGATAAAGTGAAGCAGTGTTACGCATTGATAGAATTTCAAGACAAAGGACAGATATTCTCCCACAAAAATGGCTTTTTAAACAAAAGTGTTACAGGCCAAGCAAACCAAACAAATTTGAAGGCAGCATTGAAGAGAAATGAGCCTGTACAAATGGATGGAAAGTCTTTGAGCCTGTTTGATTGCTCAAAAAGTGTGGTAAAGAATGTGATGCAAATATTTTTTTATCTGCATGATCTGATTACTTTACACGCTTTGCTGAAGATTTTTTTTTTATATCTTATCTATTAATTTATCATATTTTATTTAATTAATACATTATTAGAAACACTAGAGAAAGTTGCTAAATAATGTATGTGGATTCTGATCTCTATAAATCGGAAATAACTTTTCATGAAGTGGGCCATGATAAAAGAATAAAAAGAAAGAGGAGGTTAACAATGATAAATACTAAAGAACTGTATTCAGCTGATGATGGCCATAGGTCTTTAATCATCAAAACAAAAAACTATAAGTTTAATACAAATTCCCTAAATATAAACATTACCTAATTCATCAAGACTCCATTCTTCATTCAACGTCATTCTTTGTGATAATTACATGCTCTTTTGATAGTTCAGTTCATTTTTAGAGTGTTTGTTATTTGAGAAAAAATGTTTGTTATTTGGTTTGATCAGAGAGCAGAAAGAGTTACTGCATCGTCATTCAGGCAGCCAGGACAGAATTATCTTCATCGTCAGTTTTTTACATAGTCATGTGACACACCACAGCCACAACAGCACTGTAAGACACATGGATCACTTTTATTTAATTTTTCCTTTTTATTATTAGTATTCATAAGCATGCTCGCCATGTTCACGCTGAATCCGAGCTGTGGGATTTACAACACGCAAATGCATCCTCTCCTCCCGAAATACATTAAAGTAAGTCTCTGGTGAGCTGGGAGAAGAGGAGAATAAACTTTATAGTTACCTGCATAATCTGTATATGATATCAATGTTGGAAACACTGAATAGTTGTGATAAAATGACAAGCACTCAGCGCGTCCAATCTGGCTCAGAGCCAGCCAAAGCGCCAAAACAGATTTGAATTCAGCAGCTGATGAGGTAATGCGGCCGAGACAAATCGTACGTGCTCAACAATATCAACGTTGTGGGCAGGCGTTTATTATGAACAACAAACACAGGTGCATTTTATGGATGGCATTTTGAATGCACAGAGATACTGCAACAAGATCCTGAGGCGCATTGTTGTGCCATTTATTCACAACCATCACCTTGCAGCATGATAATTTACTGCCCTATGTTGCAAGAACCTGTACACAATTACTGGAAGCTGAAAACATCCCAGTTTTTGGCATGGCTAGCATACTCCCCCATTGAGCATGTTTGGGATGCTCTTGATCAGCGAATTCAAGTTCCTGCCAATATTCAGCAACTTCGCACAGCCAGTGAAGAAAAGTGGACCAACATTCAGGCCACAATCAACAACCTGATCAGCTCTGAAGGAGATGTGTTGCACTGCGTGAGGCAAATGGTGGTCACACCAGATACTGAACAAGGTAACACGGTAAAGCGCATGGGAAGGGCTTCCATGGAGGACATAAATAGAGGATATAAGGCCGATAGATCATTACAAGTAATGACTATGAGCGCTTGTGGTGTGAACAGCTTTATTGTTTTGACGTGCTGCTTATTTTATCTACAAATGATAAATTGGTGCCTCCACTGTCTCAGAGTCTAGTTAAAACCAAGCGCAGTCCTCAATTGGAATGGCTTGTTAAATGAACATTAGCGTTTATATAATCTGCACTATTTAGTATAAAAGTTTATTAAAACTATCAAGATCTTAGCAAATAATGAATTAAACAAATTCAAAAACAGCATTGCCAGCTTCTATATTCAGCTTCAGTGACAATTTATTCTCTTCGTATGGCTACAAAGGTTTTTGAAATATGAATACATCACGACAGTCTTGATATAAATTACAGGAGCAGAGATTATTCAGTCCTTCAGTCATGCAGCTCTGGTGCAGCATCAAAATGCTCCTGACACTGAGAATAAGTTGCTCTGGTGTAGTGATACTTTCCTGAACCTTACTGATGAACATTTACCCATGTTGCTTACCATTGAAGACTCCATTATGAAATCAAATGAGAAAGAGCTCAGGTGAGAACACAATACTCTCTGGTCATCTGTAAGTATTCATCTTTTTACATTTCCTCCTATATTCCCATGTTCACACTTAATGGGACCCCAGTTATTACTCCACACCTCCATACTGTTTTACCTATTTGACTGAAACTTAGAATCATTGCTCACATACCATTTTCATTTGTATCACTTTATTCCTCTGCTATTTACTATTACATATTAGCATCAATCCTCCATCTTCAAGTACTTTTGCACACTTGCAGCAAAGACTTTTCTCTGGTGTTATTACATGACACACATCACACTGATAACATAAACATACAGTTCTCTCATGGGTGAAACCTCATGTGGTATTGAAGTGCTGCTTTATATCTGAAACTCTTTCCACAGTGATCATATACAAATTACTTCTCTTCAGTGTGAAGGTTCATGTGTCTGTTAAGGTTTCCTTTTTGGTTGAAACTTCTTCCACATTGCTGGCAGGTGAAAGGCTTCTCTCCTGTGTGAATTCTCATGTGGTCTTCAAAGTGTTGTTTTTGACGAAAACTCTTTCCACAATCAGAGCATGTGTAGGGTTTCTCTCTATGAGTTCTCATATGAAATTTAAGGTTTTCTTGTTTAAAAGTCTTTCCACACTGATCACACGTGTAAGACTGATCTCCAGAGTGAACTCTCATGTGTCTGTTAAGGTTTCCTTTTTGGTTGAAACTTCTTCCACAATGTTGGCAGGTGAAAGGCTTCTCTCCAGTGTGAACTCTGAAGTGGTCTTCTAAGTGTTGTTTCTGATTAAACCTCTTTCCGCACTGAGGGCATTTGTAGGGTTGCTCTCTAGAGTGAATTCTCATGTGGACTTTCAATTGTTGTTTTCGCAAAAAACTCTTTCCACACTCAGAGCATGTGTAGGGTTTCTCTATGTGAGTTCTCATGTGGACTTCAAAGTTTTCATGTTGATCAAAACTCATTCCACACTGATCACACATATAAGGCTGATCTCCATTGTGAATTCTCATGTGTCTGGTAAAGCTTTCTTTTTGAGTGAAACTTACTCCACACTGTTGGCAGGTGAAAAGGCTCTCTCCAGTGTGGACTGTCATGTGGCAATCAAGGTTTCCTTTCCGGTTAAAACTTCTTCCACACTGTTGGCAGGTATAAGGCTTCTCTCCAGTGTGAACACTCAAGTGTCTGTCAAGGTTTCCTTTTTGGTTGAAACTTCTTCCACATTGTTTGCAGGTGAAAGGCTTTTCTCCAGTGTGAATTCGTAAGTGGTCTTCAAGGCACTGTTTATAGTTAAACCTCTTTCCACACTGAGGGCAGGTGAAAGGCTTCTCTCCTGTGTGAATTCTCATATGTTTGTCAAGGTTTACTTTTTGGTTGAAACTTCTTCCACATTGTTTGCATGTAAAAGGCTTCTCTCCTGTGTGAATTCTCATGTGTCTTGTAATGCTTTCTATTCGATTGAAACACTTTCCACACTGATGGCAGGTGAAATAACTTCTTCCTGTCTTTCGATTTATTTCTCTTAAGGAAGTCGTTTCAGTCTGTGAACAACTAAAAGATTTTTCTCCATTTATGAATTCATGATCTTTCTCTTCCGTTTCATTCAGTACTTGACTCTCCTCTTTCAGTGCCATCATGTCTAAGGTGAAAAAGACAAGTACAAGTTAACCCCAGTTTAATGGCACGAAGCAACAGATTTCAAAACATTCAAACATGTAAAGTGTCAAAACTAACATATAACTATATCCTATATGCTATAAGCCAGTGGTTCTCAATTCCAGTCCTCAAGCTCCACCCACTCTGCATATTTTGCATGCCTCTCTTAGTTAACGCACCTGATTCTGACAATTAATCAAACAAGTTGAGTGAAAGTGACGGCTGTCGCCAGACTTTATTTCACATACGTCATCATTACATCAGAGCAAGACCACATGCATGAACTAGAGCTGGGCGGTATGACCAAAAATTTATATCACGGTATTTTTCAAAATTATACGGTATCACAGTATATGACGGTATTTATTTATTTTTTCATGCTTACTAGGTGTTAACCACATTTCCTAATAAATTAGAGAATAATTACTGCAGTATATTGGCTTACATTGACCGGACTAGTATTAACCCAGGTTTGATTGGTCTCACAAAATGCTGCTGTTCACAAAGAAGTGACAGTGGCACTCATAATTGTAATGAGGTGAAGAAATCAGAATTCATGATTTGCAGTCAAAATACACAACACTTTATTGTGCATTCTTCACAAGTTCACATTTACAAGTCTACGCGTTTCTCTTCCAGCAGGAGGCGCTGTCAGAATGGTAGTATACAAAGTAGCGCAACAAATGATTTTGAAACGTGCAGCGCTCATATTTATTCAATGGATAGCCTTTTGAAGTTTCATCGCAATTCTTGTCTTTCAGTCCCCACATTTTAGACCACCTGAAATCATAATTATGACTTTCATAACCCCCTAATAACACTGCAGTCATCAATGAAAATTAAGAGCTTTATTTAAGACTTTCAAAAACAAACCTTACACAAAATACGTTTCTTTTTTATTTTTTTCCCCACCATGTTCGGGGCACAAGAAAAATATTAAGGGACTAAATTAATATCAGCATATGAAGTATAATCGTCTCTCATTGTCTGAAAGAATGCACATCAGATGCTGAAAGTCAGTTTTTACTTTCACTTTAACATATTGATCAGTTTCCACGTTGCTTGTGTGATATCCATTGGCTTTAAAACATAAATATTAATAAAAATACAGTATATAGAAAAGACATATTAAAATTTAAAATATTGCGACGTAACACCAACGTAAAGCCATTGTTTTTCTCTCACTGAAAGCTACTGTCTGCGCACAATGCGCCGATCTCTGCTCTCATCTCTGCAGACACACCCCCTCTTGAAATTTCGGCATTACAAGTTTTGCAAATCGCTAACCCTGGGTCTTTCTCAGATATACTGAAATACGTCCACACCTCAGATGTGTTGCTTCAGACAAGCACATGCAAGCTGCGGTTTCTGTTTGCGTCAACATATGTGTTCCCAGCGCTTTGTACGCACACACTCACCGGTATTGGGGTATATGAAAAATGAATATCATTAAAAAAAAAAACACCGGTATTCGGTATGAAAAGGTATACCGCCCAGCCCTAGCATGAACTATTATTTACCTATTTCACATGAAAAATGTTACTCAATCCTAGCAGTGAACATTAACATTTAAATATTAAATGACACAATTCGTTAAATGCTGTTTTAAATAAAAGTAAAAAATGGTCTTTAAGAGAACTTTAAGAAAATATTAAGCTAAAATCTGCAGGAAGGTAGACAGTGTAGAAAAACACCAGCCAAAGACAAATTAATTGAGAAAAGGATAGTTCAGCTTTGAGAATGAAAACCAACCTGTTTGTTCTTCAGTATCTTCATGTTTGACTCTGAATGTTTCTTCAATCTTCATGTCTTCACTCTCCTCTTTAATAAACACCATCTTTATAATAGTGTGTCACGTGGATCTCAGTTGCTCCACCAGGAGTTTTTTTTTCTGTGTTTGGAAACTTTTTCCTGTTTAAGATGACAAAAAAATCTCAATCAGCTCTAGTTCAGTAGTCAGTGCACTAGTAAGGGAGTTAGAGTGATAGTTAATGGACTTAAATGATCTGATTAGACAAACAATCAAAACGTTAGCTTATATTCAGGTTTTTAATGATTAGTATATTACATAAATTATTATAGTATATTACATTCAAAATGCTGTTGTATTTTAAGATTGTCATAACAACAACAAAACGTCTGCAATTGTTTGTCAAAGTTGTCATTTCTCATGTTTGAGTTTGTCCTCGTTGTATTTCCACTGTTTTGAGCAGCAGGTCTCTCAGCGAGCGGCGATTCGAAACAGTGAATCATTTTGTGAATCAACCGATTCAATTGACTCGGAGTTTGTAATTCGTGTTTCTGATCTGAATCACTAACAGAGAGAGAAATCAGACGCTGTGTGGATGCGCTTTAATAACGTTCACCATTAGATAGAATATTACCATGTTGCATTCAATAATTATTACGTTTACATCGCTTGTAAGCCATATAAAACAGACTGAACGTATGGTATGAATTTAAACAGTTCAAAGTTTAAACAGTAAAGACTACAAACCTTTCTTCAGCTGAAACACTGATGCAGGAGCGCGGAGCAGCCTTATGACGTCACACCACCAGATCAAAATAAAAGTCCTGTTCACGCGCTTCTGTGTCTAGGATCCAAAAAGTGCATTGATTTTTACACAAAGGAAACATATTCGAATAATAAATCATGACAGTAGTATTCAGAGTTTTATTTTTGGTGAAAAACATTGAAATGTATATAAAGAAACTTTACGAATATTTACAAATTGTGATATTTGTAGTTTTATTTACTTATTTATGTATTATTAGTTTTATTTTTTCCAAATGTATTAATGAGTTCTTTCATTTATTCATTCATGTATTTATGACAACATCTATTTCCACAAGTGTTTCTTTCCTAGTTTATTTAACATTTACTACTTTGTATTTGTGTATGCATTATGTTGATATTTATTTATTAGACCTTTCTTTGTTAGCAAGGGCTACAGTAGCACCTTGTGGTGTCACCAACCAAAAAAACAATTGCTTTTTTGTATCAAAATCACCAAAATGGTTGCTGTGTAGTTGCATCTTTTCTGTCTCTCACAAACTTTCATGCAAAACTTCATCTTATTTGACCTTCTATACTTTTATGCATTACTGATACAAATATACATATGAACGATTATGTAATGATTTTAAGTTTGAGTTGAGAATAATTACTCTGTTTAAGCTTGTTACAACAAAATGTCAGCTAAGTGTGTTGACTGAAAACTAGTCTTCACATTTTGCCGATGAGACAAATCGAAGGATTGACTGAAAGTGTAAAGCATGTGAATATTATGATAAACTCACTTCTGAAAATGATTTGAGCATAGATTGTTTACCCCTTCCAGAACATCCATCTGAGTCCTCAAACATGGTTATATTGGAGGAACTCAAGAGGGTAGGAAACCTCTTTTCAAAGATGTCCTTTTTGTCCTCACATGGCACTTGTTTTTGAATGCAATATTTAATTTATTGATTTATTTGAATTTCATAACTCTGTGTTGAACAAAATGTTGTGTTATATCGGGTAGGCTTATGCACGGCTGTCCCATTTGCTCAATCGACCACCAGTTGATATAGTTTTTTTTGGAGTTTGCCTGTTAACAGGAGATTTTTTTAAGTGCACTCTCAAGCCAGGGGGACTTTTTTTTCCCACATGCTGCTTTGGATGGACTCTAAGAGGTTGTATATGATTTGGTGAGAGCTGTGTTCACACAACACTCTGGACTTTGAATCTGGCAACTTTGGGCGGCCCAGAATTGTTATATCAGAGGTATATTTCGAGGAACTGATAGCCATGTCTCTAGTACCCTTTGTTGCAAAATTGCTGGGAGTGAGCACAAGGACCAGCGGCGTACCGCACATCTTAGAGCCCCCCCCTCCCACCAGCAGTGATGTTATGTATGGAAATTTATTGTGCACGTGTGTCTGGCTCTCCCATTTACATGACTGATTTATCAGTAATGAATGTGGTGAATTATCGCTGCATTGATGCCTTTAACGTTATTTTTAATATTATATTTCATATAATGTGCGTATTTGCTTTTCAATCAAACTGAAATCCATGCAGGAATAAATATTTAGTCTTTATTTACATTGCGTGTGTTTTGGTGCGCGAAGACTTTGACTACAGATTTTATGTCGATATTGCGAGCGCTAAAGAGCTAAACCGGACAGTCTTTCTTGTAACATTAGCCGCTTTTCCACTATCGGGCCGAACCGTTCTCAATGCGTAACCGTTCTGTTCCGTGCCGATTCAGGCCAGTCGGCACAGATACAGTTTGATTTTCCACTGCGGCGCAGATAACAGAACTATTTGGAATGTAAATACAAATGCGTCAGTAGTTGCCTTGGTAATGCAAGCCCCGCTTCTACTGTTATTTTCCTTTTGGACGCGATATGTATGTTTGAGTTTTTTCTTTTTTCTTTTTTTGGCACTGTTTTAAACTTTTCTTTATGCCCTTCTCTGCAAGACACTGCACTATAATAAAACAAAAACTTTTTCGTTTCTCTTTGCACCCTCCAGCTGTTGTTGAATTTTTCTTTGTGCCCAAATATCAATATTAGAGCAAATGTTTCATCCACAGACCAAAGTGTCTCAGCCATTTGTATTTATATTTACCGTATCTGTTTACTGCGCACCCGCTTAGCCATAGAGAAACTGGTAGCCAGGCAACAGAGTGGCGACGCCATGCAAACGCATTTTATCAGCCCGGTTCAGTACGGTTGTCTAACCGTGCCGAGAATTCCGGGCCGAGAACGGTTTGTAATCGTTCCGTGCCGTACCAGGCTCAGGTGGAAACACATCTGGAACTGTACCCGACCGTTCTAAGAATGGTTCGGCCCGATAGTGGAAAAGCGGCTATTGTGTTTAGGAGAAATGTCTTCACCATTTGAATTTCGAGACCGAACAATAAATTGTATGGAAAAGTCTGGTGACAAGTCGTCAGTGAACCGTAGTGTTGTTTTCGGCGACCGATTTAAACTTTAGTTTTAGTCTAGTCTTTGTGTGAACCTGACATTTTAGTTTTTATTAGTTTTAGTCAAGTTCATACTCCTTTTAGTCTAGTCAAGTTTTAGTTGACTAAAAGTCTGAGCATTTTAGTCTTATTTAAGTCAGAATTACCCAAGACTATTTTAGTCTAGTTTTAGTCGACGAAAACTAATGAGATTTTAGTCTAGTTTTAGTTGACGAAAACTGAATACATTTAGTCTATTTTTAGTAATGCAATTTTATTTAATTTTAGTCAATATAGTATAAGTACCTAGGAGTATAGACAAAACCAAAGTTTTCTTTTAGCCAAACCCATTTCAAACAAGGTTATCTTATTATATTATTGTTACCTTATAGGCTGAAAAATGCATCCATTGCAGAAGATGCTCTAATTTGAATTTACATTTATTTTACCTACCAAACATGTTAGAACACACACATAAATTGAAAAATTTATTTAAAGGAAATAAAATAAAATAGCATCACATGACAATGCCAGAAAAAAAGAGAAACAAGGTTTGAAAGGTCAAGCTACAATTTACTAAAAAATAGTGATGTGACGTTCAACACAGAAGCTTTGAATAATAACATTAATCAACTTAACTTACTTAACTTCTTAATTTACTTGATCATCTATGCATACACGAATCATGCTTGTAGTTTTTTTCTTTTTAGTTTATTTACAGATTAATTCATTTATACCTTGTGTAAGTAAAATATTTCTTATGGTTTTCTTAGCACAAATTTATTTATTTAATGAAATTGTCCAAAAATCGCTTGGACATCTGGCATGCAAAAGAAATGTTTTCCACCTTTGACCACAAGATGTCATTGGTGTAAAACATGTTGAAAAGCTTCGAGTAATGAACCATTTTAGATACAGTTGAGGGGAACCCTTCGGTGCTTCGAAAAGCTTAATTTTCCTATCACTACTAAAAAGTGCCAGTAGTGTTTAGTAATGTTTTCATGGAAGTGTTAAATATAAACTAGATAAAAAGTTTGTTAGCAAACTTTAAGTTGGCTTGAGAAAAGCCTAGCCAGTAAGTTTTAAGTAGTTTTAAAAGCTTTTAGTTTAAAGAAAGTTTAAAGGTTTTCAGTTTGAAATAGTTTTAGTTTGATTGATAAAGTTTGAAGATAGATAGGCTAGATAGATATAAATAGTTTGAAAATAGAAAGAGTTATAGATATAAATAGTTAGAAGATATAGTTTGAATGTGAATAGATAGATATGAGGTTACTAGGGTACCCAGGGTGGTAGCATGATTAGCTAGTTGCTATCATGATTTTAGTAAGACTAGCAAGTCGCTAGCATGATTTTAGCATGACTAGCAAGTCGCTAGCATGATTTACCATGATTAGCAATTCGCTAGCATGATTTTAGCACGACTAGCAAGTCGCTAGCATTATTTTAGCATTATTATAGCATGACTAAAAAAGTCGCTATCATTATTTTAGCATGACTAGCAAGTCGCTAGCATGGTTTTAGCAAGACTAGCAAGTCATTAGCATGATTTTAGTATGACTAGCAAGTCGCTAGCATGATTTTTAGCACGGCTAGCAAGTCGCTAGCATGATTTTAGCATGACTAGCAAGTCGCTAGCATGATTTTAGCATTATTAGCAAGTCGTAGCATGATTTTAGCATTATTTTAGCATGACTACCAAGTCGCTAGCATGATTCTAGCATGAATAGCAATTCGCTAGCATGATTTTAGCATGACTAGCAAATCGCTAGCATGATTTTAGCATAACTAGCAAGTCGCTAGCATGATTTTAGCATGACTATCAAGTCGCTAGCATGATTTTAGCAAGACTAGCAAGTCGCTAGCATGATTTTAGCAAGACTAGCAAGTCGCTAGCATGACTTTAAACATGACTAGCAAGTCGCTAGCCTGATTTTAGCATGACTAGCAAGTCGCTAGCATGATTTTAGCATGACTAGCAAGTCGCTAGCATGATTTTAGCATTATTTTAGCATGACTAGCAAGTCGCAAGCATTATTTTAACATTATTTTAGCATGACTAGCAAGTCGTTAGCATGATTTTAGCATGACTAGCAAGTCGCTAGCATGATTTTAGCACGACTAGCAAGTCGCTAGCATGATTTTAGTACGACTAGCAAGTCGCTAGCATGATTTTAGCACAACTAGCAAGTCGCTAACATGATTTTAGTACGACTAGCAAGTCGCTAACATGATTTTAGCATTATTTTTGCATGACTAGCAAAGTCGCTAGCATGATCCTAGCATGAGTAGCAAGTCACTAGCATGATTTTAGCATGACTAGCAAAGTCGCTAGCATGATCCTAGCATGAGTAGCAAGTCACTAGCATGATTTTAGCATGACTAGCAAGTCGCTAGCATGATTTTAAACATGATTAGCAAGTCGCTAGCCTGATTTTAGCATGACTAGCAAGTCGCTAGCATGATTTTAGCATGACTAGCAAGTCGCTAGCATGATTTTATCATTATTTTAGCATGACTAGCAAGTCGCTAGCATGATTTTAACATGACTAGCAAGTTGCTAGCATGATTTTAACACGACTAGCAAGTCGCTAGCATGATTTTAGCAAGACTAGCAAGTCGCTAGCATGATTTTAGCATAACTAGCAAGTCGCAAGCATGATTTTAGCATTATTTTAGCATGACTAGCAAAGTCACTAGCATGATTCTAGCATGACTAGCAAGTCGCTAGCATGATTTTAGCATGACTAGCAAGTCGCT
The DNA here is from genome assembly GCF_049309525.1 of Garra rufa. Lineage (NCBI taxonomy): Eukaryota > Metazoa > Chordata > Actinopteri > Cypriniformes > Cyprinidae > Garra > Garra rufa. The sequence goes on from NC_133361.1 coordinate 101,281,494, forward strand.
AGCATGATTTTAGCAAGACTAACAAGTCGCTAGCATGATTTTAGCAAGGAACACCATTTTTTATGAAGGAACACATTTTTTATGAAGGAACACCATCTACAGCTCAATCTAGCAAAGACGGAACTCCTTATCTTTCCTGCCACTCCATCTCTACAGCATGACTTCTCCATCCAGTTAGGTTCATCAACAATTACCCCATCAACTTCAGCCAGAAATCTGGGTGTTATCTTTGACAACCAACTGACTTTTAAAGACCACATAGCTAAGACCGCTCGATCTTGCAGGTTTGCATTGTACAACATCAGAAAGATCAGGCCCTTCCTAACAGAGCATGCTACACAACTCCTCGTCCAGGCCCTGGTCATTTCCAGGCTGGACTACTGCAATGCTCTTTTAGCTGGTCTTCCAGCATGTACAATCAAGCCTCTACAAATGATTCAGAATGCAGCAGCACGACTGGTCTTCAACGAGCCCAAAAAGGCCCATGTTACACCTCTCTTCATATCCCTGCACTGGCTACCGGTTACAGCACGCATCAAATTCAAGACACTGATGCTGGCCTATAGGACAGCCACCGGATCATCACCTGCCTACCTCCATTCACTACTACACATCTACACTCCTTCCAGAAGACTGAGATCCTCTAGTGAAAGACGCCTCATTGTACCACCACAGAGAGGCATGAAATCACTGTCCAGAACATTCTCGTTCAACGTTCCTGCCTGGTGGAATGATCTTCCCACCCCTATCCGGAATGCAGACTCCTTAACAGCTTTCAAACGACTGCTGAAAACCCATCTTTTTCGACACTGACTCAATAAAAAAAAAAAAAAAAAAAAAAAAAAAATATCCTCCCTTCTAGCCTGTTTTTTCTCTCTTTCTTGATCTTCTCCTTCTAGCCTGCACTCTTCTAACAACGCCTGATATATGGTATTTTTGAACACTTCCTATGTTGATCTGCCTCCTTAGGATGAATCACTTGTTGTATTCCCAATTGTAAGTCGCTTTGGATAAAAGCGTCGGCTAAATGAATAAATGTAAATGTAAATGTAAATGTAGCAAGACTAGCAAGTCGCTAGCATGATTTTAACATGACTAGCAAGTCTCTAGCCTGATTTTAGCATGACTAGCAAGTCGCTAGCATGATTTTAGCATGACTAGCAAGTCGTTAGCATGATTTTATCGTTATTTTAGCATGACTAGCAAGTCGCTAGCATGATTTTAGCATTATTTTAGCATGACTAGCAAGTCGCTAGCATGATTTTAGCATGACTAGCAAGTCGCTAGCATGATTTTAGCACGACTAGCAAGTCGCTAGCATGATTTTAGCACGACTAGCAAGTCGCTAGCATGATTTTAGCATTATTTTAGCATGACTAGCAAGTCGCTAGCATGATTTTAAACATGACTAGCAAGTCTCTAGCCTGATTTTAGCATGACTAGCAAGTCGCTAGCATGATTTTAGCATGACTAGCAAGTCGCTAGCATGATTTTAGCACGACTAGCAAGTCGCTAGCATGATTTTAGCATTATTTTAGCATGACTAGCAAGTCGCTAGCATGATTTTAGCATGACTAGCAAGTCGCTAGCATGATTTTAGCATTATTTTAGCATGACTAGCAAGTCGCAAGCATTATTTTAGCATTATTTTAGCATGACTAGCAAGTCGCTAGCATGATTTTAGCATGAATAGCAAGTCGCTAGCATGATTTTAGCACGACTAGCAAGTCGCTAGCATGATTTTAGTACGACTAGCAAGTCGCTAGCATGATTTTAGCACAACTAGCAAGTCGCTAACATGATTTTAGTACGACTAGCAAGTCGCTAACATGATTTTAGCATTATTTTTGCATGACTAGCAAAGTCGCTAGCATGATCCTAGCATGAGTAGCAAGTCACTAGCATGATTTTAGCATGACTAGCAAGTCGCTAGCATGATTTTAAACATGATTAGCAAGTCGCTAGCCTGATTTTAGCATGACTAGCAAGTCGCTAGCATGATTTTAGCATGACTAGCAAGTCGCTAGCATGATTTTATCATTATTTTAGCATGACTAGCAAGTCGCTAGCATGATTTTAACATGACTAGCAAGTTGCTAGCATGATTTTAACACGACTAGCAAGTCGCTAGCATGATTTTAGCAAGACTAGCAAGTCGCTAGCATGATTTTAGCATAACTAGCAAGTCGCAAGCATGATTTTAGCATTATTTTAGCATGACTAGCAAAGTCACTAGCATGATTCTAGCATGACTAGCAAGTCGCTAGCATGATTTTAGCATGACTAGCAAGTCGCTAGCATGATTTTAGCAAGACTAACAAGTCGCTAGCATGATTTTAGCAAGACTAGCAAGTCGCTAGCATGATTTTAACATGACTAGCAAGTCTCTAGCCTGATTTTAGCATGACTAGCAAGTCGCTAGCATGATTTTAGCATGACTAGCAAGTCGTTAGCATGATTTTATCGTTATTTTAACATGACTAGCAAGTCGCTAGCATGATTTTAGCATTATTTTAGCATGACTAGCAAGTCGCTAGCATGATTTTAGCATGACTAGCAAGTCGCTAGCATGATTTTAGCACGACTAGCAAGTCGCTAGCATGATTTTAGCACGACTAGCAAGTCGCTAGCATGATTTTAGCATTATTTTAGCATGACTAGCAAGTCGCTAGCATGATTTTAAACATGACTAGCAAGTCTCTAGCCTGATTTTAGCATGACTAGCAAGTCGCTAGCATGATTTTAGCATGACTAGCAAGTCGCTAGCATGATTTTATCGTTATTTTAGCATGACTAGCAAGTCGTTAGCATGATTTTAGCATTATTTTAGCATGACTAGCAAGTCGCTAGCATGATTTTAGCATGACTAGCAAGTCGCTAGCATGATTTTAGCACGACTAGCAAGTCGCTAGCATGATTTTAGCATTATTTTAGCATGACTAGCAAGTCGCTAGCATGATTTTAGCATGACTAGCAAGTCGCTAGCATGATTTTAGCATTATTTTAGCATGACTAGCAAGTCGCAAGCATTATTTTAGCATTATTTTAGCATGACTAGCAAGTCGCTAGCATGATTTTAGCATGAATAGCAAGTCGCTAGCATGATTTTAGCACGACTAGCAAGTCGCTAGCATGATTTTAGTACGACTAGCAAGTCGCTAGCATGATTTTAGCACAACTAGCAAGTCGCTAACATGATTTTAGTACGACTAGCAAGTCGCTAACATGATTTTAGCATTATTTTTGCATGACTAGCAAAGTCGCTAGCATGATCCTAGCATGAGTAGCAAGTCACTAGCATGATTTTAGCATGACTAGCAAGTCGCTAGCATGATTTTAAACATGATTAGCAAGTCGCTAGCCTGATTTTAGCATGACTAGCAAGTCGCTAGCATGATTTTAGCATGACTAGCAAGTCGCTAGCATGATTTTATCATTATTTTAGCATGACTAGCAAGTCGCTAGCATGATTTTAACATGACTAGCAAGTTGCTAGCATGATTTTAACACGACTAGCAAGTCGCTAGCATGATTTTAGCAAGACTAGCAAGTCGCTAGCATGATTTTAGCATAACTAGCAAGTCGCAAGCATGATTTTAGCATTATTTTAGCATGACTAGCAAAGTCACTAGCATGATTCTAGCATGACTAGCAAGTCGCTAGCATGATTTTAGCATGACTAGCAAGTCGCTAGCATGATTTTAGCAAGACTAACAAGTCGCTAGCATGAATTTAGCAAGACTAGCAAGTCGTTAACATGATTTTAACATGACTAGCAAGTCTCTAGCCTGATTTTAGCATGACTAGCAAGTCGCTAGCATGATTTTAGCATGACTAGCAAGTCGTTAGCATGATTTTATCGTTATTTTAGCATGACTAGCAAGTCGCTAGCATGATTTTAGCATTATTTTAGCATGACTAGCAAGTCGCTAGCATGATTTTAGCATGACTAGCAAGTCGCTAGCATGATTTTAGCACGACTAGCAAGTCGCTAGCATGATTTTAGCACGACTAGCAAGTCGCTAGCATGATTTTAGCATTATTTTAGCATGACTAGCAAGTCGCTAGCATGATTTTAAACATGACTAGCAAGTCTCTAGCCTGATTTTAGCATGACTAGCAAGTCGTTAGCATGATTTTAGCATGACTAGCAAGTCGCTAGCATGATTTTATCGTTATTTTAGCATGACTAGCAAGTCGCTAGCATGATTTTAGCATTATTTTAGCATGACTAGCAAGTCGCTAGCATGATTTTAGCATGACTAGCAAGTCGCTAGCATGATTTTAGCACGACTAGCAAGTCGCTAGCATGATTTTAGCATTATTTTAGCATGACTAGCAAGTCGCTAGCATGATTTTAGCATGACTAGCAAGTCGCTAGCATGATTTTAGCATTATTTTAGCATGACTAGCAAGTCGCAAGCATTATTTTAGCATTATTTTAGCATGACTAGCAAGTCGCTAGCATGATTTTAGCATGAATAGCAAGTCGCTAGCATGATTTTAGCACGACTAGCAAGTCGCTAGCATGATTTTAGTCAAGTCAAGTCAAGTCACCTTTATTTATATAGCGCCTTTTACAATACAGATTGTGTCAAAGCAACTGCACAGTATTTAAACAGCACAATAGTGTGTAAGTAACGCATTATTGTAACAATCAATTTTCAGTTAAAAGCAGTTCATCAATGAATTCAGTGATATCATCGTCAGTTCAGTTCAAATAGTGTACGATATCGCTGGAAAGTGTCCCCAACTAAGCAAGCCAGAGGCGACAGCGGCAAGGAACCAAAACTCCACAGGTGACAGAAATGGAGAAAAAAACCTTGGGAGAAACCAGGCTCAGTCGGGGGACCAGTTCTCCTCTGGCCAGACCAAACAACAGTTTGTACCAATGTCTGATTGTAGAGAACTCATCAGGATCCTGTGGTGTAGTGCCGATGGCCGTCAAGGTTGGCGAGGTCTTTATTGGTGATCCGCCTTGGAGCTCATCTGGTTGACATCCACGGCTATTGAAGTCATCTCTAGGTGGTGATCCATATTCTAAGCTGGGTACGGACTGGATCCGGGGGACTGGAGTGACCATCTGATCCGGATACAGGCTGGATCTGGTGGCTACGGTGACCTCGGAATAAGAATGAAACAGACTAATATTAGCGTAGATGCCATTCTTTTTACGATGCAACGAGTGCATCAGGTGTTATGGGAGGTGTTTCCGGTTCCGGTTGACCTAATTAATGCAGCCTAACAATCCTTTAACGGATTTGAATTATAGAAATGTGTTAATGATTTTATGTGTAAGCCAGGTTAAGGAGATGTGTCTTTAATCTAGATTTAAACTGACAGAGTGTGTCTGCCTCCCGAACAGTGTTAGGTAGATTGTTCCAGAGTTTAGGCGCTAGATAAGAAAATGATCTGCCGCCGGCAGTTGATTTTGATATTCTAGGTATTATCAAATTGCCAGAATTTTGAGAACGCAGCGGACGTGAAGGACTATAATACGATAGGAGCTCGTTCAAGTACTGAGGAGCTAAACCATTGAGGGCTTTATAAGTAATTAGCAAGATTTTAAAATCTATACGATGTTTAATAGGGAGCCAATGCAGTGTTGACAGAACCGGGCTAATATGGTCATACTTTCTGGTTCTAGTAAGAACTCTAGCTGCTGCATTTTGGACCAGCTGGAGTTTGTTTATTAAGCGTGCAGAACAACCACCCAATAAAGCATTACAATAATCTATCCTTGAGGTCATGAACGCATGAATTAATGTTTCAGCATTTGACATTGATAGCATAGGTCGTAATTTCGATATATTTTTAAGATGGAAAAATGCGGTTTTGCAGATGCTAGAAATGTGGCTTTCAAAGGAGAGATTGCTATCGAATAGGACGCCTAGGTTCCTAACTGATGACGACGAATTTACAGAGCAGCCATCTAGTATTAGACTGTGTTTTAGGTCATTACTTGTGGAGGTTTTAGGTCCAATAATTAATACCTCTGTTTTTTCAGAATTTAACAGTAAGAAGTTATTCGCCATCCAGTTTTTAATATCAGCTATGCATTCTGTTAGTTTTTCGAATGGATATGTTTTTCCGGGCTGCGAAGAAATATAGAGCTGAGTATCATCAGCGTAACAATGAAAGCTAACACCATGTTTCCTGATGATATCTCCCAAGGGTAACATGTAAAGCGTAAAAAGTAATGGCCCTAGCACTGAGCCTTGAGGTACTCCATACTGCACTTGCGATCTAAATGATACCTCTTCATTTATTGCCACAAACTGATGACGGTCAGATAAGTACGATTTGAACCATGCCAGTGCACTACCACTAATGCCTACATAATTTTCAAGTCTATTTAAAAGAATGTTGTGGTCAATAGTATCAAATGCAGCACTAAGATCCAGTAGCACTAATAGAGAGATGCAACCACGATCGCTTGACAATAGCAGGTCATTTGTTACTCTAATTAGAGCAGTCTCAGTACTATGATATGGTCTAAAACCTGACTGGAAATCCTCGCAGATACCATTTTTCTCTAAGAAGGAGCATAATTGTGAGGATACTACCTTTTCTAGTACCTTTGACAGAAAAGGGAGATTCGAAATTGGTCTGTAGTTAATTAATTCATAGGGGTCAAGTTGTGGTTTTTTAATGAGTGGCTTAATAACAGCTATTTTGAAGGTTTTGGGGACATATCCTAATGATAGTGACGAATTAATAATATTCAGAAGAGGATCTATGACTTCTGGAAGTACCTCCTTTAGTAGCTTAGATGGAATAGGGTCTAACATACATGTTGTGGGTTTAGATGATTTAACAAGTTTATACAATTCCTCCTCTCCTATAATAGAGAATGAATGGAATTGTTCCTCAGGAGATCTACAACGCACTATCTGATGCGATACTGTAGCGGGCGGCTGTATGGTTACAATTTTATCTCTAATAGTGTCTATCTTGGAGGTAAAGTACGTCATAAAGTCATTACTGCTGTGCTTTTGGGAAATGTCTAAACCTGTTGCTGCTATATTTTTAGTTAATTTAACCACAGTATTGAACAAATACCTAGGGTTATGTTTGTTTTCTTCTAAGAGAGATGAAAAGTAATCCGATCTGGCAGTTTTTAATGCTTTCCTATAAGATAAATTACATTCACGCCAAGCAGTACGAAAAACCTCTAGTTTTGTTTTCCTCCAGCTGCGTTCCATTTTTCGTACTTTTCTCTTTAGGGCGCGGGTATGATCGTTATACCACGGTGTTACACTGTTTTTCTTAATCTTTTTTAGGCGCACTGGAGCAACTGTATCTAAAGTGCTAGAAAAGAGAGAGTCCATAGTTTCTATTACATCATCAAGTTTTTCTGAGCTATTGGATATGCTGAGGAATTCAGATAAGTCAGGAAGATTACTTACAAAGCAGTCTTTTGTAGTAGAAGTGATGGTTCTACCGTATTTGTAGCAAGGAATTGAATTAACAGTTTTAGCTATCTGGATTGTACAAGAGACTAGATAATGATCTGAGATATCATCGCTTTGCTGCAGAATTTCAACGCCATTAACATCAATTCCATGTGACAGTATTAAATCTAGAGTATGATTTCGGCAATGAGTAGGACCTGACACGTGTTGTCTAACCCCAATCGAGTTCAAAATATCTATAAATGCTGTTCCTAATGCATCTTTTTCATTATCAACATGGATGTTAAAATCACCCACTATTAAGACTTTATCTGCGGCCAGCACTAATTCGGATAGAAAATCAGCAAATTCTTTAATAAAGTCTGTATGGTGCCCTGGTGGCCTGTATACAGTAGCTAACACAAACGTCACAGGGGATTTATCATTAGCACTTGTTTCTCTGGATAATGCTATATGAAGCACCATAACTTCAAACGAGTTATAATTGAAGCCCGTTCTCTGAGAGACATTGAGAATACTGCTATAAATAGTAGAAACACCTCCTCCTTTACCTTTTAGACGCGGTTGATGTTTATAACAGTAATCTTGGGGGGTGGACTCGTTTAAAATAATGTAATCGTCTGGTTTTAGCCAGGTTTCTGTCAAACAGAGCACATCTAGGTTATGATCAGTGATCATATCATTTACAAAAAGTGCTTTCGTAGAAAGGGACCTGATATTCAATAAGCCAAGCTTTATCAATTGTTTCTCTGTATTATATATATTTTTTATTTGTTGAACATTAATTAAATTGTTGGTCCTGATTTGATTCAGGCGTTTTTTGTATTTTCTAGCTCGGGGAACAGACACAGTCTCTATAGAGTGATATCTAGGTGAAAGGGTCTCTATGTGCTGAGAATTAACTGATTTCTGTGACGTGAGGCGGCTAGCAGACGGTCGGTTTAGCCAGTCTGTCTGCTTCCTGACCTGGGCCCCAGTGAGTCAAGTGCAAACTCTAAGACTATGTGCCATATTTCTAGATAGAAGAGATGCTCCACATCCGGAGGGATGAAGACCATCTCTTTTCAACAGGTCAGGTCTGCCCCAAAAGCTTGTCCAATTGTCTATGAAACCTATGTTATTTCGCGGGCACCACTTTGACATCCAGTCATGGAGTGACCACAGTCTACTGTGAATCTCGTCACCACGGTAAGCCGGGAGGGGACCAGAGCATATTACAGTGTCTGACATCGTACTTGCAAGATCACACACCTCTTTAACATTATTTTTAGTGATCTCCGACTGGCGAAGTCGAACATCATTAGCGCCGACGTGAATAACAATCTTACTGAATTTACGTTTAGCATTAGCCAGCACTTTTAAATTTGCCAAGATGTCAGGCGCTCTGGCTCCCGGTAAACATTGGACTATGTTGGCTGGTGTCTCTATTTTCACGTTCCGTACAATAGAATCGCCAATTACTAGAGCACTTTCATCAGGTTTCTCAGTGGGTGCTTCACTGAGTGGGGAGAACCTGTTTGATGTTCTGATCGGAACGGAAGAGCGGTGTTTTGACCCGCGACTATGCCGCCTCACAGTCACCCAATTGCCCTGCTGCATGGGCGTTGTTACCGGAACCGAACAATGTACAGGGCTTTCTGAGCTAGTCACATCCAAAACCGTATCTAAGGCCCTCACATTCTTACTATCCTCCATTAAAGTTTGGATGCGTGACTCTAGTTCTGAAATCTTCTCTGTCAGCCTGACTATATTCCTGCATTTATCACATGTATAAGGCTCACTGCTGACAGAGATAGATAAGCTATACATGTGGCAAGCAGTGCAGACTACAATTGTAGGAGAAGAAGCCATTACTCACCGTGATTGTAGAATGATTTCAACTTACCAATGTTGTTAGAGTTCCTGAAGAACAGATCAGGGGGAGAAAAAATGGAACGGAACCGGCTAAAAGAGTACTAACGATATTAAACACGAGAAAAAATAAATAAAAACGTGAATGGAACGCAGATGGCAAGTTAACCGGCCAGCGCAATGCTAAAAATAGTAAACAAGAGTTAAAAGCGTGAATGGAGTGCGAGCGGCAAATTAACCGGCTATGGAATGCTAACGTGCTGCACTCGTGATTATAGAGTAAGGCGAACAATCAAATTAGTCAGATTAGTTTGATGGATAAGACCAGAAATTAAATTAAGCTTTAGTACGACTAGCAAGTCGCTAGCATGATTTTAGCACAACTAGCAAGTCGCTAACATGATTTTAGTACGACTAGCAAGTCGCTAACATGATTTTAGCATTATTTTTGCATGACTAGCAAAGTCGCTAGCATGATCCTAGCATGAGTAGCAAGTCACTAGCATGATTTTAGCATGACTAGCAAGTCGCTAGCATGATTTTAAACATGATTAGCAAGTCGCTAGCCTGATTTTAGCATGACTAGCAAGTCGCTAGCATGATTTTAGCATGACTAGCAAGTCGCTAGCATGATTTTATCATTATTTTAGCATGACTAGCAAGTCGCTAGCATGATTTTAACATGACTAGCAAGTTGCTAGCATGATTTTAACACGACTAGCAAGTCGCTAGCATGATTTTAGCAAGACTAGCAAGTCGCTAGCATGATTTTAGCATAACTAGCAAGTCGCAAGCATGATTTTAGCATTATTTTAGCATGACTAGCAAAGTCACTAGCATGATTCTAGCATGACTAGCAAGTCGCTAGCATGATTTTAGCATGACTAGCAAGTCGCTAGCATGATTTTAGCAAGACTAACAAGTCGCTAGCATGATTTTAGCAAGACTAGCAAGTCGCTAGCATGATTTTAACATGACTAGCAAGTCTCTAGCCTGATTTTAGCATGACTAGCAAGTCGCTAGCATGATTTTAGCATGACTAGCAAGTCGTTAGCATGATTTTATCGTTATTTTAGCATGACTAGCAAGTCGCTAGCATGATTTTAGCATTATTTTAGCATGACTAGCAAGTCGCTAGCATGATTTTAGCATGACTAGCAAGTCGCTAGCATGATTTTAGCACGACTAGCAAGTCGCTAGCATGATTTTAGCACGACTAGCAAGTCGCTAGCATGATTTTAGCATTATTTTAGCATGACTAGCAAGTCGCTAGCATGATTTTAAACATGACTAGCAAGTCTCTAGCCTGATTTTAGCATGACTAGCAAGTCGCTAGCATGATTTTAGCATGACTAGCAAGTCGCTAGCATGATTTTAGCATTATTAGCAAGTCGTAGCATGATTTTAGCATTATTTTAGCATGACTACCAAGTCGCTAGCATGATTCTAGCATGAATAGCAATTCGCTAGCATGATTTTAGCATGACTAGCAAATCGCTAGCATGATTTTAGCATAACTAGCAAGTCGTTAGCATGATTTTAGCATGACTATCAAGTCGCTAGCATGATTTTAGCAAGACTAGCAAGTCGCTAGCATGATTTTAGCAAGACTAGCAAGTCGCTAGCATGACTTTAAACATGACTAGCAAGTCGCTAGCCTGATTTTAGCATGACTAGCAAGTCGCTAGCATGATTTTAGCATGACTAGCAAGTCGCTAGCATGATTTTAGCATTATTTTAGCATGACTAGCAAGTCGCAAGCATTATTTTAGCATGACTAGCAAGTCGCTAGCATGATTTTAGTACGACTAGCAAGTCGCTAACATGATTTTAGCATTATTTTTGCATGACTAGCAAAGTCGCTAGCATGATCCTAGCATGACTAGCAAGTCGCTAGCATGATTTTAGCATGACTAGCAAGTCGCTAGCATGATTTTAAACATGATTAGCAAGTCGCTAGCCTGATTTTAACATGACTAGCAAGTCGCTAGCATGATTTTAACATGACTAGCAAGTCGCTAGCATGATTTTAGCATTATTTTTGCATGACTAGCAAAGTCGCTAGCATGATCCTAGCATGACTAGCAAGTCGCTAGCATGATTTAAGCATGACTAGCAAGTCGCTAGCATGATTTTAAACATGATTAGCAAGTAGCTAGCCTGATTTTAGCATGACTAGCAAGTCGCTAGCATGATTTTAGCATGACTAGCAAGTCGCTAGCATGATTTTAGCATTATTTTAGCATGACTAGCAAGTCGCAAGCATTATTTTAACATTATTTTAGCATGACTAGCAAGTCGTTAGCATGATTTTAGCATGACTAGCAAGTCGCTAGCATGATTTTAGCACGACTAGCAAGTCGCTAGCATGATTTTAGTACGACTAGCAAGTCGCTAGCATGATTTTAGCACAACTAGCAAGTCGCTAACATGATTTTAGTACGACTAGCAAGTCGCTAACATGATTTTAGCATTATTTTTGCATGACTAGCAAAGTCGCTAGCATGATCCTAGCATGAGTAGCAAGTCACTAGCATGATTTTAGCATGACTAGCAAAGTCGCTAGCATGATCCTAGCATGAGTAGCAAGTCACTAGCATGATTTTAGCATGACTAGCAAGTCGCTAGCATGATTTTAAACATGATTAGCAAGTCGCTAGCCTGATTTTAGCATGACTAGCAAGTCGCTAGCATGATTTTAGCATGACTAGCAAGTCGCTAGCATGATTTTATCATTATTTTAGCATGACTAGCAAGTCGCTAGCATGATTTTAACATGACTAGCAAGTTGCTAGCATGATTTTAACACGACTAGCAAGTCGCTAGCATGATTTTAGCAAGACTAGCAAGTCGCTAGCATGATTTTAGCATAACTAGCAAGTCGCAAGCATGATTTTAGCATTATTTTAGCATGACTAGCAAAGTCACTAGCATGATTCTAGCATGACTAGCAAGTCGCTAGCATGATTTTAGCATGACTAGCAAGTCGCTAGCATGATTTTAGCAAGACTAACAAGTCGCTAGCATGATTTTAGCAAGGAACACCATTTTTTATGAAGGAACACATTTTTTATGAAGGAACACCATCTACAGCTCAATCTAGCAAAGACGGAACTCCTTATCTTTCCTGCCACTCCATCTCTACAGCATGACTTCTCCATCCAGTTAGGTTCATCAACAATTACCCCATCAACTTCAGCCAGAAATCTGGGTGTTATCTTTGACAACCAACTGACTTTTAAAGACCACATAGCTAAGACCGCTCGATCTTGCAGGTTTGCATTGTACAACATCAGAAAGATCAGGCCCTTCCTAACAGAGCATGCTACACAACTCCTCGTCCAGGCCCTGGTCATTTCCAGGCTGGACTACTGCAATGCTCTTTTAGCTGGTCTTCCAGCATGTACAATCAAGCCTCTACAAATGATTCAGAATGCAGCAGCACGACTGGTCTTCAACGAGCCCAAAAAGGCCCATGTTACACCTCTCTTCATATCCCTGCACTGGCTACCGGTTACAGCACGCATCAAATTCAAGACACTGATGCTGGCCTATAGGACAGCCACCGGATCATCACCTGCCTACCTCCATTCACTACTACACATCTACACTCCTTCCAGAAGACTGAGATCCTCTAGTGAAAGACGCCTCATTGTACCACCACAGAGAGGCATGAAATCACTGTCCAGAACATTCTCGTTCAACGTTCCTGCCTGGTGGAATGATCTTCCCACCCCTATCCGGAATGCAGACTCCTTAACAGCTTTCAAACGACTGCTGAAAACCCATCTTTTTCGACACTATCTGACTCAATAAAAAAAAAAAAAAAAAAAAAAAAAAAATATCCTCCCTTCTAGCCTGTTTTTTCTCTCTTTCTTGATCTTCTCCTTCTAGCCTGCACTCTTCTAACAACGCCTGATATATGGTATTTTTGAACACTTCCTATGTTGATCTGCCTCCTTAGGATGAATCACTTGTTGTATTCCCAATTGTAAGTCGCTTTGGATAAAAGCGTCGGCTAAATGAATAAATGTAAATGTAAATGTAAATGTAGCAAGACTAGCAAGTCGCTAGCATGATTTTAACATGACTAGCAAGTCTCTAGCCTGATTTTAGCATGACTAGCAAGTCGCTAGCATGATTTTAGCATGACTAGCAAGTCGTTAGCATGATTTTATCGTTATTTTAGCATGACTAGCAAGTCGCTAGCATGATTTTAGCATTATTTTAGCATGACTAGCAAGTCGCTAGCATGATTTTAGCATGACTAGCAAGTCGCTAGCATGATTTTAGCACGACTAGCAAGTCGCTAGCATGATTTTAGCACGACTAGCAAGTCGCTAGCATGATTTTAGCATTATTTTAGCATGACTAGCAAGTCGCTAGCATGATTTTAAACATGACTAGCAAGTCTCTAGCCTGATTTTAGCATGACTAGCAAGTCGCTAGCATGATTTTAGCATGACTAGCAAGTCGCTAGCATGATTTTAGCACGACTAGCAAGTCGCTAGCATGATTTTAGCATTATTTTAGCATGACTAGCAAGTCGCTAGCATGATTTTAGCATGACTAGCAAGTCGCTAGCATGATTTTAGCATTATTTTAGCATGACTAGCAAGTCGCAAGCATTATTTTAGCATTATTTTAGCATGACTAGCAAGTCGCTAGCATGATTTTAGCATGAATAGCAAGTCGCTAGCATGATTTTAGCACGACTAGCAAGTCGCTAGCATGATTTTAGTACGACTAGCAAGTCGCTAGCATGATTTTAGCACAACTAGCAAGTCGCTAACATGATTTTAGTACGACTAGCAAGTCGCTAACATGATTTTAGCATTATTTTTGCATGACTAGCAAAGTCGCTAGCATGATCCTAGCATGAGTAGCAAGTCACTAGCATGATTTTAGCATGACTAGCAAGTCGCTAGCATGATTTTAAACATGATTAGCAAGTCGCTAGCCTGATTTTAGCATGACTAGCAAGTCGCTAGCATGATTTTAGCATGACTAGCAAGTCGCTAGCATGATTTTATCATTATTTTAGCATGACTAACAAGTCGCTAGCATGATTTTAACATGACTAGCAAGTTGCTAGCATGATTTTAACACGACTAGCAAGTCGCTAGCATGATTTTAGCAAGACTAGCAAGTCGCTAGCATGATTTTAACATAACTAGCAAGTCGCAAGCATGATTTTAGCATTATTTTAGCATGACTAGCAAAGTCACTAGCATGATTCTAGCATGACTAGCAAGTCGCTAGCATGATTTTAGCATGACTAGCAAGTCGCTAGCATGATTTTAGCAAGACTAACAAGTCGCTAGCATGATTTTAGCAAGACTAGCAAGTCGCTAGCATGATTTTAACATGACTAGCAAGTCTCTAGCCTGATTTTAGCATGACTAGCAAGTCGCTAGCATGATTTTAGCATGACTAGCAAGTCGTTAGCATGATTTTATCGTTATTTTAGCATGACTAGCAAGTCGCTAGCATGATTTTAGCATTATTTTAGCATGACTAGCAAGTCGCTAGCATGATTTTAGCATGACTAGCAAGTCGCTAGCATGATTTTAGCACGACTAGCAAGTCGCTAGCATGATTTTAGCACGACTAGCAAGTCGCTAGCATGATTTTAGCATTATTTTAGCATGACTAGCAAGTCGCTAGCATGATTTTAAACATGACTAGCAAGTCTCTAGCCTGATTTTAGCATGACTAGCAAGTCGCTAGCATGATTTTAGCATGACTAGCAAGTCGCTAGCATGATTTTATCGTTATTTTAGCATGACTAGCAAGTCGCTAGCATGATTTTAGCATTATTTTAGCATGACTAGCAAGTCGCTAGCATGATTTTAGCATGACTAGCAAGTCGCTAGCATGATTTTAGCACGACTAGCAAGTCGCTAGCATGATTTTAGCATTATTTTAGCATGACTAGCAAGTCGCTAGCATGATTTTAGCATGACTAGCAAGTCGCTAGCATGATTTTAGCACGACTAGCAAGTCGCTAGCATGATTTTAGCATTATTTTAGCATGACTAGCAAGTCGCTAGCATGATTTTAGCATGACTAGCAAGTCGCTAGCATGATTTTAGCATTATTTTAGCATGACTAGCAAGTCGCAAGCATTATTTTAGCATTATTTTAGCATGACTAGCAAGTCGCTAGCATGATTTTAGCATGAATAGCAAGTCGCTAGCATGATTTTAGCACGACTAGCAAGTCGCTAGCATGATTTTAGTACGACTAGCAAGTCGCTAGCATGATTTTAGCACAACTAGCAAGTCGCTAACATGATTTTAGTACGACTAGCAAGTCGCTAACATGATTTTAGCATTATTTTTGCATGACTAGCAAAGTCGCTAGCATGATCCTAGCATGAGTAGCAAGTCACTAGCATGATTTTAGCACGACTAGCAAGTCGCTAGCATGATTTTAAACATGATTAGCAAGTCGCTAGCCTGATTTTAGCATGACTAGCAAGTCGCTAGCATGATTTTAACATGACTAGCAAGTCGTTAGCATGATTTTATCATTATTTTAGCATGACTAGCAAGTCGCTAGCATGATTTTAACATGACTAGCAAGTTGCTAGCATGATTTTAACACGACTAGCAAGTCGCTAGCATGATTTTAGCAAGACTAGCAAGTCGCTAGCATGATTTTAGCATAACTAGCAAGTCGCAAGCATGATTTTAGCATTATTTTAGCATGACTAGCAAAGTCACTAGCATGATTCTAGCATGACTAGCAAGTCGCTAGCATGATTTTAGCATGACTAGCAAGTCGCTAGCATGATTTTAGCAAGACTAACAAGTCGCTAGCATGATTTTAGCAAGACTAGCAAGTCGCTAGCATGATTTTAACATGACTAGCAAGTCTCTAGCCTGATTTTAGCATGACTAGCAAGTCGCTAGCATGATTTTAGCATGACTAGCAAGTCGTTAGCATGATTTTATCGTTATTTTAGCATGACTAGCAAGTCGCTAGCATGATTTTAGCATTATTTTAGCATGACTAGCAAGTCGCTAGCATGATTTTAGCATGACTAGCAAGTCGCTAGCATGATTTTAGCACGACTAGCAAGTCGCTAGCATGATTTTAGCACGACTAGCAAGTCGCTAGCATGATTTTAGCATTATTTTAGCATGACTAGCAAGTCGCTAGCATGATTTTAAACATGACTAGCAAGTCTCTAGCCTGATTTTAGCATGACTAGCAAGTCGCTAGCATGATTTTAGCATGACTAGCAAGTCGCTAGCATGATTTTATCGTTATTTTAGCATGACTAGCAAGTCGCTAGCATGATTTTAGCATTATTTTAGCATGACTAGCAAGTCGCTAGCATGATTTTAGCATGACTAGCAAGTCGTTAGCATGATTTTAGCACGACTAGCAAGTCGCTAGCATGATTTTAGCATTATTTTAGCATGACTAGCAAGTCGCTAGCATGATTTTAGCATGACTAGCAAGTCGCTAGCATGATTTTAGCATTATTTTAGCATGACTAGCAAGTCGCAAGCATTATTTTAGCATTATTTTAGCATGACTAGCAAGTCGCTAGCATGATTTTAGCATGAATAGCAAGTCGCTAGCATGATTTTAGCACGACTAGCAAGTCGCTAGCATGATTTTAGTACGACTAGCAAGTCGCTAGCATGATTTTAGCACAACTAGCAAGTCGCTAACATGATTTTAGTACGACTAGCAAGTCGCTAACATGATTTTAGCATTATTTTTGCATGACTAGCAAAGTCGCTAGCATGATCCTAGCATGAGTAGCAAGTCACTAGCATGATTTTAGCATGACTAGCAAGTCGCTAGCATGATTTTAAACATGATTAGCAAGTCGCTAGCCTGATTTTAGCATGACTAGCAAGTCGCTAGCATGATTTTAGCATGACTAGCAAGTCTCTAGCATGATTTTATCATTATTTTAGCATGACTAGCAAGTCGCTAGCATGATTTTAACATGACTAGCAAGTTGCTAGCATGATTTTAACACGACTAGCAAGTCGCTAGCATGATTTTAGCAAGACTAGCAAGTCGCTAGCATGATTTTAGCATAACTAGCAAGTCGCAAGCATGATTTTAGCATTATTTTAGCATGACTAGCAAAGTCACTAGCATGATTCTAGCATGACTAGCACGTCGCTAGCATGATTTTAGCATGACTAGCAAGTCGCTAGCATGATTTTAGCAAGACTAACAAGTCGCTAGCATGATTTTAGCAAGACTAGCAAGTCGCTAGCATGATTTTAACATGACTAGCAAGTCTCTAGCCTGATTTTAGCATGACTAGCAAGTCGCTAGCATGATTTTAGCATGACTAGCAAGTCGTTAGCATGATTTTATCGTTATTTTAGCATGACTAGCAAGTCGCTAGCATGATTTTGGCATTATTTTAGCATGACTAGCAAGTCGCTAGCATGATTTTAGCATGACTAGCAAGTCGCTAGCATGATTTTAGCACGACTAGCAAGTCGCTAGCATGATTTTAGCACGACTAGCAAGTCGCTAGCATGATTTTAGCACGACTAGCAAGTCGCTAGCATGATTTTAGCATTATTTTAGCATGACTAGCAAGTCGCTAGCATGATTTTAAACATGACTAGCAAGTCTCTAGCCTGATTTTAGCATGACTAGCAAGTCGCTAGCATGATTTTAGCATGACTAGCAAGTCGCTAGCATGATTTTATCGTTATTTTAGCATGACTAGCAAGTCGCTAGCATGATTTTAGCATTATTTTAGCATGACTAGCAAGTCGCTAGCATGATTTTAGCATGACTAGCAAGTCGCTAGCATGATTTTAGCACGACTAGCAAGTCGCTAGCATGATTTTAGCATTATTTTAGCATGACTAGCAAAGTCGCTAGCATTATTTTAGCATGACTAGTAAGTCGCTAGCATGATTCTAGCATGACTAGCAAGTCGCTAGCATTATTTTAGCATGACTATTAAGTCGCTAGCCTGATTTTAGCATGACTAGCAAGTCGCTAGCCTGATTTTAGCATGACTAGCAAGTCGCTAGCATGATTTTAGCATGACTAGCAAGTCGCTAGCATGATTTTATAGATAGATAGATAGATAGATAGATAAGGTTTGAAGATAGATAGATAGATAGATAGATAAGGTTTGAAGGTAGATAAGGTTTGAAGATAGATAGATAGATAAGGTTTGAAGATAGATAGATAGATAGATAGATAAGGTTTGAAGATAGATAGATAGATAGATAGATAGATAGATAAGGTTTGAAGATAGATAGATAGATAGATAGATAGATAGATAGATAAGGTTTGAAGATAGATAGATAGATAGATAGATAGATAAGGTTTGAAGATAGATAGATAGATAGATAGATAGATAGATAGATAGATAGATAAGGTTTGAAGATAGATAGATAGATAGATCGATAGATAAGGTTTGAAGATAGATAGATAGATAGATCGATAGATAAGGTTTGAAGATAGATAGATAGATAGATAGATAGATAAGGTTTGAAGATAGATAGATAGATAGATAGATAGATAGATAGATAAGGTTTGAAGATAGATAGATAGATAGATAGATAGATAGATAGATAGATAGATAAGGTTTGAAGATAGATAGATAGATAGATAGATAGATAGATAAGGTTTGAAGATAGATAGATAGATAGATAGATAGATAGATAAGGTTTGAAGATAGATAGATAGATAGATAGATAGATAGATAGATAAGGTTTGAAGATAGATAGATAGATAGATAGATAGATAAGGTTTGAAGATAGATAGATAGATAGATAGATAGATAGATAAGGTTTGAAGATAGATAGATAGATAGATAGATAGATAGATAGATAGATAGATAGATAGAGTTTGAAGATAGATAAGGTTTGACGATAGATAGATAGATAGATAGATAGATAGATAGATAGATAAGGTTTGAAGATAGATAGATAGATAGATAGATAAGGTTTGAAGATAGATAGATAGATAGATAGATAGATAAGGTTTGAAGATAGATAGATAGATCGATAGATAAGGTTTGAAGATAGATAGATAGATAGATAGATAGATAAGGTTTGAAGATAGATAAGGTTTGACGATAGATAGATAGATAGATAGATAAGGTTTGAAGATAGATAGATAGATAGATAGATAGATAGATAGATAGATAGATAAGGTTTGAAGATAGATAGATAGATAGATAGATAGATAGATAAGGTTTGAAGATAGATAGATAGATAGATCGATAGATAAGGTTTGAAGATAGATAGATAGATAGATAGATAGATAAGGTTTGAAGATAGATAGATAGATAGATAGATAGATAAGGTTTGAAGATAGATAGATAGATAGATAGATAGATAGATAGATAGATAGATAGATAGATAGATAAGGTTTGAAGATAGATAAGGTTTGACGATAGATAGATAGATAGATAGATAGATAGATAGATAGATAAGGTTTGAAGATAGATAGATAGATAGATAGATAAGGTTTGAAGATAGATAGATAGATAGATAGATAGATAGATAAGGTTTGAAGATAGATAGATAGATCGATAGATAAGGTTTGAAGATAGATAGATAGATAGATAGATAGATAAGGTTTGAAGATAGATAAGGTTTGACGATAGATAGATAGATAGATAGATAAGGTTTGAAGATAGATAGATAGATAGATAGATAGATAGATAGATAGATAGATAAGGTTTGAAGATAGATAGATAGATAGATAGATAGATAGATAGATAGATAAGGTTTGAAGATAGATAGATAGATAGATAGATAAGGTTTGAAGATAGATAGATAGATAGATAGATAGATAGATAGATAGATAGATAAGGTTTGAAGATAGATAGATAGATAGATCGATAGATAAGGTTTGAAGATAGATAGATAGATAGATAGATAGATAGATAGATAGATAAGGTTTGAAGATAGATAGATAGATAGATAGATAGATAGATAGATAGATAGATAGATAGATAGATAGATAGATAAGGTTTGAAGATAGATAGATAGATAGATAGATAAGGTTTGAAGATAGATAGATAGATATAGATAGATAGATAGATAGATAGATAGATAAGGTTTGAAGATAGATAGATAGATAGATAGATAGATAAGGTTTGAAGATAGATAGATAGATAGATAGATAGATAGATAGATAGATAGATAGATAGATAGATAGATAAGGTTTGAAGATAGATAGATAGATAGATAGATAGATAAGGTTTGAAGATAGATAGATAGATAGATAGATAGATAGATAGATAGATAGATAGATAAGGTTTGAAGATAGATAGATAGATAGATAGATAGATAGATAGATAGATAGATAAGGTTTGAAGATAGATAGATAGATAGATAGATAGATAGATAGATAGATAGATAGATAGATAGATAGATAGATAGATAGATAGATAAGGTTTGAAGATAGATAGATAGATAGATAGATCGATAGATAAGGTTTGAAGATAGATAGATAGATAGATAGATAGATAGATAAGGTTTGAAGATAGATAAGGTTTGACGATAGATAGATAGATAGATAGATAGATAGATAGATAGATAGATAGATAGATAGATAGATAGATAGATAGATAGATAGATAGATAAGGTTTGAAGATAGATAGATAGATAGATAGATAGATAGATAGATAGATAGATAGATAGATAGATAAGGTTTGAAGATAGATAGATAGATAGATAGATAGATAGATAGATAGATAGATAGATAAGGTTTGAAGATAGATAGATAGATAGATAGATAGATAGATAGATAGATAGATAAGGTTTGAAGATAGATAGATAGATAGATAAGGTTTGAAGATAGATAGATAGATAGATAGATAGATAGATAGATAGATAGATAGATAGATAGATAGATAAGGTTTGAAGATAGATAGATAGATAGATAGATAGATAGATAGATAGATAGATAAGGTTTGAAGATAGATAGATAGATAGATAGATAGATAGATAGATAGATAGATAAGGTTTGAAGATAGATAGATAGATAGATAGATAGATAAGGTTTGAAGATAGATAGATAGATAGATAGATAGATAGATAGATAGATAGATAAGGTTTGAAGATAGATAGATAGATAGATAAGGTTTGAAGATAGATAGATAGATAGATAGATAGATAGATAGATAGATAGATAGATAGATAAGGTTTGAAGATAGATAGATAGATAGATCGATAGATAAGGTTTGAAGATAGATAGATAGATAGATAGATAGATAGATAGATAGATAGATAGATAGATAGATAAGGTTTGAAGATAGATAGATAGATAGATAGATAGATAGATAGATAGATAGATAGATAGATAGATAGATAGATAGATAGATAAGGTTTGAAGATAGATAGATAGATAGATAGATAGATAGATAGATAGATAAGGTTTGAAGATAGATAGATAGATAGATAGATAGATAGATAGATAGATAGATAGATAGATAGATAGATAGATAGATAGATAGATAGATAGATAGATAGATAGATAGTGTGGTAAAGCTGGTCTTAGCTGTAGCTAGGCAGGCAGAAAAAAAGGTAAAAACTCTGAAGTCTCTTAAAGGTGATTTAATAGGACATACTCCAAACCGTGTTACAGGGTTCCATCCACCAAATTCCAGTACAGGGAAAACAAAGTACAAAGAAAAACAAACAAAAGAAAGGAAAAAAAAAACAAACAAAACAAAATATGTAAATAATATTTACATGAGGAACATCAAACACGTTGGCTACAGGCCCAACAGCCACCCTTTGTTCTCCCCTTTATTCAAACAATTAGACTCTTTATAGTTTAGGCTCCTCCCCTCAAATTCAAACATACCAATGACAAGTCTATCTCAATTACAATATACATAAGATTATTTATAAGATCATATTTAACATCAACAATCAAACATGAACATTATCATCTTCTTTATCAAGCTTCATCTTCATCATGAAATCCAACACAAACCTTAAAAGACATACATTCAATGTAATAATATTTCACATTCTCAATACTTGAACTCCTCCTCCTTTGGGAAGGTATAAACTAGGCTTCCTGTTCGCGAGCCCCTCCTATTAGGATGTTCCAGGAAGAAGGTAAGACAAAAGATTTACCATTAACAAACAAATCATTATTTGTATAATTTACATTCACCTTTTCTTGTTTCCAGGCACAAAAACTAAGACAGAAACATGAGTCGCACTGGAATGTGCACCTTCCATTCGACACATGTGTGAGACAAAACAGTGAATAAAATCATCTTGAACACACAACCCATTGTTTGGTTCTTTGAGTTGAAAGTTACAAAACCTCATTTTATCACATTTCTCCCTTCAACCCCCCCTGAATGAAATTATTCTGGTAAACGGGACAAATAATCAGCAATAAGATTTTTCTTACCTGGACAATGCTCAATTGTAAATTTATATGGTTGCAGAGCCAGACACCAGCGCAGTATCCTTGAATTGCTATTCTGCATTGTTTGCATCCACTTCAAGGCCCGGTGGTCAGTTTGCAGGGTGAATTCCCGCCCAAGTAGATAGTATCGGAGAGAGTCAATAGCCCACTTGATCGCAAGGCCTTCCTTCTCAATCGTTGAATATCTCCTCTCTCTGTCGAAGAGTTTTCTGCTCAAGAACAGTACTGGCCTCTCACTCCCAGACTCTCCTTGGGCCAAAACTGCTCCTAGTCCGACGTCCGATGCATCCACCTGCACAAGAAACCTCTTCAAGAAATCAGGGCCCTGCAACACTGCCTCTTGACATAACATATCTTTAAGCGCTGTGAAAGCTCCTTCACACTCCACTGTCCAGTGAAACTTAGGAGTCTTTTTGGTTAAATCAGTCAATGGGGTAGCCAGAGATGCGAAATGTGGAATAAACCGGCGGTACCACCCAATTAAACCAAGGAATGATCTCACTTGTTTCTTTGTCTGTGGCCTTTGAATGTTTTGAATACACTTAAGCTTCTCCACCTGTGGCTTAATCTGACCATGGCCAATGAGGTATCCCAAATACTTCACCTCTGTTTGTGCCCACGAGCATTTGGTGGTGTTAATCGTGAGTCCAGCTTTCTGAAGCCTGCATAGGATATCGCTAACATGATCTAAATGCTCCCGCCATGTTCCACTATATATCACTACATCATCTAAATATGCTGCCGCATATTTTTCACACCCAGCAAGTACATTGTCCATAAGTCTCTGGAATGTTGCTGGTGCTCCATGTAACCCGAAAGGCATTACATTATACTGATATAACCCTGTGGGGGCACGGAATGCAGTATAGGGCTTACAAGAGGGGTCAAGGGGAACCTGCCAATATCCTTTGCATAGATCTAGTGTAGTCATGTAATGTGCTTTCCCCAGCCTTTCAATCAGTTCGTCTATTCGGGGCATTGGGTAGGAATCAAAGCAGGATACGCTGTTCAGTTTTCTAAAATCTGTACAGAACCTCAGTCCACCATCTTTCTTGGGAACCAGAAGTATAGGACTTGACCACTCACTTTGGGAAGGTTCGATTATTCCCATCTCCAACATCGTTTCAATCTCCTCCTTCAGTTTCTCTACCATCCTCTCGGGAACTCGATAAGGCTTCTGTCGAATTGGAACTTCCTCTTTCAGGATAATGTTATGGGTGACTACTTTGGTACGCCCCGGTCTTTCCTGGAAGAGAGATGGAAAAGATTGACATACCTCTGCAAGTTGTTGCTGTTGTTGTTCACTTAAATGTGAATTAAGGCCAAGATCCTCCACTGAAAGTCGAGTTGGTTCCATCTCTAATTCATCTTCTTCCTCCACGACTGCCCGCACCATCAGTACCACTTGATCTTTAGGTTCAAGCCCCCTCTCCTTAAACTCCCTCAACAAGTTGACATGAAGGATCTGTTTAGGACACTTTCTTTCAGGACACAGAATTTCATATGTTACAGGGCCAAGTTTTCGGGTTATGACATACGGACCTTGCCACTTAGCCAACAGTTTGCACGCACCCGAAGGTAACAATACAAGGACTTTCTGTCCAGGTTTTAGGTCTTTTTCTCTGGCATGATTGTCGTACCATACCTTCTGTCTCTTCTGGGCATCTTGTAGATTTTCTTTGGCCAAAGTCCGGAATGTCTCCAACTTGTCCCTCATCTGCAATACATACGAGACGACACTGCGCTGGGCTGGTTTCTCTGCCGTCCACTCCTCTTTGAGCATGTCCAGGGGACCTCGAACCTGCCTGCCATACAAAAGCTCAAAAGGAGAGAAACCAGTTGAACACTGAGGCACCTCTCTGTATGCAAACAAAAGAAAAGGAATCCATTTATCCCAATCTCTACCTGTCTCATTCACAAATTTTTTTAGCATGCTTTTCAGTGTGCCATTAAAACGCTCAACCAACCCATCAGTTTGAGGGTGGAACGGGGTAGTTCGAATACCTTTAATGCCCAATTGATTATACAGCAACTTCATCACATTAGCCATGAAATTAGTCCCTTGGTCAGTAATAATCTCAGAAGGTACCCCAACACGGGAGATCAGATCAATTAAACATTTCACAATATGTTTAACCTGGATTGATCGCAAAGGGTACACTTCCGGATATCGAGTTGCATAGTCGCAAATTACCAGGGCAAATTGGTTACCCGAACTGGTCTTCACTAAAGGTCCAATTATGTCCATACCTATTCGATCAAAAGGGGTACCAATGATTGGTAAGGGATGTAAATAACTTCGATCTACCTTACGAATAGGAGCTACAAGCTGGCACTCAGAACAGGTCTTACAATAATCCTGTACTTCCTGATACATTTTGGGCCAGTAGAATCGTTGACTAATTCGCCCATAAGTTTTCTGCTGACCTAAATGTCCAGACCAGGGTATAGTATGACCCAGATGTAAGATCATCTTACGCAGTTCAGTAGGTACAACCAATCTGGGACTCTCTGTGTTTGCTATATACAAAAGATTGTCTTTTAAGATATACCGATCCCCACCAAACTGTGGTACACCCACAGGCTTACCCTCTACCTCACACAGTTTTTGATACAGTGGTTGTAAAGTAACATCTGACCTCTGCAACTCACCAAAATTGTCAGGCACCCTCCATTGAGGATCAATGAAATCTGACTCAGGTCCAGGGAGACATGGTACAACATCCTGGGCCTTAACTTTCCCCCTATGTTTTTCTTGCTTTCGTTGTCTTTTACTCTTTCTAGTCTTCCCCCCAGACCCAAACAAATCTACATGAGCATTGGGAAGGGGCTGTAACCCTTTAGTTTGTAATCGGGTTACTACTGCACAAATTTTGGGTGTTGCATTGACCAGATCAGTTAAAGAAGGAAAATCATCACCTAACACCACATCATATGCCAGATTGTCAATTACCCCCACCCTCAGCAAAAATGCCTGTTCATCAATAACCATGGATACATCAGCAGTTGGATAGGTCTTTTCTTGCCCATGTACACATCCTAAACACACTGTATCCTCATAGTTTAACATTTCACAGTTCAGTAAATGTGATTTTACTAAGGTTTGCGTACTCCCCGTATCTACAAGGGCTTCAGCAGGGTGACCATTGACAATTACTGATAGGATATGTCTATGTTTCTTAGTGGTTTTTACCAGTTCATTCGACCCTTCTCTGGGAACATAACACATGTTCGTTACCTTGGGCTTTCTTAATGGGCAAAGAGATGCCTTATGCCCAGGCTGCTGGCAGTAAAAACAGATCAGAGGCCCCTTAGCAAGAGTAGAAGTTCTCCCCACTACTCCCACAGTCTGATCACTGGGCTCCTCAGCTTTCCCCTTACCCACAGTACCTCTGTAAGTCCGTTGCGGTTCCCGATGTGCGGCCATATACCTCTCTGCCAATCTCGCAGCTTCCTCTCCAGTCTGGGGTTGATTTTCTTTAACCCAAGTCCTCACATCTGGACGAAGAATCCTCAAGTACTGTTCAAGAATGATGGTCTCTCCTATCTGGTCCTTAGCCTTGACTTCAGGTCGCATCCACCTCTTATACAATCCTTTAATTCGATTATAGGTCTCTGTCACACTCTCACCAGATGGCACTGTGAGACTCCGGAAGCGCTGGCGATAAGTCTCCTCCGTTACATTGTACTTAGCTAGCACTGCCGCCTTGATGTCCTCGTAGAAACCAGATCGTTGTTCATCCATGCCAGCATATGCTTCCAAGGCCTTGCCTGTTAACAGAGTGACAACTCGAGCCGCCCATTCATCCATTAGCCATCCACACGTTCTTGCAATTCGTTCAAAACGAATGAAAAAACTCTCCACATCTTCCCCCTCAATGAATTCAGGAATTCGTGGTTCATGATAACGTCTATAAGGTATTGCTGGTGTTTGACTTATAGCTTGTATGCTATCAACCACAGGGTAAACTTGAGGTGAATGCAACATACCTCGCAATGGTGGTGGATGGAAAGTTCTTGGTGTAGGTAAGGGCCGGTGAGTATGTTGGCTGCCTTGCTCTTCAAAATTCCATTCATTTCTAGACTTCTGAAAAATGGTAGACTTCAAATCATGCAGTTCATCAAACAGTACTTTCTCATTTCTTTGTTGTTGTCTCATGAAATCTCTCATTTCTGTCAAAAATTCAAGTCCCATAACAACATTGTCTTTATCATCATGAGGAGTACTAGCTGTCCCAGTCTTGGGTCTTACCACCAGCTCAGTCTCTTCCTCTTGAATATTGCCGGCTTGGTGAAGCATGCTTGAAATGGCTTCCTCCGGTGCACCAGCCCCCTGCTCTAAATCAGCATCCTGAGCTTCCAATATATCCTCTTCTCCCTCTGAGAACAAAACAGGATGTGCCCTGGTAATCCGTTGAGGACAAAAATGCCCTGTAGTCGTCATCTTACTACTTCCAGTTTTCCTCTTCTACTGCCAATTCCTGGAGAGACATCTTTACCCCACTTCTGACACCATTTGTGGTAAAGCTGGTCTTAGCTGTAGCTAGGCAGGCAGAAAAAAAGGTAAAAACTCTGAAGTCTCTTAAAGGTGATTTAATAGGACATACTCCAAACCGTGTTACAGGGTTCCATCCACCAAATTCCAGTACAGGGAAAACAAAGTACAAAGAAAAACAAACAAAAGAAAGGAAAAAAAAACAAACAAAACAAAATAATATTTACATGAGGAACATCAAACACGTTGGCTACAGGCCCAACAGCCACCCTTTGTTCTCCCCTTTATTCAAACAATTAGACTCTTTATAGTTTAGGCTCCTCCCCTCAAATTCAAACATACCAATGACAAGTCTATCTCAATTACAATATACATAAGATTATTTATAAGATCATATTTAACATCAACAATCAAACATGAACATTATCATCTTCTTTATCAAGCTTCATCTTCATCATGAAATCCAACACAAACCTTAAAAGACATACATTCAATGTAATAATATTTCACATTCTCATTACTTGAACTCCTCCTCCTTTGGGAAGGTATAAACTAGGCTTCCTGTTCGCGAGCCCCTCCTATTAGGATGTTCCAGGAAGAAGGTAAGACAAAAGATTTACCATTAACAAACAAATCATTATTTGTATAATTTACATTCACCTTTTCTTGTTTCCAGGCACAAAAACTAAGACAGAAACATGAGTCGCACTGGAATGTGCACCTTCCATTCGACACATGTGTGAGACAAAACAGTGAATAAAATCATCTTGAACACACAACCCCTTGTTTGGTTCTTTGAGTTGAAAGTTACAAAACCTCATTTTATCACAGATAGATAGATAGATAAGGTTTGAAGATAGATAGATAGATAGATAGATAGATAGATAGATAGATAGATAGATAGATAGATAGATAAGGTTTGAAGATAGATAAGGTTTGAAGATAGATAAGGTTTGAAGATAGATAGATAGATAGATAGATAGATAGATAGATAGATAGATAGATAAGGTTTGAAGATAGATAGATAGATAGATAGATAGATAGATAGATAGATAGATAGATAGATAGATAGATAGATAGATAGATAGATAGATTAAAGCTTAATTGAGTATCAATGGCTTCTAGCAGTTTACATTAAACATAGTTCAAACAGACATGGACTTTTGGTCAATGAAAGTCTATGGGACCTTTTTATGATTTTTAATATTAATTTTTAAGAAAACCATAACTCAAACCAGTCTGAAAAGATATAGCAATCTAAGTCTGAACAGTATGAAGATCTGACCCGAGTTTGGAGTATGTAGCTTGAACGGTCTAGGAGAAGTTAGTGTCTAAATATTTTCCGCTCAGAAAAATAAGAAGAAGAAGAAGAAGAAGAAGAAGAAGAAGTTTAAATAGGATTTCAGTAAGTTGGCTTTCCCAAGCCAACTTAATTAACCCTCTGGGGCCTGAGGGTGTTTTGAGGCCCTGAAGAAGTTTGACATGCCCTGACATTTGTTGTTTTTTCAGTATCTTAAAAACATTTTAATGGCTAAAGTCTGATTACATTGTAATCAGCACATATTGGGCTACAATAATATGTAAGCAACATTAATGTACATGGTTGTGTTTTTGAGAAAACTACGTTTATGCGTGGTTAGTGAAAAACTAAAGTTTTGAAGTCACTGAAATAAGGCCATGAAGCACATATAGGACATTTCTTTACAAGACTTTTGATAATTGGATGTCGTAGGCTAGAATTTTATCAACCAAATGATGTGAAAATCATCTCGTTCACTCGTTCAGAAAAAACAATATACTGATGTAAATTTTCTAAAACATGTTTTGTGATCGAAAGGGATTATTCATAGGTGTGGCAATGGCCCATGAATATTTAGCAATTCACACCTGAAAGACAAAAGAGCCCTCCCTAATGGCCCCATCAATGACTGACTTGACTAGCAGAAGAAGAAACAATGTGAGAAGATTAAAAAAAAAATCGTTTTTTAGATTATTTGTATTTTATTTACAACACAGTATAATCAAAACATACATAATGAAGGTCAAAGACACAATATTGAGCTCCCTCATCTAACCACACAGATGTGCACAGACTTTGTGGCATTTCTGAAAACTTTTTCTGAATTCAGTTCAACAAATAAAACAAGTAAATCTTACCTGATATTAAAGTGTGTGCACTTTAAATATCTGTATTTGTACTGTATTTTTATCTGTATCATCTGAAGTTTGTACAGCGCTCTCAGAGGAAAACAGTTTGAAGAGACTCAAGGAAAGGACAGCAAGATTCATCTGTTGAGCAGGTTTCTGAGCACTAAAAACAACAAAAGCAAAACATCTGTGAGCCTATTCATATTAGGAGCATCTATAATAAATAAATACACACACATACACTACCAGGCAAAGGTTTGGACACACTTCCCTTTACAGGGGAATAACTGGTATATAGTATATAGTCATAGATTCTAGCATTTGTACTAATGTAAAAAAGGACATGTAATATCTGAGAAACTAATAATTATCGTTTAGCACTATATTACTAATAAACGTGATGTAAACATACATTCAGTGTAAGCACACATATTACTTTTACACCCTACTGTTATACAATAAAATAAATAAATAAATAAGTATGATTCTACAGTCATAAACATATCGTCATAAATGCATCTCACAGTCATAATCACATCGTTTTTCTAGAACATTATAAATATCCTGGCATCGTGAGAGATGCAATGCAATCAAACGTACTTCATAATGTTTCATTTGATAAAGTCAGGAATTTTAGTTTGGAATAAGTCTAACTAGTAAAATGTGTACACGTTTTGTCAAAGTAAATAACAGCGAAAGCTAGTAGGAAAATGAAAGTAAGACTTACTCATGTAAATGTCTCCTCCTGCTGGGTTTGCGTTGCATCGCGTCCTTCTTGTGATCGTGGTAAATATAAGTCTTATTCCTCACAGCATATCTTCATTCAGAAACAAACTGTAACCAAGATGAACTTGAAGTCATGTTGCTTTGTTTCGGTGATGTGGGAGTTTCCTCGCGTACAGATACCCCAGTCCTTGCCGCGCTTGTGGCACATGGCTAATTTGCATATCTAAAGGATTTTTCGCTAGTGGGCGCGGTCACATTAGAGATAATTAGTTGGAACTGGATAGACTAGACATCTCCTTGGTTTCATATAGATTAATTTATCACAGATTATTTGTTTTTGATCAAACTTACTTCGTTTAAAAGCATAAATCTCAAGCTTTCAGTAGATATCACTTTTCTGTTTGTGTGCTGAGTATTCACCGAGTTTGAATGATTTAAGTGACGCATTTCTAAAAGCAGTTCGCGGAGACAGAGAAAACAGAAATCACCCTGTTTGTTTTCTTTATTCTAAATAAAAAAGCACAACTTTCTGCTGTTCTTGTGAGTGTGCACAAATAAAAGTACACACTCTACAGTTTCCAATGATGTATATCTCTAATTTGTATGACTAAAACCGACAGAGCATTTTTAGTGTCTTTTGCGCTGATCTAAAAAAAAAATGAGCTCGTATCGCCGGCGATACAGCCGGCCTCAGGGAGTTAAGTACCAAATGTAAAAAATGAATTCCTAAATAAGAAATATATCTTTAGTGTGTGTGTGTGTGTGTGTGTGTGTGTGTGTGTGTGTATCTTTATTAAAAGGGGTGCTATTGTGCTTTTTCACTTTTTAAACTTTAGCCAGTGTGTGGTGTGTATGTTTGGGCATAAAAACATCTACAAAGTTACAAATCTCAAAGTCCACTCCAAACGGAGATAATTAGTTTAAAAAAAATCCCTTTTCAAGAACTACAGCGAAACGACTCGTTTGGACTACAGCGTTTGTTTTCCGCATTCAATGATGTCACAACGCGGTATCCCGCCTACAGAAATTCAATTAGTTGGCGGGTGGGGGATTCGCCTAACTTTACCCATGTAATATGGACAGCCGCTTTTGGGATGCTACAACAAGCTGTAGGTCGGCTAATTTAAACACAGCTTTAACTAAAGGGTCCACGAACTGTTCCGGTAGCCGTGCTAAAGCAGCGCCATTCACGTTCACAGAGGGTCCAAACACACACAGATCCGCAGCTGATGTAAACAGGAACAAGTTCCTGTACTGGTGTGAATGTCTTTATTGATATATCTTTAAAAATCCAAATACATGTAAACATTATTAAGGGGCTTAACTTACCTCTTAACGTTTTTTTTTTTTTTCAAAATATATTTATTTGCATTTGTTTTAAACATATAATACATTTAAATAAAAGAAAAAAAAAACACATACAAAAGAAGGAGAACCTTACAGAGCTTCAAAAACCACCCACCCCAAGAGAGAAAGTAAAATAAATAAACAATAATAAATAAATAAAATAAATTATTCAACAAATAAACAAACAATTCTCACTAGTTTCCATACACCAGCATTCACAGCCATCCATTTTACAGTTTAACTTTACCTTTTCTGAGTATTTAGTTATTTTTTAGGAGAGATCACATTATGTAATGGAGATAGCCAATACAAAGAGATGAATGTTGAATATTAGTCGTCCACCGCTGTCAAGTCCTCTTGGTTACAATAGCATAAAAATGGAGTCCAAATATTGTAAAAGTCTTTAAGCTTCCCTTTAACTGCATAAGTCAGTTTTTCCATGGCGAGGTTGTTAGTCATTTCTTTAATCCAAAGGATAGAGGAAGGACCTTGTAACTCCTTCCATTTTAAAGCAATAGCCCGTTTGGCCTGAAGCAAGCTAAAGTCAATTAGCTTGCGTTTATTGGTGTTCACCACAAAATTTACTGGATATATATGAAATAAACAGAGTTTGGGATCGCAAGGAACATTTTCTTCAGTCAGTTTACCAATCATAACCAGAATACTCTTCCAAAATGTTTGAATCTCAATACACTCCCACATACAATGGTAAAGGGTTCCAATATCTTGTTTACATTTTAAACAGCTGTCAGGAATATTTGGGTTAAACTTATGTAGTTTAACCGGGGTAATATATGTGCGCATGAGCCATTTATATTGCAGCAATCTGCATCTAGTATTTACACTATATGTTTGCGCAAACAAACAAGAGTCCATCCATTCATCTTTAGAAATATCTTCCTGAAGGTCATTTTTCCATGCAGTTAAATAGGACATTGAACTTTCTTTTGAACCCTCTAAAAGTGTATTATAAAAAAAAGACAGATTGCCTTTATCCCTTAAATGTTTTAAAGTATGTTCTTCTATAGTTGACAAAGAAGGCTCTAAATAGGTTTTAATTTCAGAGTGTATAAAACTTCTTATCTGTAGATATTTGAAGAAGTGCTTCTGATGAATATCGTATTTTTTCATCAATTGTTGGAACGACATCATTATACCATCCTTATATAAATCTTTTACTTGTTTTGCACCCTTGTACGTCCAATTTTTAAATCCCCCATCATTTCTCCCTGGCACAAACATTGTATTACCCCAAATTGGCGTCAGTCTTGAAAGTTTAATTGTTTCACCTAAAAAGTCATGAGCTTCATACCATACACAAATAGAGTTTCTAAGGAAAGGATTATTTGTAGATTTTTTTAGTACTTTAACTGGGGAAGAATAAAGATACATATGTAATGGAGTTGTTATTCCATTTTTTTCTATATCTATCCATGCAGGAGGGTCTGTTTCTATGAAATAATACATAGTGGAACATAATTGAGCTGCCCAATAATAGAGTTTTATATTTGGTAGTTTAAGCCCTCCCCGCTCATACGGTAAATAGAGTAGGGACAGACGTAACCGTGGACGCTTGTTATTCCATATAAACCTTGTGAACATTTTCTTGAGTGTTACAAAGAATGTAGCTGGAAGTGGAAGAGGAATTGACTGAAAGAGATACAAGAACTTAGGTAGAATTGACATCTTTATAATATTTATACGTCCAATCATTGAGATTGGCATTGCATTCCATCTCTCGAGCGAGTCCATGACTTTTTTTAACAATGGGTCATAATTAATTGAAATAATCTCTTTTATATTTGTGACTATCTTAATTCCTAAGTATGTAAACTCTTCTTGTACACTGAAAAATTGCCTATTGTTTGTATAGTTTCTCCTTTCATCCTTGTTTAATAATAGCAAGGCACTTTTATTATTGTTAACTTTATACCCTGAAAACTCTCCGAATACTTTTAATAAAGTGTTAAGAGCTTGAATTGAAAGTTCTAGATTACTAAGAAAAACAACAATATCATCTGCAAACAGAGATAAACGGTGTTCTCTCTCACCTATTATTATGCCTTTAATTTCAGGACTACTCCGAATTGCTATTGCAAGGGGTTCTACTGCAAATAAAAACAACAAAGGGGACAGTGGGCACCCTTGACGGGTTCCTCTACTTAAATTAAAGGGCTTTGATATTTGGTTATTTGTTATTATTTCTGCTCGAGGACCATTGTAAAGTAATTTGATCCATCTAATATACCCATCACCCAACCCAAATCTCTCAAGCACCTCGAAAAGATACCTCCATTCAATCCTGTCGAAGGCTTTTTCCGCGTCCAACGACAGAATTGCATGGTCCTTGGCCTTTTGTTTTTTATATACTATATTTAAGACCCTTCGTATGTTATGAAAGGCTTGCCTTCCAAGCACAAACCCATTTTGATCGTTCATGATAAGGTTCGGTATGAACGTTTCAATTCTTTTAGATAGGGCCTTACAGAGAATCTTAGTATCACAGGACATTAACGATATGGGCCTATAGGATGATTTTTCATTGGGAGGTTTACCTGGTTTTAATATAAGAGTAATTAGAGCTGATCTCAGAGAGGGGGGTAATATTCCTTTTCCTAAAGATTCATTAAACATTTCAAGTAAGTGTGGTAAAATTTTCCCTGCAAATGTTTTGTAAATTTCCATAGGGAGGCCATCCGGTCCAGGAGCCTTGCCGTTACTCATGTCCTGTAGAGCCTCTGAGAGCTCTTCTATACTTAGATTCTTTTCTAAATTACTTCTTGTCTCTTCTGATAATTTTGGAAATTTAATTTTATCAAGAAAATTATTTTGCCCCTCTGAATTACTGGCAATTTCCGAGTTATACAAATTTTCATAGTACAGTTTAAAAATATTATTTATTTCCAATGGGTCTACCGTCTTTTCCCCATTCTCTAAAAAAACTGAATTGATGGCTCTATCTGTTTGTATTTTCTTGATTCTCCATGCTAGAAGTTTTCCTGATTTTTCCCCCTGATCATAATAAGACTGCTTTAGCCACATTAAGTTCTTAGATATTTTACTACTAGTTATTTCATTATATTTGGCTTTCAGTACAAGAAGTTCTTTCTGCTTTGAAGGGTCATTATTACTAAAGAGATGCTGTTCTAGTAGTTTAATTTCTTTTCCCAGGTCTTCTAATTCTGCCTGATAAATTTTGGATCTGTATCTTGTATAACTTAATATCTCCCCTCTAATATATGCCTTGAATGCCTCCCATTTAACTGAGGCGCTTGTCTGATTTGTATTAACTACAAAATATATATCAATTTTATTATCTAAGAATTTCACAAAATCATGATCAAGAAGCCAACTTGCTTGAAATCGAAATCTGGGAGGTGGGAGAACAAGATTGTCTAATTGGATTGTAAACAAAACAGGGGCATGGTCGGACAGTAAGATACTATCATACCAAGTTTTACCAACCTTCGCAACTAAACCATTGGAAATTAAAAAATAATCTATTCTTGAAAATGTTTTATATGTATTCGAAAAGCATGAATATTCTTTCTTGCTTGGATTGAGATACCTCCAAATCTCAACTAAATTTAAGTCAGTCATATACTTCAAGATCATTTTCTTAGACTGTTGATGGGTATCTACTCCTGAAGAGCGATCATTCTCGGGGTTTAGTACACAATTAAAATCTCCTCCAATTACATAATTTCCGGCATAGGCTGAGATTGTGAAAAAGAAATTCTGAAAAAAGGAAGGGTCATCTACATTAGGAGCGTATATGCTTATTAAATTAATATGTGATGTCAAAATTGTACCATTAAGAATTATGTATCTCCCTAACGGATCTATATATTGCTGTTTTAACTGAAATGGTATGGACTTATGTATAAGAATCATGACTCCTCTGGCTCGAGAGGTGAAAGATGCATTGAAAACTTGCCCTGGCCATCTCTTAGTGACTCTACTAACATCATCTTTTATTAAATGAGTTTCTTGTAAAAAGATTATGCTTGCTTTCATTTGTTTTAATCGACCTAGTACTTGTTTAAGTTTTACCAAATTATTTAGTCCTCTTACATTCCAGCTACAAATGTTTATCTCCGAATTATTAATCACTTACCTACTTATATAACCATGTAAATACAACTGTGCATGGGCGTCCATATAGAAAGTGAAACCAAAAGAGTGAGAACGATAAAAAATAAACAAAATAACACAAACGCTTACATAAACAACCCCTGCCATCCCACCCCACCTGCAATCCCCCAACTGGAAAGCATAACAATACCCCTTACAATGAACCTTGGTTATGAAACATGTTAGATCCATATAATATGGAGCAACATTTGGCAAGCCTACTCTCATTACTATCAGCCCTGGGCTCGCTAAAGAAGAACATAGCTGGGCTCTGAATTATATAAGTCCCACCCTATAGAACATCGGGCCAGTTTAGACTGACTCGTATACCTCTATACATGAACTTGTTTACTCATACTGATGAACATAGTAGAGAAAGAAAAAATTAATTTAAGCTGGCAATGTACTTTGCCGAGTTATATTAGTTCTGCTGGAATATAATCACTTTCAATTCCACGTAAATGTAAACATCTTAACCACTTGAAAGAAAATGAAATAAGAGTGTATCCTTAATAACTAGACACAGAGTTCAAGTCCTGATGAGTCAACACTTGTGTTGCAACGTTTAACTATTGGTACGTACTGACCGAACAAAATCCTCTGCCTCCGCAACAGTTTTAAAGACATGACGCTGGCCGGCGTGCGTGACTATCAGATGCGCAGGGTAAAGCATCCCATAACGAATTTCCATGCCTCGAAGTTGTGACTTTACTCCGTCGAACTGACGCTGCCGCTGACGGGTCTCAGCTGATAAATCTGGAAACAAGCTGATCCGTTGCCCTTCGTATCTTAACTCCTTCATTTTCCTAGCCGCTCTCAAAGCCTTCTCCTTGTCCTGGTAATTCAGGAACTTCATCACGATCGCTCTTGGAGCTGACGGGCGGTTCGGGTTAACTTGTCCTACGCGGTGCGCTCGTTCAATGACAGGTGGCGATCCGAACTCATCCCTCAGAATCTTAGGAAAAAAATTCTCAATGAAGGCGCACATATTGGATCCTTCTGTTTTTTCTGGCAGGCCAATTAGTCTCAGATTAGAACGCCTTCCTCTGTCCTCCAAATCCTGCACCTTGTTTCGTAGAAATTCAGTTGTTTCTTCGAGTTTATTAACTTTGTGTTGAAGGTCTGTTACGTCCTCTTCAGCTTGCGAGATCCTCTCCTCAGCCGCTCCAATTCGTTGCGCTTGTGACAGTAAGTCCGATTTTATGCCGTTTATGGCGTCCATCGTGTCAGTGAATTGTTTTGAGCAATCGTCTCTCAAGGACTGAACCGCACGTAGGATATCGTCGTTTGTGGCCGCTTTATCTTCACTTTGCAGCTCGGCTAGCTTCTTGCTAGCTAACACCTTGCCTTCCTCTTCCATCTGTCCAGATGGCTTCGAATGTTGTGCAGGTTTGATGGTTTTGGGTGGCATTTTGTCCCGACGAACTTTAAAGTGGTTTTCCAAACGCTTATTATATCAGTTCTAGCCTTTTTGAGAATTTAAACGAACATTTAGTAGCGAGCCCGATTCACACGACTTATCAGCTGCACGCCATAACCGGAAGTCACCTCTTAACGTTAATTTCGTCTGCTCATTCAAAATGTCATGCGATCACTGCTGTTGTTGAGATTCAAATGAAGGTGACTCAATCAAAATTGGATTATTGGTCCAATTTTCTTAAAAAAAAAAGAAAAAAAAAAAAGAAACCTTTGTTCCTCAATATTTTTGCCTACATGTTCCTCAAATTTAGCCTGGAAAAATTACCCAAGTTTGCTTAAAAATAGATGTGAAATTTATCTCTTAATTTTATTAGTGAAATGTTCTCAATATTTTAAAAGAAATACAGAAAACTGTTTTTTTTAATGAAATATGCACATTATTTTTAATGATTACATCAAATTTTTTAATGAAAATTACAAGCCTCATGATTCATTTTTTACAGTGTAGTTAACGTTTATAGTATGAGGAAGAAATTGAGGAGTATCCTGGCAAATAAAAATTATTTAAGACATCTCAAATTCTTAACTCTGCAAGTAAGTGACAAAATTCATGCAAAGATTGACATGAACCTTTTTATTATGTGACTTTGACTGTGTATAGATCCTTTTCACATTTATGGGGTTCTCAGAAATTGTAGTCAGCGTTTTGTAAACTTCTGTAGAGGTAAATAGAAACTGTGACAAATATATTGTCGTGTCCTCATTTACCCAAACAGCAAAAGAAAAATAAGATCCCTGACAGCGTTTCAATGATTTTTCAAGAGGAATAAATACACAAACAATATATCAAGACACTGATTACAATAGTCAAAAGAGTTATAAATCAAATTTGCCAGCAAACCCTCTTTGTAACAGTTACACAGCAGCATTAACTAGTTTAATGTGAGTTTAATGGTAAGGTATAAAAACAGAAAGCGGTAGTTTTTTTTAAATATACATAAAAAAATATAGAAAATATTCCTAGATTCACGATGTTAATAACTTTAGACAAGCACCATCATATGAGTACGAAATTTTATTCTATATACAACATTTCTATGATGCATTTGTGATTCTAGAGAGCAGTGCACCAATGGGACTTTTATTTTGCTCTGGTGTGACGTCATAAAGCTTCGCCGCGCTCCTCATCTGTTGTGATTCACATGAAGAAAGGTTTGTGGTTTTAAAGTTTTTAAACCAATGTATATTGTTGCATCAATAAAGCGTTTTTACAAGCTATGTAAAGTAAATCATCCTTATTAAATAAAACGTTGATGCTTTAGTGTTACTGAAGACGCTATCCTTTAGAAACAGAATGTGCGTCTCATTTCTGTCTCTATATCATGAATCAATCGTGTGTTGATGTTGATGTATGTTGAAGTGATGAGAGAAACTGAGAATCCGAATCATTTGAATCAAATCATTTGTGAAATGATTCAGTGATTCGATTCAGCGGCACGCGGACTACAGACGACAACAACAAACACAAACGAGTGAATCACAACCGAGAATGATTTCATGAAAGTGTAATATATTAGATATGAACAAATATTTCAATACGAAATTTAAATAAAAAAATTGCCTGCCTAAATATAAACCTTCTGGGTAATTTGTGTATTTTATAAATTGTATATTAACTTTGTCTTACTAGTGCACTGAATACTGAACTAGGAGCTGATTGAGACGCACCCAGAGATTTAGTTTGCATTGATTTTTCTTTCTATTAATTATTCTCATCTTAAACAGGACAAAGTTTTCAAACACACAGAAAAACTGGAGAATCAACAGAGATCCACAAGATACACTATTCTAAAGATGGCTTTTATTAAAGAGGAGAGTGAAGACATGAAGATTGAAGAAACATTGAAACATGAAGATACTGAGGAACAAACACAGATGGTGTTTATTAAAGAGGAGAGTGAGGTCATGAAGATTGAAGAAACATTCAGAGTCAAACATGAAGAAACTGAGGAACAAACAGGTTGGTTTTTATTCTTAAAGCTGAACTCATCACAGAAATAAATATACAGAATATTTATTAATAATGTCTCACGAGTGTAGAAATGTTTTGACATTTGACAGAAGTTTAGGTCACATACTAACGCTGTCTTTAAGCGCAGCTGAGAAGATCCTGCTTTTAATCTGGCCATTTGTTATTATGACATCGGGCATTTAATTTGTAGCATTAATATGGAATTAGCTACCCTGGAAATCCAGAGGTCTGGCCAGAGCACAATTTGAATTGTCTCTGCAAGATAGACTTGTAGTCAAGCCCAGAAGGTATAGAGACCAAGACAAGACCAACACCAAGACCAAGACAGACCATGTCAAGACCAAGACCAAGTAGAGACCAAGAACGATACCAAGTCGAGACCGGAGAAAAAAAACAGACTAGTGTTGAAGCCAAGGTTAATGTAGTTTAGCTTTTTTAAACTCGTTTTACTTTAGTATAGTTTTCAAATTTTCTATAAAATTTAGTTTAGTTTTTATTAGTTTCATTAGCAATTTTGTTAGTTTTAGTTTAGTTTCTATTTTGTGAACACATTTCTATTTAGTTTTTATATAGTTTAGTTTCAGTTTTAGTTTTAGTTTTTTGAGATTAAATAGTGATCACGATTTCCTCGCAATTCTAAACTAAGCAAAATATTGTAAAATAAAAGTGTTTAATGCATTTGAATGAAATATTAATAATTTAATACGTAATATTTATATTTAAAATACAATATATTTAACACACCAATTTTTTATATTAAATTTATGAAAAAGTAGTTTGAATGAACAAATGACTTGCTCACAAAAACATCACTGGATGAATCTGCGTTTTTTAATCAATCTATTCATTGGAAAATCCATTTTTTAACAGTTGTTTCCATCTAGTGGCGAAACAATGCAATCGACACAAACTTTATTTGAAGCGTCAATTACTTTCAAAAGATGAAGTGCTCTGTTTTCATTTCTTCCATTGACATCACATCAGTGTTTATATCCAAACTATGACCTTTAATCATAATATTGCTGTGCTAATATGAATGACTGGGTATTTGAAAAGACTGTGAAGCTGTTTTTTACATGAACATGATGAATGCTCTCTCTGTTAGCGGCAGTGCAAATACAGATTTGAATGTAAGGCTTTTTCAAAGGTTTAATAGATATGGAAAATCGTTGTCATTTACAAATGAGATCGCTTGCGTGTTTGAATGTCTATCCTTTAATGATTAAGCAGCTCCAGTATATTGGCTTGATCTCTTGTGTTATATAAAATACATCAATAGAAATTGATGCAGTAGCCTAGATTTAATTCAGGTGCTGTTCAGGTCGCAGTCTTTATTTTTCCGCCATGGCTTTTGAACGCAATGATTACAAAAATGATTATTTATTTTAGATAATTATTATTTTGTTTCAGATTTTCAAGAAAAATTTCAAAAACTGTTAATATAGAGGGCATAACGTTACATGGATGGATGAGCGCCAACAGCTGTCGCAAAAAACAAAAACAAAAAAAACATGCATGTGATTGGTTGCATTTGATTTGAAGGGCGCAAAATATTAATGTTACATTATCAAACGTTGTGTTTTCGTGGATACCAAAGATTCTAGAGCGTATATTTATTTATTTATTTATTTATTTATTTGCGTGTAGTACTGCTAAATCAGTCTTGACGGTCTGAGACACGTAAAAGTAGTCTCGAGACCGGTCTCGAGACATACATCACTACTGCAAGACACTCTGTTTTACAGATGAAAATCAGTTGTTTGAAACGGCTTTGGCTGCTACAATCACCGAGTTAGACTTGGCTTTTCATTTAAAAGAGGAACGGAAAGCCACGTTCGAATCGTTCCTTTGCAAGAAGGACGTTTTTGCTGTTTTGCCGACTGGATACGGCAAGAGTTTAATTTCTCAGTTAGCTCCGCTGGTAGTTAAGCGTATGGGGCGACCACTAAGAGGAAAAGATCCGAAGCGGGCAATGCCAGATAGCATTCGGCAGTCTCGAGTCCTGGCTGTTAAAAAGAAGTGGCGATAAATGTTATCGAACAAGGTCTCTGATTGTGGTGGATGAGGTCCATCTCATTTATTGATACTGGTAAGAGTCACTTGGTAAGCTTACTGTAACGAAAAACTGAACTATTCAATAGTTATACATAAACCTAATTTGAACAGGATGATATGTCTCGCTGCTGAATGAAACGCTAGTGACCATTCACATATTAGTTGATAGTTAATGAATAGTTTGAACTTTTCATTGCTCAATGCCAGACCCTTAATCTTAATAGATTAGGGTATGGATTTTTCCAGGCTAGGAATTAGCCTAAACCTCATAAAAGATCACTAAGACTATACAAATGCAACAGATGATACTCTTTCATACGATGTGATTTCATGAGATTATTTCATTTACCTTTTTTTTTTTTTTTGTAGACCAACACAATGTAGGACATACAGAAAAACAGTACAAAATAGGAGAAAACAGAGTTGTAAATATAAAGCAAGTCTGATAATAATAAACACAAAATAAACAAATAAACAAAAGTAAGGCAAAACAAAAGCATTAACATTTAAGTTAAATTCTGATGGGGGGGTTGCAAGGAATCAAGAAAACTAGAAAACAGTCCGAGATCGAAAACACGAAGGCAAGGCAGGGAAACAAAAACAAGGAAACTAGATAAATGCTACAGCTAAACAACAATCAGCAAACAAAGGTGTGAGGGACAGACTTGTATACCAAACAAACGTGAACACATTACAAAACCAACCAATGGGAAACGGACACAGAGAACAGAGGAACCAATCAGAAAATGACACAGACAAGGGTGAAACATGGTAGGTTGAGTGAACAAAGACAGAGTTTGTACTGGAGTGAACTCTACTGAAGTTCAGAGACACTCCAACTGATGACCGTAACAAATATCAATATAATCAAGTAAATAAATAGATGACCACTGGTCAGGAATCATAGATCAAACTTACACCAAGGTACTGTAATTTTAAGATGAGAACGGTATAAACCAGTGGTTCTCAAACTGGGGTATGTGAGGTGATAGAGGGGTACAAAAAAAAGGCTGAGCTTTGGCATTAATTTAATTCTACCCCAACTTTAGGTTAAGTTGATGAGTAGGCATACATTGGGCTCAGGTTGATGTGTTCCCCATGCATTGATTTATTTGTGGTGACACAAATATTATATATCATGAGAAGTGCCGGCGTTCCACAAGTGTCTGGGGGGCACCAAAAATTTGGGTCGTGAAAAAT
The DNA here is from genome assembly GCF_049309525.1 of Garra rufa. Classification (NCBI taxonomy): domain Eukaryota; kingdom Metazoa; phylum Chordata; class Actinopteri; order Cypriniformes; family Cyprinidae; genus Garra; species Garra rufa. Next base: position 101,323,729 of record NC_133361.1, read on the forward strand.
CATCACAACAGGCTACTAGTATAAATAACAAATAAAATATGTCTGAAGCATGTTGTCAAAATAAATGCCAATTGCATCATTATCAGAGCCGCGAGAGGAAATGACTCGCTGCAGATGAGATGATTGTGGTTTGTGTTTACATTCATAGTAATTTACATAGCAGACGGTTGTTTGCAAAAACCGATTTACACAGCAGTCTGGGATTTAGAGCGCCTGTTCACTACTTGTTTATAGTGTAAAATAGCTAAAAGTTTTAGAAGTTCCTCAAAATGTCCTCCTCAGTCCAAGAAAATAGCAGAAGCAGGGACCTAGAGCTGTACAATTAATCTCTAAAAGATTGCGATCTCGATTCGACCCCCCACACGATCTTAATCCAGCATTTATAAGATTCAGCCAATTATATTTTCCAGGACAGTAGACGAGCATAACTCGTTTTGCGACAGCAGGGCTTGAAATTGCGACCCTTTTGGTTTAATCTGCGCAACCTAAAAATTATATTTGAATATATAGAGCATTTGTGCGAGTGCGAGAAATTGTCGTGGTACAACTTGGTTTCAATCCTTTACACAACTTTCACTAGCCTGACTACTGATACAGTGACAGGTTCGGGGGACGCGCTTTTCAAAATCCCGTTCAAAACAACTTTCAAATGGTTTTGTTAAAGGAACACTCCACTTTTTTTTGGAAAGTTGGCTCATTCTCCAACTCCCACCGAGTTAATAAGTAGATTTTTACCGTTTTGAAAATTCATTCAGCCGTTCTCCTGTTCTGGCGATATCACTTTTAGCATAGCTTAGCATAAATCATTGAATCCTATTAGACCAGTAGCATCGCGTTCAAAAATGACTAACTATTTTCCGTATTTGTCCTTTTTAAAACTTGACTCTTCTGTAGTTATATTGTGTACTAAGACCAGTGGAAATGCAAAGCTGTGAGTTACTGGGCCGATAGGATTAGGAACTACACTCCCATTCCGGTACAATAGTCAAGGAAGTTTGCTGCCGTAATATGACCGAAGCAGGCGCAGTAATATCACACAGCGCCTGAAATTAGATCCCAGCTATGTAACTTCCAGTGTGACCGGTGCTAAGTTTGTGTAATTCCGGTTGTTGCAGCTGTCAGAGTTGCAGCTGGTAAATTGTAAGTGGCTGGATTTAACTGTGTGTGATTAGCTATGGTTATGTGCATTGTAAGGGGTTGTGATAGTAAGTCGAAGACGTACTCTACTACCATGTTTCATAGAATTCCCACGAAAAAAATAGTAATTTCGACTAATGAATCAATGGCTGGCTGCTCTGAACATGGATCTCAAAACACTGTGAGAAACGATCAAGAAATGGCGTGTTTGTTCCGAGCATTTTGATTGATATGGTTCAGGATCTGCACCAAAGTAAATATCTTCTAAATCGTCTCTCACAAATGTCTGGCGAGGAACGCTGCCTGTGCATGCAGTTGGTCACGTTGGATAAGTTGACGGAAGTAAACATTTGCACATGTGCTGTGTGATATTACTGCGCCTGCTTCGGTCATATTTCGGCAGCAAACTTCTTTGATTATTACGCTGGAATGGGAATGTAGTTCCTAATCCTATCAGCATAGAAAACCGCAGCTTTACATTTCCGCTGGTCTTAGTAGGCGATATAACTACAGAAGAGTCAAGTTTTAAATAGGATAAATATCAAAGCTCGTTGGTCAATTTTGAATGCGATGTTACTGGTCTAATAGGATTCAATGATTTATGCTAAGCTATGCTAAAAGTGATATCGCCAGAACAGGAGAACGGCTGAATGAATTTTCAAAACCGTAATCATCAATATTAAAACAATAAAAGGCTTGAACTACTTCAGTTAATGTGTAATGAATCTAAAATGTATGAAAGTCTAATGTTTATCAGTACATTACAGAAAATAATGAACTTTATCACAATATGCACATTTTTTAAAAAGGACCTGTATTTTACCATGAGAACGATATAAACCAGTGGTTCTCAAACTGATGGAGGAGTATGTGAACAAAATGCTGAGCTTTGGCATTTTTTTATTTCTACCCCAACTTAAAGTAACATCAAATTAAGTATTTCTGACAAGCAAAATGCCAGTTTCAGTATAAACACAGTTAAATGTGATTTAATAAATGTCAAATTATATTAATTTACCTCAATTTTGAAATCTGACTGCATCTCGGTCTCCCTCTCATCTCTGAGAATTAAGTCCTGTGCTCCATGGAGCTTCGTGAGTCAACCATACAAGGGGGGTGTTCCATAAAACAAGTTTATCAAATAAGTCAGGCTTATTTCAGTTAGTCTGACTTATTTTTAGCCAAATCGGTGACAATAAGTCAGACTAACTAAAATAAGCCTGGCTTATTTGGTAAACTTGTTTTATGGAACACTCCTCTGGTCTGTGTGCATGCTTCTCACAGGAGCTCCCATCATGTGACTGCTCTTATGGTTTAAGTTGGCAGTGTCTCCTAACCTTAACTCAGTTTATGTCATGTTTATGTCAAGCTCTGAGGGCTGTTTCCAAAAGACTCTTAGAAAAACTGGGATTAAAGTCCAAAACCTGATTTGAGATGAAATAATAAACCAATCTGGGTTAAAGTGGTTCCATAAATGACCATTTAAAGTCACACAATCTCTCTAATGTGATCCTGGTTCAGTCAGTGAAGGCAATTTGATGTGCACGCTTGTTTTTAAGCAGTCCTTAATCCGATTGTGGATCTATTTGAACAGTTTAATACATTTGAGATGTTGTGTTTTCTCAGGGCATATTCTTCATTTGTATATGTTAGAAAGACATGCAAACATATCAAGTTTACTGTCAGGAGTGGACGAGGTTTACACAAGTAAATGAGTAGTACACAAGTAAACTGCTGCACGCTAAAAAGACTGAGCACAATATAGTAGTAGCTCAATGATTCTGGGAAAAGTAGACATTTTGCTAAAATATTTGTTGTTGGACATTAAATGTGTCACACGTACAATTATTATCCTATATGTAAGTGTATTTTTATAATAGCAGTAAATGAAAATAAATTGTAAGCTGACTAATACAGTCTTAATTTCTAGCTCAAACGAGTAAATGTCTGTTTCTCTTCCCAGTTAAAATGTAGGCTTTTTTCTATTATTTCATTTTTAATTTAGTTCATTTAAGACTGTAATTTTTTTTATATATATATTTAAACAACATCATTAAATCTTGGGCACATAACATTAAATAAAGTTGTACGTAGTCTATGGTTTTTATTCTTTTTTTGCGTTCTATTTCCTATTTACTTTTATGTTTAAAGTGATAATAAAGTTAATTATCACATGGAATGTCTGGATACTGGATTCTGATTGGCTGGGAGGTATGCAGTAAAACTGTTGAATGCACAGGTAGTTCAAAGTCAGTTTAATCACCGTTCTATATTAATGCGCTGCTTTAATTGATGCACGCAAATGCACAGAGAGAGAGAGAGAGAGAGAGAGAGAGAGCAACAGGTCGGAGATCGCATTGTGCTCCGCACATACATAAACTTCTTGTCAGCGCTTGCCCGTGATTCTTATTAAAATAGCCTAGATACTAGATCGCTACATTATATTCCTCTGCAACGAGGTGGTAAAGCTGCTGTTTTTGAATGAATTCGTTGTTTGTAGAGAGAGCCGCACAGCAGGCAGGTATGAACAAACATACACACAAAACTGTCATCACTTTATGGCCTTCTCTAGGTCGACTGATCGATAATTCACTGAAACGAATGCTATATTTAATTCGAATGAATGTGATCTTAGCGCACTATTTCATCTCTGTGGCTGATTTGAAGCAGGCAGAATGCTAGAGCTGTGTCATAACTGATGAAAATAACCGTCTGTTTTAACCGTGTGCCGTACATTAAAGGATTTAAAATGCACTTCGTGGAGGCTATTAGACCTTGTGGGGAAATTTATTAGGTCCCCATGAGAATACAGGCTCATAAATCATGCACAATGAGTTTTTTTGAGGAAGTAAAAGTGTGCACAATCTCCTGTGAGGGCTAGGTTTAAGTGTAGGTCGATAGAAAATACGGTTTGTACAGTATAAAACCATTACGCCTATAGAATGTCCTCATAAAACATGTAAACACAACTTGTGTGTGTTTATGTGTGTGTTTGTGTGTGCACGCACAGTTGGATGGATTAGATGTAGAGCACAAATTCACCATACTTCAGCATATCTCACTTCACATTCAACTGGTGTAAAAATATTGACTGTTCCCTTCCAGGAACATCGAGCTGTGTCGAAACGCTATGGGAACGGCCTCAGCATGACCATGCTGTGAATCACGTGTGTAATCTGTCCAATGGAATCGCATGACGTCACCAGCGTGATGACGTCACCGACCAGGAAGCTTAAAAGCATGTTGCTCTTCCTATTTATTTTTTAACCATCAATACATAATGTCGGCCAGAAAGGAAGTGGGGAGGTGGGGCAATCGTACTCGAGCCCGGTTCACGGCAACCGTGCCTAGTGTCAGTACACCCTTAGAGAGTGATTGTTTGTCTGTGTGTGTGCCAAACAATAATTATAAGGGTGAAATGCAGAAACACCACAAGAACCGTGTGTTTCTCCGTGCACATCAGCCCTCAAGGCTGGTTGTCCGCACTGCGAACGCATGCATCTGCCTCCGCTCCCGGGAAGGCTATCTTTGAGGAGGGAGTTTTCAACAGCGTTCCTCGCGGGTCTGGTCCCGCTTCCGCCGAGGCAGAGCGGCGATTGCACCCGTGGGGATCGCAATTGGATCTGGCAGAGGGTACGGAGACGGTCGAGTCCCTATCTTCTACCTCCCCTGTCAGATCCACCGCCTGCTCACTGGAATCGGAAGCCCGCTCTGCGGTTTCTCCCCCCAGGGAAAGGGCGCGGTGCTTCTCTTGTCTTCCTCCGAGGAGGTAGATGTAGAGGGCGTCGATGAGGACGGTCCTGAGAGTGGTCTTGTAGGCTAAGAAGGGCCCGGCAAAAAGGCCCTAACTATTATGGAGAGCCGATAGGGACAGTCCCCTCTGGGCAAGAGCGATTAACACCTCATTACACGGTGCCCATCTCTCCTCAGTGTCACCAGGGGATCATTCTGCCAACCCTGCCACCTAGGATGCTTCAGGGAGCAGCGACCCCTGCGAGCATATTTGTCAACTACCGCCCGAGATCGTAGAGGTATCTGAAAGCTTATGACCTCTACGAAGTTCCCCTCGACAGTTGGCTGGGTGCATTCCTGTCGGTTTGCCACTTCAAGACCCCATGTCAGCTGTTTCTCTAACACCCGAGGTCAGGCTCGAGAGGCTGATTCCTTTAGTAGACTGTCTGGCAGCGTGGAAACTTCTGCTGAATGTCTCTCAATAGGTCCTGCACACTGTAGAAAGAGGTTACCGCATTTAGTTCGGTGTTCCTCCTCCCTGTTTCAGCTGAGTTTTTCCCACTAGAGCAGGCTCTGGTTGTGGAACAAGAAGTAAACACTCTTCTGGGGAAGGAGGCAATTGAAAAAAAAAAAGTAACTCCACATGAGCAAGAGTCCGGGTCCTACAGCCGGTGCTTCATTGTTCCCCAGAAGGATGGGGGCCTTAGGCCCATCTTAGATCTACGCTTGTTGAACTGTACAGTCATGCGCATTAATTCCATATGCTTACGGTCTAGCAGGTCGTGTCACAGATCAGGTCCGAGGACTGGTTTGTGACGTTAGACCTGAAGGACGCCTTTTTTTTTATTGTCTCCATCCTTCCCCATGACAGGAATTTCCTGAGGTTTTTTTTTTTCAGGGGGAAAGCATACCATTATCGGGTTCTTTTTTGGCCTTGCACTCTCACCCCACACTTTCACGATATATACTCAACTTTATCGTCAACTGGCTGGAGTTGGCGGTTCAACATCGTCGTACATGAAAGAGCTGGGGTTAAAACTAAACATCAAGAAAAGTGTGCCTTCTCCATCACAGAGAACCACTTATCCGGGTGTAGTGTGGGATTCATCCACGTTGTGGGCCAGCTGTCTCCTGCTCGTGTAGTTTCAATCCTCATAGGGGTCACAAGAGTAAGAGAAGGCCGGTCACTCACTGAAAAGCGGTTCCAAAAACTGCTGGGTCTGATGGCAGCTGCGTCCAACATAATTTCTTTTGGCCTGCTGTACATGAGACCCCTACAGTGGTGTCTCTAAACCAAGGGGTTCTTCCCAAGGGGAAACCCGATTTGCATGATCAAGGTCACGCGGTGAAGCTTTCGTGCCTTAGACATGTGAAGGAAACCTTGGTTTCTGAATCAGGGCCCGGTGCTGGGTGCTCCCTGACGCCGTGTCACACTTGCGATGGATGCATCCCTCAACGTTTGGGGAGTGGTCATGAGTGGCCGCTCTGCCAGCGGTCTGTGGAGAGTTCATCATCTCATGTGGCACATTATTGCCTGGAGATGTTGGCAGTGTCTCAGGCTTTGAGACTCTGCTCCCGGGAGTTCTGGCGAGAGTGCGCCGGGAAGGGGGTCCGACGACTTCTACACCGCGTTCCAAATTATTATGCAAATTATATCTTTCTCTGGTTTTCAAAATTAGTCCATGCAAATGACAGTCAGTATAATTTTTAAGTCATCAACCATTAGGGTATAATTCGAATTTTATTGAACAAACCTCCTAATGATAACAGTATTTATTTATAAAAATAAAAAAACTGAAAATGCACTGTTCCACATTATTATGCACAACAGAGTTAAAACATTGTATAGGTTGTAAAGAACTGAAAATGGGTATTTGCTGAATTTGCAGCATTAGGTGGTCAAATTTACTGAAATCTAAATCTATTTCAATCAAAAACGTCCTAACTGGGCAAGTTACATCTTACCATAGGAACCCTTCTTTGATATCGCTATCACAATTCTTGCATCCATTGAATTTTGTGAGTTTTTGGATATTTTCTGATTGAATTTGTTTGCAGGATGCCAGAATAGCCTCCCAGAGCTGCTGTTTTGATGTGAACTGCCTCCCACCTTCATAGATCTTTTGCTTGAGGATGCTCCAAAGGTTCTCAATCTGGTTGAGGTCAGGGGAGGATGGTGGCCACACCATGAGTTTCTCATCTTTTATGCAGATAGCAGCCAATGACACTGAGGTATTATTTGCAGCATGAGATGGTGCATTGTCATGCATGAAGATGATTTTGCTACGGAAGGCACAGTTCTTCTTTTTGTACCATGAAAGAAAGTGGTAAGTCAAAAACTCGACATACTTTGCCGAGGTCATTTTAATATCTTTAGGGATCCTTAAGGGGCCAACCAGCTCTCTCCCTATGATTCCGGCCAAAAACGCCACCTCCTTGTTGTGGTCGCAGCCTTGTTGGGATATGTTCCATCCACTACTCCATCTATCTGGACCATCCAAACATGCACAACACTCATCAGTAAACAAGACTGTTTGAAAATGAGTCTTCATGTATGTCTGGGCCCACTGCAACCGTTTCTGATTGTGAGCATTAGTTAGGAGTGGCCGAATAGTAGGTTTATACACAGCTGCAAGCCACTGGAGGATCCTACACCGTGATGTTCGCGGGACTCAAGAGGCACCAGCAGCTTCAAAAACCTGTTTGCTACTTTGTAATGGCATTTTAGTAGCTGCTCTCTTAATCTGATGAATTTGTTTGGCAGAAACCTTCCTCATTCTGCCTTTAACTGCACGAACCTGTCTGTGCTCTGAATCAGCCTCAAATCTCTTCACAGTACAATGATCACGCTTACGTTTTCTTGAAATATCTAATGTTTTCATACCTTGTCCAAAGCATTGCACTATTTGACGCTTTTCGGCAGCAGAGAGACCTTTTTCTTTCCCATAATTGCTTGAAACCTGTGGCCTGCTTAATAATGTGGAACATCCTTCTTAAAGGTTTATGAAACCCCAGGCAACTTTTCCTGAGATTTTAGCAGAAGTGTTTGTGTTGCACATCATAGAAAGCAACGTTGGCATCTGTTAATATTAATTGTTAGAGATAACTGGTTAATTTTGAGCATTTTTGCGCTATTTTCATCTTCCGGGTTTAAAATCTACATTGTCCTGACGTCACCTTTTGTGACGCGGCGATGGACTATAGTACATCGATGACGCGTCGGTGTCTCATAAATATTCATGCTGCTGCATGTTCTTATCCTATGAGAAGTCCATTTCGCTTAATTATTCACGACAGCACGTGCTGATTTGCTGTGGCAGGCGCTTCAGTCTCAGTCTATGAGATCGCCCAGAGCCGTTTGTTTCGCAATGGCTCTGAGATCGCTTACATTAACTGAGAGGAACGTTCATGAGTGAAAGAGTCTGGCACACGCGATTCATTCACAAAGTAAGTGTAAGCGGTTTTTCTTTGACGCAACCCATCAAAAGGCTTATATAAACGCGCCAAAATAAGCCTTAACAGTTATTAGTGGTTCAACTGTGTGTTCATATATAGGTTTTCGATGCATAGTGCAAAAGGATGTACATTTATTTGTGTTTTAAACTCGTGGGGAGCGAAATGAAACTGTCTGAACCCAAAGTTGTCTGTGTGGTCTCGCTCCATGAGTTTAATTGAAAAACAAAAAACTGTGTGTTTATGACACTTACATACAATTTGGAACGCGGTGTAGACGCCCCGTACTGGCCGGGTCGAGTAAGGAAAGGAAAGGAGGTGAAGTGAGGCCAAGTATGGTGACCCATACTAGGAATTTGTGCTCTGCATTTAACCCATCCAAGTGCACACACACAGTAGTGAACACACACACACCGTGAACACACACCCGGAGCAGCCATTGCTGTGGCGCCCAGGCAGCAGTTGGGGGAACAGTGCCTTGCTCAAGGGACTCACCTCAGCTATGGTATTGAGGGTGGAGAGAGTGCTGTACATTCACTCCCCCCACCTACAATGCCGGACCTGAGACTCAAACCTGCAACCTTTGGATTACAAGTCCAACTCTCTAACCATTAGGCCACGGCTGCCCGGTTCTCAGACCTGATTTCCCTCCTAGACAATTCCAGTCAGGAGGGATCTCCTCTCACAGGTGGAAGGTCTTATTCTCCACCCCACTCGAAGTTGTGAAAGTAGTGGGTGTGGCCCCCACAACTTCTCCAGTCCAGAGCTCCCTCCACGAGGAAACTGTTTGCCTTTAACATTTACATTTACATTTATTCATTTAGCCGACGCTTTTATCCAAAGCGACTTACAATTGGGAGTACAACAAGTGATTCATCCTAAGGAGGCAGATCAACATAGGAAGTGTTCAAAAATACCATATATCAGGCGTTGTTAGAAGAGTGCAGGCTAGAAGGAGAAGATCAAGAAAGAGAGGAAAAACAGGCTAGAAGGGAGGATTTTTTTTTTTTTTTTTTTAATTGAGTCAGATAGTGTCGAAAAAGATGGGTTTTGTTGGAATTTGCCGGTATTGTAAAAATACCTACTTCCCCCCAGCTCGTTTATTCGCCCTTTAAATCACACAGCTCGAGTCCGCGTCAACGTTTAAAGCCAATTTAATAGTACAGTCAAAGAGTGCTGAGCTCAGGATTCCAGAACAGCCAATATCAAATCTGACATTCTGGGCAGTCCAGGAATGTCTCACAAAGCTAAAATATGCATTTATATTCTTGATTCTGCAGGCCTCTCCTCCTGATATCGTTCAACCATTCTCCTCTAATCAGGGCCTGTTATCGCCAACCGTTCCTGGACAGAAAAGAAAATACAGCCCCATCCCATTCTTCTTCTTAGAGTGACCAAAAGTCTAGTCTAAAGTGACCTTCAAATTGCTACTACTTTTGCAGGGCTTCTTTTCTCCTACGTGCCTGTAAACAAAGGTTTCTCAGAAATGACATAAATGTAGAGAGTTCGCAACTACACGCACACATTTTACTAACAGATTCTGTTACATAGTGTACACTTTGTCTTTTCATATGCACAGAACATTCTGTCTTCTCATAAGCACAGAACAACCAAAACACAAATTTAAAAGCATTAACAAAAAGTATTTTCTACAATTCCCTCTCTTGATCTCTGAAAGAGATCAAACTTCTTCATCCTCATCATCATATGCACCCTAATCTGTCAGCAAATGCATCTTGTACGGGGGAGGTTCTCTTTTCTCCTAACCAGATTGCTCTCAACCTGCTTCCACCTGTTTCCATTCAAAGTTAAAGGGAAAGCCATCCTCACCATAGCGCACAATCCTTCTGTTATTTCTGTGGGCCTAGCTACCATCACTCCTGTACCACATGCATAATACAGACCTGCTCTAGCCCATGACCCCACCATTTCCTGCCCCCTCTGGTGGATTACCTTGCACCATGACACTCTAACGTTTCCTACTATCAGCTTATTGTTTTTAGGGGATGTGAAATTGAAACAGGTATAGTTTCCTTCTCTTACCTTATATGCCCTATTTTCTTATGTCCATCAGCTAATGTAATTTCGCACCAATTTCTCTGAAAAGAGCCCACCAATGTTTTAGATTTGCTAGTGGAAGTGAAATTAAAACATGTGTAGTTCCCTTTTCTTCTAATCAAGGGAACCCCTAGTGATGACCCACTACCTGTAACAGGGTACAATTTACTTAAAGATGAGCAATTGGCTGGATTTTGTTGTTTTGTTAATCGCAGGATGCAATCGTATCCCCATTGATCGTTTGCATACAATGGGGCAGGCTCAGTATTCAATTCAGGTCTCCCAGCTGCACATGCTAAACATCCTTCAAAATCTAAATTTGTGGATGCTTCGTGAACCCATTCTAACCAGAGGTTGGACTCATGATAACCAGTTTCTAGGGTCATTACATCTAAAGGGGTCAAGTTGCTATAATCCGTGCTTTTCAATACTGTTTCTTTTTTCTTTTTTTTTCTTAAATCAACAACTATGGGGGCTGGTGTTACTTCTGGCTCTTGTACTAAAATTTTAATTAAACCCAATGGATCTGTCCCTGACACATCTACCCCTAGTGTAATGAAAGTTTCAGAGCTGTCAGGACCATCTTTCAGTGACATTATCAGCGTGTTTTTCCAGCTCCCCCAGCTATGTTGGTATCCTTTAAATAGTTTAAGTCTGTTCTGAATATTATTCTGGCTAGTTAGTGGGCTATTGGTTAACATCTTTTTAGTGTACCCTGGCTTGGTCATCCAATTAACATCGTGCCATGTGTGACACCATGGCCCAGTTGGTTTTGTTCCTGTTGTTGGCCACAGGCAGCCATAGACATCATACCCTCTCCATCCCAGTGCATCACCCCCACAATCTATCACTTGACACAGATCAAATTCCCACAGGCCATCCTTCCCTTTCTCCCTTACCAGTGTCAATTTCACCCCAGCCCCACCTCCTGTCAACACACTCCTTTTCCCTTTCTGTGTGTTTTGCCCCATCAATCCCCATATTATTACCCCTATGATTATTGTCAAGCTCAATACCCAACATCCCACTATTCTATTCATCTTTGTGTTGTTCATTTTACCACCACCACTATTTGAATCTCCCCGTTTTTGAACACCCTCTCTAGGATATTCTGTACAGTTTCAAACTGTAATTTATCAAGGCCACACCCTAGTTTGGGGACTGCTAATGTTTTCACTTTGTCTTTTAGGCACTGCAGTTTTAGATCTTCTAAACTCTTCTCTAAGTCTTCATATGTGGGCAGGTCCCTGCACCACCGCTTTAGTTACCAGGTGAAATATCTGTTTCTTGCCGTGTGTGGTCAGCACACACACTGACCCAGGGCGCTAATATGTTTCTGCAACTTTTCTACCCCGTATTTGTGTCTTATTTGCTTTGCTACACCCGCCCCTAGTGCATAGTCAGCGCTAATGCAGTGTGCAATTGGAATGTCTTCGCTAATTTCTAGCAGGTCTCCCACCCTCTCTAGAACAGTAATTTTGTGTCCCTGTGTTGGCTTCTGAGGGTTGAGCTGATTCTTCTGCTGTGTCCTTTTCTGCTTCCTGTTCTTCCTGCTCACCCTCTCTTTGACCTGCTCGCAGGTCAACTCTGGTCTCCTGCAGCGAACTGGAAGGAGAATCACAATTCACACAAGATGACAAATGATACCAAGTTTTTCCCTTACCCGCCAGTCGAACGCAATGTGAGGTCCTTGCAGTGACCTTCATGGGCTCAGACCATTTAGCAGGCAGCCATTTTCGTTTCATCAATTTCAGTCTTACCTACTTATCCTGGGGGCCTCAGTCACCTGCTGCCAGTCCTGTGAAAAGGTGGGGTTCTGGGGAGATAATATGTTAATAACCGCCCTTACTTTGTCATAGTAGTCCCCAGGTGGCAACTGGCCAGCCTCCATATTGAATAGGGCCCATGGCCCAGGAAACTGTTGCCCTGTCAACAGTTCAAAATGTGTTAAACCAGTTGTACTTATATCAAACCAATTGCAATAGCAGTAAGCCAATTAATCCCTGTATGAGAACATATTTTAGCCAATTTTTGTTCCAAAGTCAAATTCATAAGCTTTGTCATGTCTTTTTCCCACTTTGGCTCAGACTCAGCTTCTGACAGTACTGACACAGCTGTCGAAGCTGGTAGAACCAGTTTACCATTTTTTTAACCCCTCCAAATTCCCTCCCCATCTTTTATACCCCCCTTACACTAGCCCCTTGCTCACTGACATCCAAATGGAATGGTACAGAATAATCTGGGGTCTGCAGTTCTGCAGCTTTGGCCAAATCAGTTTTTAGTGTTATAGATTCCTGTTCTGCCTCAAAAGTCCATTTCAATACATTCCTAGCATTTTTCATCCCTGCCTCTTTCTGAAATTCTTCCATATATATACCTCATCTCCCTCCCTGTCATATTATAGAGTGCAATGCAACGGATCAACCGGGGCTGTCAGTGAAAATTTTGAGGACATCCATGATGTCCATTTCTGTACAATTTTGGTAAGTCTGGCATGTCTGGTGTAGTTAGCAATAACCAATAAATATCTGCCCCTTTTTCCACCACCTTTTCTAAAAACAATTTTCCTGTGTCTCCTTGTACCAGCCCCCCTCCAGTGGAGCAATTATGAATTGTGCCATCAGGAAATCTTATATAGATACCATCTGGGCTACAAAAAATGCATATCCCCAATTTCACTAAAATGTCTCTCCCCAACAAGGGTGATGGCGCATTTGCGGAGCATAAGAATTCATGAAGTTGCGTCTGTCCTGCCACCTTTATTGACAGCGGCTTTGTTAGTGGCCATTTTTCTGACCCCCCAGAGAACCCTCGCACTCTCACTGTTTTTAGATGAGAGGGCCCCTTTCTCCACCATGCCCCCTGTAATGGTAGAGAAAGTGGCCCCAGTGTCCACCAGGGCCCTTATAGGCTTGTTATCTACCAGCACCTGTAGGTAGGGCTCAGCCTTAGCCCCCCTGCTGGTTCTCTGTGGGCCTCGTCAGTAACACTCCGCATCACCCGCCTGGTCCCAGACTGGGCATTGACCGGGCACCTGTTGGTTGGCAGGCCATGAGAGTGTATTTGGGACAGCTCCCCCCCTTCCTGGAGCCCCTCCTCTAAAAGGAGCCCGTCCCCTTGCAGGAGGTTGTCTTTCTGTCTCTGTGGACATTCCCTCCTCCAATGACTCGAGTCCCCGCAAATGAAACAACCCCCCGATGGTGGAGCAGACAGACTCCTTCCCTTATCATTTTTCATATTCATACCCCTTTTTAATCCCCTGCCCCTGTTGGTGGGAGGCCAATCTGTGTATGTATCATAGGGATCATATTGTTGACTGACACTCTGCCAATAGGGCTGTGGTGTGGCAGGCTGTAGAAACTGTGGTGGGGAAGCACTCTGGCTGGTTTGGTTTTGCACTGACATTTGCTGCACTTCCTTCCCTTTCTTTTTAGATTTGTCTTTCTCGGTTTCTATCTGCATCTTTAACAATTGAGTTTTCAGTTTGTCTATTTCTGTCTCTTCCTTTCCTGCTTTCTCTACAGCTCTATCAACATGATGTACAAAATGTCTCACCCACGTGTCACTGTCTCCCCCTGCCATTTCCGGACTGTTTTCTATGCTAGAAGCATCAGCTTGTGGGACCCCTTTTATTACAGCCTGTCTGTAAAATTCTTGACATAGTTTACTAGAATCAGGGTTTTCTCCAGTCTGCTCCTCCCACTCTCTCTGTATCTCAATTTCTCCTTTGCCCACAGCGAATACAGGCAGCTGTGTTGCCATAGGGGCGCTAGGAGCATATGTGGGATGCCTTTTACTTACAACTGTGGCAGTGGTTGCAACTCTGGTCCACTTTCTCAATAAGGCTTGTTTGTCCTTTATAATCTTATCTAATTCTGCCCTTTCCTGTCTTTTTTCCTTCAATTCTCCATGGGCACTTTTTTCTTCCATTTTAATATACTGAACTAGTTTGCCTGTATCCTTACTATCATTGGTCCATTGTTGAATATTTACTAGGTGGGACCAACACCCCAATAATTCTTTCTGTCTTTCCTTAATATCTTTTGGCTCTGTCTGCGCCAACACCATCTCAGCTATCTTCTGCCAATTTTCTTTGTAAGTTGCCATTTCTTACTTCTTATTAATCAATTTACAATCTGGAAGATGTCCAAACAACCTACACAACCAATTTTTGCAATATTTTTAGTTCTTTCTATTCTTTTGGTTCAGCTTGATGCATCATCTGGCTACAGATGGCATCCCACACTCCCTTATACGTACTCATTTTATTAAAGGTTTTGTTTCTTTCAATGGATCACACTTCTCACAGTCCTCTCTATGCCCTAATAGTCTACACACCCACCACCTAGGAACGTTCTTAACTCTTTTTCTACTAGTAGGAAATATCAGTTCTAACACCATCTGCTAATTGGGATCTCTCCATTCATACATTCACTTTCAAATTTTATTTTCTTTCATACAGTCCCTTTATCACAGGGCTCATCAATTTCCCCCTCCTCTCTGAGCCGTAAGAATGCTGCGTCCGTTCCTACCAGGTCACACTTAAGTGACGGTCCAGAGAAGGTGCGCAGCACTCCAACCTCCCAGATACGGAGTAGTTCACACTCACACACACTTTCAGAGATTGTTCAGTAGACAGACACTTTTACACGTTAATCACGCCGGGATTTTACAGGATTTCTTATGAGTTTTTATAAAATTACTTTAACCAAGCCTTGTCAAGTCAATCCTAACCTTGCCAGGATTTGACAATGACCTTTTAACCTTTTACACTATCCTTTTAAACTGATCTGATTCTTTTTGTATAAAATTACCTTTACATTGGTGTTCAATCCACTCTCAACCTTAAAATTTTGAATATTTCCAATTTCGCAGTACTTTTATGAAAAAGGTGACTGCTTACCTTGTTTTAGATGCTCTGCAGAGAGGATGGAGACTGGACCGTTCCCCAACGCCCGTCAGCATCGTGGTGAATCGGTACCAGTTAATTCATATGCTACAGTTCTCTTTATGTATTCTCTATCATATGTTAACTGTATCTACAATCACCTGATATAAACTACACACATACACACTTGTTTCACTTCACACAACGCATATGCCACATACACTTGATCTCAAATTTAGGAGGTTCTTAAGAAAATCAACCTTATTAGGCTTCGACCCCGCCGGGTTTTACGATGTTTCTTTCACCTTTCTACCAATATGTCAGGGAATCCTTAGGAAAACTTAACCTCGATGGGCATACCTTTACAAGTTTTCTGTCACACCCTAATTTATTTTATTGGACACCTTCAAAGTCAAAAGAAAATTCAACCTTGCCGGGAAACGTTTTTACGAATTTTCTGTTATGTCCTTTCTAATTTGTTGGAAATCCTTTGGAAAACTCAACCTCGTCAGGAAAACCTTATGTTTTAGGAGTTCTCTTTCATTTACTAATTTAATTCCTTTATTTGAGATCACTGGATATCCTTTACCTTATTTTACTTTCTTACTCTTTGACTTTACCCAATTTTGTACAAAACGCAAAACTGATATTCACTTCCTATTCAACTCTTCAATTTAGTAGTAGCCAAACTGCAGTTTTTTATGAAAAAGGTAACTGCTTACCTGTTATTTATTTCTCTGTGCAGAGGAGTTGAAATGGAGATGTCCTTCAGTTTCGGATTCCTCGTCTCGGGAGAATCCGGGTGCCCCCTCCAATTGTTGGAATTTGCCGGTATTGTAAAAATACCTACTTCCCCCCAGCTCATTTATTCGCCCTTTAAATCACACAGCTCGAGTCCGCGTCAACGTTTAAAGCCAATTTAATAGTACAGTCAAAGAGTGCTGAGCTCAGGATTCCAGAACAGCCAATATCAAATCTGACATTCTGGGCAGTCCAGGAATGTCTCACAAAGCTAAAATATGCATTTATATTCTTGATTCTGCAGGCCTCTCCTCCTGATATCGTTCAACCATTCTCCTCCAATCAGGGCCTGTTATCGCCAACCGTTCCTGGACAGAAAAGAAAATACAGCCCCATCCCATTCTTCTTCTTAGAGTGACCAAAAGTCTAGTCTAAAGTGACCTTCAAATTGCTACTACTTTTGCAGGGCTTCTTTTCTCCTACGTGCCTGTAAACAAAGGTTTCTCAGAAATGACATAAATGTAGAGAGTTCGCAACTACACGCACACATTTTACTAACAGATTCTGTTACATAGTGTACACTTTGTCTTTTCATATGCACAGAACATTCTGTCTTCTCATAAGCACAGAACAACCAAAACACAAATTTAAAAGCATTAACAAAAAGTATTTTCTACAGTTTTCAGCAGTCGTTTGAAAGCTGTTAAGGAGTCTGCATTCCGGATAGGGGTGGGAAGATCATTCCACCAGGCAGGGACATTGAACGAGAATGTTCTGGACAGTGATTTAATACCTCTCTGTGGTGGTACAATGAGGCGTCTTTCACTAGAGGATCTCAGTCTTCTGGAAGGAGTGTAGATGTGTAGTAGTGAATGGAGGTAGGCAGGTGATGATCCGGTGGCTGTCCTATATGCCAGCATCAGTGTCTTGAATTTGATGCGTGCTGTAACCGGTAGCCAGTGCAGGGATATGAAGAGAGGTGTAACATGGGCCTTTTTGGGCTCATTGAAGACCAGTCGTGCTGCTGCATTCTGAATCATTTGTAGAGGCTTGGTTGTACATGCTGGAAGACCAGCTAAAAGAGCATTGCAGTAGTCCAGCCTGGAAATGACCAGGGCCTGGACGAGGAGTTGTGTAGCATGCTCTGTTAGGAAGGGCCTGATCTTTCTGATGTTGTACAATGCAAACCTGCAAGATCGAGCGGTCTTAGCTATGTGGTCTTTAAAAGTCAGTTGGTTGTCAAAGATAACACCCAGATTTCTGGCTGAAGTTGATGGGGTAATTGTTGATGAACCTAACTGGATGGAGAAGTCATGCTGTAGAGATGGAGTGGCAGGAAAGATAAGGAGTTCCGTCTTTGCTAGATTGAGCTGTAGATGGTGTTCCTTCATCCATGCAGAGATATCCGCCAGGCAACCTGAGATCCGTGCAGCTACCGATGGATCGTCTGGTTTGAAAGAAAGATAGAGCTGTGTGTCATCAGCATAGCAATGGTAGGAGAAGCCATGTGCCTGTATGATGGGGCCCAGAGATGTAGTGTATATGGAGAAGAGGAGAGGTCCAAGAACTGAACCCTGAGGAACCCCAGTGACCAGTTGATGAGTTTTGGATACCTCGCCTCCCCAGGCCACTCTGAAAGACCTACCAGAGAGGTAGGATTTGAACCAGTGAAGTGAAGTCCCTGTAATACCCAGCATTGAGAGGGTGGACAGGAGGATCTGGTGATTCACAGTGTCAAAAGCTGCAGATAGGTCCAGCAAGATGAGTACCGATGATTTGGACTCAGCTTTTGCCGTCCGCAAGGCTTCAGTGACAGACAGTAGCGCAGTCTCAGTTGAATGGCCGCTTCTGAACCCTGATTGGTTAGAGTCCAGTAGATCGTTCTGTGAGAGGAATAAGGATAGCTGGTTGAAAACAGCCCGTTCCAGTGTTTTTGCTATGAATGGAAGGAGGGAGACAGGTCTGTAGTTGTCTATGAGTGAAGAGTTAAGTGTAGGTTTTTTGAGCAGTGGGGTTACCCGGGCCTGCTTAAATGTAGTGGGAAAAGTGCCTGTGAGAAGAGATGTGTTGATGATGTGTGTGAGCGCCGGTAGGATTGTAGGGGAGATTGCTTGGAGAAGGTGTGAGGGGATAGGATCTAAAGGACATGTCGTCGGATGGCTGGAGAGGAAAAGTTTGGTTACTTCTGCCTCCGAGCAAGGACAGAAGGAGAAGTGGGGGGTTCCAGCCGTGATTGTGGTCAATTTTAGTTCCTGTATGTGTGGAGCTGAGAACTTATTATTGATCGATGTAGTTTTGTCTGTAAAAAATGTGGCGAAATCATCAGCTGTTATAGAAGTTGTGGGAGGTGGTGGAGGGGGACAAAGCAGTGTATTAAATGTTTTGAAAAGGTTGCGTGCGTCCGGGGAATTGTTGATCCTGTTGTGGAAGTATGAAGATTTGGCTGTATGTACTTGGGTAGCGAAAGATGAGAGCATAGACCGATACATACTGAGGTCGGATGGATCCTTAGATTTGTGCCATTTTCTCTCGGCTGCCCTAAGTTTGGAACGATGCTCACGAAGAACATCGGATAACCAAGGGGTTGTCGGAGCAGATCGTGCTGGCCTGGAGGAGAGAGGGCATATAGCATCTAGACAGGAGGTAAGAGTGGAGCATAAGGTGTCAGTTGCTGCATTAGTGTCCAGGGATGAGAAGTGAGTAGGAGAGGGAAGGGAGGAGGATACTAAAGAAGAAAGATGGGAGTGTGAGAGAGAGCGTAGGTTTCTTCTAAAAGTAACAGGTAGAGGGGTTGGGAGTGCACAAGTAGCAAGATGTAGGTCAAATGTAATGAAGAAGTGGTCAGAGATGTGTAGGGGTTTGACCACAATGTTGTCTGAAATACAATTTCGCATGTAAATGAGATCAAGTTGGTTGCCAGATTTATGAGTGCATGTAGTGATAACACGTTGTAGATCAAATGAAGCTAGAAGTGAATTGAAGTCAGCAGCATAGGGTTTGTCAAGGTGAATGTTGAGGTCCCCAAAGACTAGAAGTGGGCTGCCATCCTCTGGAAACGAGGACAGCAGCCCATCCAGCTCTTCTAAGAAGATGCCAAGTTGAGTAGGAGGGCGGTAGATTACCACAATGTGGAGTTCGATAGGAGATGTTACAGTCAAGTCAAGTCAAGTCACCTTTATTTATATAGCGCCTTTTACAATACAGATTGTGTCAAAGCAACTGCACAGTATTTAAACAGCACAATAGTGTGTAAGTAACGCATTATTGTAACAATCAATTTTCAGTTAAAGGCAGTTCATCAATGAATTCAGTGATATCATCGTCAGTTCAGTTCAAATAGTATACGATATCGCTGGAAAATGTCCCCAACTAAGCAAGCCAGAGGCGACAGCGGCAAGGAACCAAAACTCCACAGGTGACAGAAATGGAGAAAAAAACCTTGGGAGAAACCAGGCTCAGTCGGGGGACCAGTTCTCCTCTGGCCAGACCAAACAACAGTTTGTACCAATGTCTGATTGTAGAGAACTCATCAGGATCCTGTGGTGTAGTGCCGATGGCCGTCAAGGTTGACGAGGTCTTTATTGATGATCCGCCTTGGAGCTCATCTGGTTGACATCCACGGCTATTGAAGTCATCTCTAGGTGGTGATCCACGATCTAAGCTGGGTACGGACTGGATCCGGGGGACTGGAGTGACCATCTGATCCAGATACAGGCTGGATCTGGTGGCTACGGTGACCTCGGAATAAGAATGAAACAGACTAATATTAGCGTAGATGCCATTCTTTTTACGATGCAACGAGTGCATCAGGTGTTATGGGAGGTGTTTTCGGTTCCGGTTGACCTAATTAATGCAGCCTAACAATCCTTTAACGGATTTGAATTATAGAAATGTGTTAATGATTTTATGTGTAAGCCAGGTTAAAGAGATGTGTCTTTAATCTAGATTTAAACTGACAGAGTGTGTCTGCCTCCCGAACAGTGTTAGGTAGATTGTTCCAGAGTTTAGGCGCTAGATAAGAAAATGATCTGCCGCCGGCAGTTGATTTTGATATTCTAGGTATTATCAAATTGCCAGAATTTTGAGAACGCAGCGGACGTGAAGGACTATAATACGATAGGAGCTCGTTCAAGTACTGAGGAGCTAAACCATTGAGGGCTTTATAAGTAATTAGCAAGATTTTAAAATCTATACGATGTTTAATAGGGAGCCAATGCAGTGCTGACAGAACCGGGCTAATATGGTCATACTTTCTGGTTCTAGTAAGAACTCTAGCTGCTGCATTTTGGACCAGCTGGAGTTTGTTTATTAAGCGTGCAGAACAACCACCCAATAAAGCATTACAATAATCTATCCTTGAGGTCATGAACGCATGAATTAATGTTTCAGCATTTGACATTGATAGCATAGGTCGTAATTTCGATATATTTTTAAGATGGAAAAATGCGGTTTTGCAGATGCTAGAAATGTGGCTCTCAAAGGAGAGATTGCTATCGAATAGGACGCCTAGGTTCCTAACTGATGATGACGAATTTACAGAGCAGCCATCTAGTATTAGACTGTGTTTTAGGTCATTACTTGTGGAGGTTTTAGGTCCAATAATTAATACCTCTGTTTTTTCAGAATTTAACAGTAAGAAGTTATTCGCCATCCAGTTTTTAATATCAGCTATGCATTCTGTTAGTTTTTCGAATGGATATGTTTTGCCGGGCTGCGAAGAAATATAGAGCTGAGTATCATCAGCGTAACAATGAAAGCTAACACCATGTTTCCTGATGATATCTCCCAAGGGTAACATGTAAAGCGTAAAAAGTAATGGCCCTAGCACTGAGCCTTGAGGTACTCCATACTGCACTTGCGATCTAAATGATACCTCTTCATTTATTGCCACAAACTGATGACGGTCAGACAAGTACGATTTGAACCATGCCAGTGCACTACCACTAATGCCTACATAATTTTCAAGTCTATTTAAAAGAATGTTGTGGTCAATAGTATCAAATGCGGCACTAAGATCCAGTAGCACTAATAGAGAGATGCAACCACGATCGCTTGACAATAGCAGGTCATTTGTTACTCTAATTAGAGCAGTCTCAGTACTATGATATGGTCTAAAACCTGACTGGAAATCCTCGCCGATACCATTTTTCTCTAAGAAGGAGCATAATTGTGAGGATACTACCTTTTCTAGTATCTTTGACAGAAAAGGGAGATTCGAAATTGGTCTGTAGTTAATTAATTCATAGGGGTCAAGTTGTGGTTTTTTAATGAGTGGCTTAATAACAGCTATTTTGAAGGTTTTGGGGACATATCCTAATGATAGTGACGAATTAATAATATTCAGAAGAGGATCTATGACTTCTGGAAGTACCTCCTTTAGTAGCTTAGATGGAATAGGGTCTAACATACATGTTGTGGGTTTAGATGATTTAACAAGTTTATACAATTCCTCCTCTCCTATAATAGAGAATGAATGGAATTGTTCCTCAGGAGATCTACAACGCACTATCTGATGCGATACTGTAGCGGGCGGCTGTATGGTTACAATTTTATCTCTAATAGTGTCTATCTTGGAGGTAAAGTACGTCATAAAGTCATTACTGCTGTGCTTTTGGGAAATGTCTAAACCTGTTGCTGCAATATTTTTAGTTAATTTAACCACAGTATTGAACAAATACCTAGGGTTATGTTTGTTTTCTTCTAAGAGAGATGAAAAGTAATCCGATCTGGCAGTTTTTAATGCTTTCCTATAAGATAAATTACATTCACGCCAAGCAGTACGAAAAACCTCTAGTTTTGTTTTCCTCCAGCTGCGTTCCATTTTTCGTGCTTTTCTCTTTAGGGCGCGGGTATGATCGTTATACCACGGTGTTACACTGTTTTTCTTAATCTTTTTTAGGTGCACTGGAGCAACTGTATCTAAAGTGCTAGAAAAGAGAGAGTCCATAGTTTCTATTACATCATCAAGTTTTTCTGAGCTATTGGATATGCTGAGGAATTCAGATAAGTCAGGAAGATTACTTACAAAGCAGTCTTTTGTAGTAGAAGTGATGGTTCTACCGTATTTGTAGCAAGGAATTGAATTAACAGTTTTAGCTATCTGGATTATACAAGAGACTAGATAATGATCTGAGATATCATCGCTTTGCTGCAGAATTTCAACGCCATTAACATCAATTCCATGTGACAGTATTAAATCTAGAGTATGATTTCGGCAATGAGTAGGACCTGACACGTGTTGTCTAACCCCAATCGAGTTCAAAATATCTATAAATGCTGTTCCTAATGCATCTTTTTCATTATCAACATGGATGTTAAAATCACCCACTATCAAGACTTTATCTGCGGCCAGCACTAATTCGGATAGAAAATCAGCAAATTCTTTAATAAAGTCTGTATGGTGCCCTGGTGGCCTGTATACAGTAGCTAACACAAACGTCACAGGGGATTTATCATTAGTACTTGTTTCTCTGGATAATGCTATATGAAGCACCATAACTTCAAACGAGTTATAATTGAAGCCCGTTCTCTGAGAGACATTGAGAATACTGCTATAAATAGTAGAAACACCTCCTCCTTTACCTTTTAGACGCGGTTCATGTTTATAACAGTAATCTTGGGGGGTGGACTCGTTTAAAATAATGTAATCGTCTGGTTTTAGCCAGGTTTCTGTCAAACAGAGCACATCTAGGTTATGATCAGTGATCATATCATTTACAAAAAGTGCTTTCGTAGAAAGGGACCTGATATTCAATAAGCCAAGCTTTATCAATTGTTTCTCTGTATTATATATATTTTTTATTTGTTGAACATCAATTAAATTGTTAGTCTTGATTTGATTCAGGCGTTTTTTTGTGTTTTCTAGCTCGGGGAACAGACACAGTCTCTATAGAGTGATATCTAGGTGAAAGGGTCTCTATGTGCTGAGAATTAACTGATTTCTGTGACGTGAGGCGGCTAGCAGATGGTCGGTTTAGCCAGTCTGTCTGCTTCCTGACCTGGGCCCCAGTGAGTCAAGTGCAAACTCTAAGACTATGTGCCATATTTCTAGATAGAAGAGATGCTCCACATCCGGAGGGATGAAGACCATCTCTTTTCAACAGGTCAGGTCTGCCCCAAAAGCTTGTCCAATTGTCTATGAAACCTATGTTATTTTGCGGGCACCACTTTGACATCCAGCCATGGAGTGACCACAGTCTACTGTGAATCTCGTCACCACGATAAGCCGGGAGGGGACCAGAGCATATTACAGTGTCTGACATCGTACTTGCAAGTTCACACACCTCTTTAACATTATTTTTAGTGATCTCCGACTGGCGAAGTCGAACATCATTAGCGCCGACGTGAATAACAATCTTACTGAATTTACGTTTAGCATTAGCCAGCACTTTTAAATTTGCCAAGATGTCAGGCGCTCTGGCTCCCGGTAAACATTGGACTATGTTGGCTGGTGTCTCTATTTTCACGTTCCGTACAATAGAATCGCCAATTACTAGAGCACTTTCATCAGGTTTCTCAGTGGGTGCTTCACTGAGTGGGGAGAACCTGTTTGATGTTCTGATCGGAACGGAAGAGCGGTGTTTTGACCCGCGACTATGCCGCCTCACAGTCACCCAATTGCCCTGCTGCATGGGCGTTGTTACCGGAACCGAACAATGTACAGGGCTTTCTGAGCTAGTCACATCCAAAACCGTATCTAAGGCCCTCACATTCTTACTATCCTCCATTAAAGTTTGGATGCGTGACTCTAGTTCTGAAATCTTCTCTGTCAGCCTGACTATATTCCTGCATTTATCACATGTATAAGGCTCACTGCTGACAGAGATAGATAAGCTATACATGTGGCAAGCAGTGCAGACTACAATTGTAGGAGAAGAAGCCATTACTCACCGTGATTGTAGAATGATTTCAACTTACCAATGTTGTTAGAGTTCCTGAAGAACAGATCAGGGGGAGAAAAAACGGAACGGAACCGGCTAAAAGAGTACTAACGATATTAAACACGAGAAAAAATAAATAAAAACGTGAATGGAACGCAGATGGCAAGTTAACCGGCCAGCGCAATGCTAAAAATAGTAAACAAGAGTTAAAAGCGTGAATGGAGTGCGAGCGGCAAATTAACCGGCTATGGAATGCTAACGTGCTGCACTCGTGATTATAGAATAAGGCGAACAATCAAATTAGTCAGATTAGTTTGATGGATAAGACCAGAAATTAAATTAAGCTATATCTATCAATTTAAAACGGCAGAATTAACAATAAGATAGAGAATCCAGTAGAAAATCCAGTAGAAAAACGAAGCTGCAGAGAGCTAACGTTACAAACAAACAGACCACACTGCAGCAAGGCAAACAGGAAGCAGGGAAACAGCGAAACAGCGACACCCACAGGACAGGAGGAGAGCAAGCTCTACAGCAGCAATGGACAGAGTGATTACAGTGATTGTATGAGATTCAAATGAGTTATAATTGCATAGAGGAGAATGGGTTGAGTATTTCCAGTTGTTAGAAATAAGAAGTCCCGTCCCCCCGCCCCTTCCAGTGTGACGAGGGGTGTGAGAGAAGGAAAAGTTATTAGAAAGAGCAGCTGGGGTTGCAGAGTCTTCTGGACGAATCCAGGTCTCAGTCAAACCTAGAATGCTCAAACCAGATTGCACAGAAAATGCTGAAATGAAGTCAGTTTTGTTGACAGCTGATTGACAGTTCCAGAGTCCAACCGTGAAAGAGAAAGGTTCAGTGGAAGAAGTGTCGATAGGACGCAGGTTAGATATATTGCGTCGACGTGTGCGTGTGATATTAGTGCGGTGTGAAGAGACCACCGGAATGAGTTGGAAACACATGATAGAGGAGGACAGAAAGAAGAGTGAAATAAAGGAGAGGAGTACTTAAGTGCGTTGTCGGTGTCGTTGCTCGGTTAAAGTCGCGCAGGAAAAGTCGCAAGTCTTTACTCTCGTCGGTCTTCACGCGAGGAGGCTGAACGCTTCCGCTGAAGCTTCAGCGTCAGCTGTTCTGACGCAGTTAAATAGACAACCAAACAGTGCTTCAATGATAAAAGCTAGGGACGCCTCCTAGGCTCAGTGAGCCGCAAATGTCTCGCCCGCACGCAAAATGGCTCAATCGAAACTCAAAAAGCAACAGCTTCGCACTTGTAATAGCTCCAGAAGGGAACGATATAACAAAAACAAAAGCTTCCCTTGGCCGTACGCTCAGTTATCAATTTTAATGATAGCAATAAAAACTAGAATTTAAAGCAAAAACAATCGCAGGACAAATAACAGAAGAACACTCCTTTTCTAACAGTGAATAGATGTAAATAAAACAAACGAATAATTAAATAGAACAACAGAGTACTTTAAGAAGCAGCTCAAAATTAATATTAACGAATAAGTGAATAGAAACTACAGAGTGCGTTTTAGAAGCAGCTCAAATTTAATATTAACCAATAAGTAAATAGAAACTACAGAGTGTGTTTTAGAAGCAGCTCAAAGTGCGTTTTAGAAGCAGTTCAAATTTAATATTAACCAATAAGTAAATAGAAACTACAGAGTGCGTTTTAGAAGCAGCTCAAATTTAATATTAACCAATAAGTAAATAGAAACTACAGAGTGCGTTTTAGAAGCAGCTCAAATTTAATATTAACAAATAAGTGAATAGAAACTACAGAATGCTTAAGAGAACAGCGGCTTAAAATTAATACTTAGGAATAAGTAATTAAACAGAAACGACAAAGTGCTTTTAGCAGCAACTCTAAGTAACGACCGCCTAGCGAAATAGTATTAAAGTAGACACTTACGCGCTGTCGTTCTTTCTCGTCTGAGGACTGAACTCACTTTCCCGCAGTATGGAAAGTAAGCAAACTACTTAAGCAGTATTCTCGCTAGCCACGCCTCCTAGGCTCAGTGAGCCGCAAATGTCTCGCCCGCACGCAAAATGGCTCAATCGAAACTCAAAAAGCAACAGCTTCGCACTTGTAATAGCTCCAGAAGGGAACGATATGACAAAAACAAAAGCTTCCCTTGGCCGTACGCTCAGTTATCAATTTTAATGATTGCAATAAAAACTAGAATTTAAAGCAAAAACAATCGCAGGACAAATAACAGAAGAACACTCCTTTTCTAACAGTGAATAGATGTAAATAAAACAAACGAATAATTAAATAGAACAACAGAGTACTTTAAGAAGCAGCTCAAAATTAATATTAACGAATAAGTGAATAGAAACTACAGAGTGCGTTTTAGAAGCAGCTCAAATTTAATATTAACCAATAAGTAAATAGAAACTACAGAGTGCGTTTTAGAAGCAGCTCAAAGTGCGTTTTAGAAGCAGTTCAAATTTAATATTAACCAATAAGTAAATAGAAACTACAGAGTGCGTTTTAGAAGCAGCTCAAATTTAATATTAACCAATAAGTAAATAGAAACTACAGAGTGCGTTTTAGAAGCAGCTCAAATTTAATATTAACAAATAAGTGAATAGAACTACAGAGTGCTTAAGAGAACAGCGGCTTAAAATTAATACTTAGGAATAAGTAATTAAACAGAAACGACAAAGTGCTTTTAGCAGCAACTCTAAGTAGCGTCCGCCTAGCGAAATAGTATTAAAGTAGACACTTACGCGCCGTCGTTCTTTCTCGTCTGAGGACTGAACTCACTTTTCCTTTAAGTGAATGCTCTTCAATTCCTGGTGCGGAGACTGCCAGTTTGGCCCAGTTAACTGTCCAGTTGGTACAGTGCTGGAGTTCTTACAGGCCCGTCTCTCCTCCGGGTTAACCCACTCCACCATGAAGGTTTACATGGCGGCCATAGCAGCTTACCATGCCTCTCTCTTGGTGGCACTTCAGTGGGCAGACACCCATTAGCTACGTTTCCTCCACGGTGCGTTGAAACTGGCTGATGAGCAGTCATGAGTGGCCGGTTAGCCTTTGATCTACGGAGGGGTCATCATCTCATGTGGCCCTGTTTTGCCTGAATATGCTGGCCATTTTTCAGGCTCTGAGACATGTTCTCCAAGACCTAAGAGATCACCATGTAGGTCACCTTCGATAGGTTCTTCGGCCTAGATTTCCGAACCTCTCCTGTCTACTTTGTTCTCTCGCCCTTTGACAGGGACACTTCTTCAGTATGGTGGCGTGGGCATCTCGTTCCCATAGCGTTTCGACGCAGCTCGACATTCCTGGAAGGGAACACGTCTAGGTTACGTATGCACGTCATCACGCGATTCCATCGGACTGATTACACACGTGATTCAAAGCGTGGTCACGCTGAGAGCGTTTTCATAGCATTTCGACGCAGCGTCTCATTCCCTTCCCTTCTGGGAACTAGGGTTACATACATAACCTAGAGGTGTTTTCATTTAAAGGTTATCTTCTGATGTGATGTTTTGTTTTTTTAATGTAAGTTATAGGGTATTTTCCATTTAAAAGGTCAGTGTTACAGACCAGTGGTTCCCAACCACGTTCCTGGAGGCCCCCAAAGACTGCACATTTTGCATCTCTCTTTTGTCTCACACCCCCATTTTAGTGCAGGTGTGCACAACCCTATTCTTAAAGATTTACCATCCTTCAAAGTTTAGCTCTGACCCTGATCAAACACACTTGAACCAGGTAATTTATCCCTTAATCTGAGAAACATGCAGTATTGGGGGCTCCATGAACGTGGTTGGGACTCGCTGTAACAGCCCATTTTTATGATTGGCTTACATTATGGCCCCCTTATTAAAACTTCAGAAAGAATTATTGTGTGATGAGTTGTTCATGTGATGGTTGAGTTGGGAGTTTGTCCATTTCCTTGCCTTTCTCATATTTGTTGCATTTGATCACCTAGAAGAAAAAAATGGTACGTCAAAATTGAGATACGTCTATATCTAGGTTTCCTAAACTATTGTTAGATTAAATAAATTGTATAGCAGCCAGCTTAAACTCTATCGGACACCAGCCAACTATGATCAGGTTTGGACACCATGATATGAGATCTATCATACATACATTACATACATTATCTACATGTTTTGGTGTTACCTGCTTTGTGGCATTAAACTGGGGTTAACTTTTATTTCTTTGTTTTCCCACCTTAGGCCCAACAGCACTGAAAGAGGAGAGAGAAATACTGAATGAAACTGAAGAGAATGTCTTCATAACTGGAAAAAAATCATTTTGTTCCTTACAATCAGAAAATACACTTACACAAAAAAGAGCTCAAAAGACAAGAACTAGGAGTTTCTTCACTTGCTTTCATCATGGAAAGAGTTTCAATGAACACGGAGAATTTAAAGTCCACAAGAAAATTCACACTGGAGAGAGGCATTTCATCTGTCAACAATGTGGAAAGAGTTTCACTCGAAATACAAACCTTAAAGTCCACATGAAAATTCACACAGGAGAGAAATCTTTCATCTGCCAAAAGCAGGGAAAGAGTTTCAATGAACGAGGAGAATTTAAAGTTCACAAGAAAATTCACACTGGAGAACGGCGTTTTATCTGTCAACCGTGTGGAAAAAGTTTCAGTCACAAAGGAACCCTTAAAATCCACATGAAAATTCACACTGGGGAGAAGCCTTTCATCTGCCAACAGTGTGGAAAGAGTTTCAGTCAAAAAACAAACCTTAAAGTCCACATGAAAATTCACACAGGAGAGAAGTCTTTCATCTGCCAACGGTGTGGAAAGAGTTTCAGTCAAAATACAAACCTTAAAGTCCACATGAAAATTCACACTGGAGAGAAGCGTTTCATCTGCCAACAGTGTGGAAAGAGTTTCACTCGAAAAACAACCCTTGAAGACCACATTAAAATTCACACAGGAGAGAAATCTTTCATCTGCCAACAGTGTGGAAAGAGTTTCAGTCAGAATACAAACCTTAAAGTCCACATGAAAATTCACACTGGAGAGAAATCTTTCATCTGCCAGCAGTGTGGAAAGAGTTTCATTCAAAAAGAAACCCTTAAAGTTCACATGAAAATTCACACAGGAGATAAGACTTTTACCTGCCAACAGTGTGGAAAGAGTTTCAGTCAAAAAACAAACCTTAAAGTCCACATGAAAATTCACACAGGAGAGAAGTCTTTCATCTGCCAACAGTGTGGAAAGAGTTTCAGTCAAAATACAAACCTTAAAGTCCACATGAAAATTCACACAGGAGAGAAATCTTTCATCTGCCAACAGTGTGGAAAGAGTTTCACTCGAAAAACAACCCTTGAAGACCACATTAAAATTCACACAGGAGAGAAATCTTTCATCTGCCAACAGTGTGGAAAGAGTTTCAGTCAGAATACAAACCTTAAAGTCCACATGAAGATTCACACAGGAGAGAAATCTTTCATCTGCCAACAGTGTGGAAAGAGTTTCAGTCAAAATACAAACCTTAAAGTCCACATGAAAATTCACACAAGAGAGAAGCGTTTCATCTGCCAATAGTATAGAAAGAGTTTCACTCGATAAGTAAACCCTGAAAGTCACAAGAGAATTCACACAGGAGATAACTCTTTCACGTGCCATCAGTGTGGAAGAAGTTTCAGTAATCCTGGAAACCTTAGAGTCCACCTGAGAGTTCACCCTGGAGAGAAGCCTTACACATGCAATCAATGTGGAAAGAGTTTCAGTAAATGAGGAAACCTTGACAAGCACATGAATATCAACATTAGAGAAAGCCTTTTTATCTGCGAACAGTGTGGAAAGAGTTTCACTCTAAAAGAAAATCTTAACAGGCACATTAAAATCCACAATAGAGAAGGCTGACAGATCCCCTCAGTGTGGAAAGAGTTTCAACCAAAATGTATAAAACCTTGATTCTGATTGGTTGAGCCACATATGAAGCTGTCGTAAATTGCTCTACAAACAGACATTCTTTATTGCCAATGTGTTGCTCAGAAAAAAACAATCTAGGGTCCGGACCAATCAGACACAGTTGTTCATTAGATTTACCAAATAATAAATTTTTCATTAGATTAACAAATGATCACAGTCCCCCTTCACCCAATCCACAACACTTGCTGCCATGATGTCTACAAATTGTCTTACTATGGCAACCAGGACTCCTCTGCCAGACCAGATAAACTTTATGACTCAAAAGTATGTGGAGAAAAGATGGTTCTCTTACGAGAGGTCTCTCGTACTGAGTAAGTATCTTACGCTCGGGGAAAATCCTTTTCTGCGAGATATTGAAGCCAAAAATTATCCTTAATTTTGAAATAATGTAAAGCGCGTTGCAGCAGCATACAGACATAGGCGAAACAGCTTGCGTGCCTATTGGCTGCTCTGCGGCAACTGCTGCAGCCTATAGAGTGAGGCCTGGCGCGACGGCAAATCCAATGGGGGCATTTCTCGCCCTTTGCGTCACTTCCCGCCAAAAAGGGCATGGTCTAGGCCTATAAAAACCGCTCGCAGGCAGCTATTATCTGATTTTTCATCCTTCAAGCGAAGCACACGCATCGCTGGAGCTGGATAAGAAGCCGCCGTCGACTGCAAGCATCTCAGCGGGACGAGCCACTGAAGCTGCTGGCCACGCCGCCTTCCGTGCCTTCCTGCTGCGCTTTCCGGCGCCTATATCCTTTCTTACCTGAAGTGTGTGTCGCCGCTGCGATTGGGAGAGCTTTGCGGACCTCGCTTCCCCCACCCACGCTCCGTCAGGTACGAGAGCTTCGATTGAAGCAGAGTTAATGAGGATCCTCACACAGGCCAAGGCGAGCCTGGGCCTCGAGTGGTCTTCACCAGAACAGCCCGCTCTCAACCGGCTGGATGGCCGTTTTCTGCCGAAAGGGGAGCGCGCTTCAAGCCTTTTCTTCCTGAGCTACATGAAGAACTGGCTAAGTCCTGGAGCGCCCCCCACTCGGCGAGAGTGCGCCCATCCTCTCCACTTTCACCCGCTGGCCTGTTTGGATCCTCTGTCAAAGATTTCGCAGAGAGATTCGCAGAGGTGCGGAAAGCGTCTCAGGCAATGAGGCACTTCCTGCCAAAGCGTTCCAGTTCTGCAGCCGGCCATGATAAACCACCTGTGCAGAGCTCACGCCCTCAGCCACAGCCCGCTGCCGCAGCTTCCAAACGTCACTGAGCGCAAGACGCGAGACCGCGTTCCCGCTCTTCTGGCCGCCGTCCCGTTGGGCGTGGCCCGGTGCCCAGAATTGTGCTAAAGCCTGAGCCTCCGAAGCTGTCCTAGCAAAGCAAGTAAAAAGACGGTGCACAAGTCCCACTGTCGCCGGACCCCCACCAAAGGTATTTGCTAGTTCAGTTCCAAAAAAATGTGACTGTTCCAGTGTTATATGCAGCCAACAAACCATCGGTTCAGGATGCTCATGACCAGAAAAATCCTCTCGCAAGTTCGCCAAGGAGACGCCAAGGTTCGTGTCAGTGGATGTGAAAGACGCATATTTTCAAATACAGATAGCTCAAAAAATTTCAGAAAATGCTGGGTCTC
The DNA here is from genome assembly GCF_049309525.1 of Garra rufa. NCBI lineage: Eukaryota > Metazoa > Chordata > Actinopteri > Cypriniformes > Cyprinidae > Garra > Garra rufa. The sequence goes on from NC_133361.1 coordinate 101,355,142, forward strand.
ATGGCCTCAGCATCATCAGTTCTCCAGCTGGGTCTGCTCTGCATGCACCCACTGCAGTTCTGGCTGAAAGCGTGGTCCGGTCGGCTTCGTCTCACGGTCAATCAGAAATGTGTCACAGCCCTGAAACCGTGGAAAGTAGTCGACTGGTTCCAGTCAGGTGTAAGCCTGGGGACTTCCTCGAGAATAAAAGTGGTGTCTACGAGCGTGTCCACCTCGGGATGGGGGGCTCTGCTCGAGGGAAGACCGTCTTTTGGCCAGGGGTCAGAACGGGAAAAGCTCCTGCATATCAACTGCCTCGAAATGCTGGCAGTACAGAACGCGCTGACGCGCTTCTGTCCCCAAATAAAAGGAAACCATGTACTAGTCTGCTTGGACAACATGTCAGTGGTTTCCTACATAAATCGCCAGGGCGGTCTCAGGTCCAAAAACCTATACAGACTTGCAGAATGCATCCTGGTATGGGCGCAGCGCAACCTGTGCTCGCTGAAAGCAGCGCATGTGTTGGGGCTTCTAAACATAGGGCCAGACAGACTGTCCAGGAACAACATTCCAGCAGGCGAATGGTCTCTACACCCACAGACAGTACAACTACTGTGGAAAAAATTTGGCAGAGCGGAAGTAGACCTGTTTGCATCTCTGAACAACGCTCACTGTCTGGAATTTTTCTGAAAAAGCAGATACGCTCTGGCCCACGAATGGCCCCGCCGTCATCTCTATGCGTTTCCCCCCATTTCTCTCCTTCCTCAGGTGATAGAGAGGGTCAGGGAAAAAGGATGTTCAATACTGCTGGTAGCGCCATTTTGGGAAAACCAGCCCTGGTTCCCAGCGCTAATGCAGCTGACGAGCACTGCCCCGTGGCCGATACCAGTGAGGAGAGACCTTCTCTCTCAGGCCAGCGGCTCGATTTGGCATCATCACCCAGAGCTGTGGTCCCTTCATGTCTGGGCCACCAGCGAATATATGATGAACTCCCTAAAGGAGTATGAAACACGATCACGCAGGCTAGAGCCCCTTCTACGAGATGGCTCTATTCCTCAAAATGGTCTGTGTTTTCGCTTTCCTTTCTACAAGAGCTGCTGGACAAGGGCAGAACCCCATCCACGCTCAAAGTCTATGTGGCGGCCATAACAGCGTTTTTGAGGATAACGTTAGGTCAGTCAATAGGACGGAACGATTTAGTTATTCGCTTCCTGAAGGGAGCTAGAAGACTGAATCCCCCCAGACCTCCCTCAGTCTCAGTATGGGACCTTTCTGTGGTACTAGAGGCCACGAAAGGTGGACCATTCGAGCCTCTGCAGACGATTGATTTGAAATACCTATCTCTTAAGACTGTGTTTCTGCTGGCTCTCTGTGAGCACGACGTGCATGGAGTTTGGACCTAATGACTCTAAAGTCATTCTCAAACCCAAACATTGTTACGTTCCAAAATCCCTCAACACACCATTAAGGGCACAGGTCATCGCGCTGTCAGCCCTACCGGTCACTGATGAGGAAATGGACGCGAGCCTCCTATGCCCAGTCAGGGCATTACGAGCTTACATGTCTCGCTCGTCTGCTTTTAGACAGACAGAACAGCTTTTTGTTTAGTTTTATAGGCGTCCCAAGGGACTGGCCGTGTCAAAACAGAGCTTATCCAGATGGATAGTTGATGCTATTGTGCTGGCATATGCTTCCAAGGGCATGCAGTGCCTGCTAAGTGTCAGATCACATTCCACGAGGGGCGTGGCCTCATCATGGGCTTGGTCGAGTGGGATTGCCTTGCAAGATATTTGTACGGCGGCGGGCTGGGCCTCTCCGTCTACATTTATAAGGTTTTACAACCTGGAGGTTCCCGCCTTACACGCCAGGCTGCTGTCAGTCTAGATGTTCAGTGTTGTCTGACCTGATGTTATCAGCTTGGAATGCTGCGTCTACTGAGCACAGCTCTAGGATCGACAGTGAAAGTAGTAGCACAAGATGTGCCTGGGCAAACTGTGTGAAGACCCTTATTTTTACGTCAGCTCAAGCCGTAACCCCACCCTGTATGTACGTTAACTTAGCGTCTGAGTGACGCTGCACTGTGTGGAAAAGTGCGGCGTTGCCCCTCCGTCTTCCCCGGACTCCCTGTGAGTTCTATAGGTGATTATGAACTGTATGAACCCTGGGACTTTGCCCTTGGGTATTTGGTGTCAGATCTCAGCATGCACGGCAGAAAAACCAGATAATAGCTGCCTGCGAGCGGTTTTTATAGGCCTAGACCACGCCCTTTTAGGCAGGAAGCGACGCAAAGGCCTCGCTCTATAGGCCGCTGCAGTTGCTGCAGAGCAGCCAATAGGCGCGCAAGCTGTTTCGCCTTTGTCTGTATGCTGCTGCAACGCGCTTTACATTATTTAAAAATTAAGGATAATTTTTGGCTTAAATATCTCGCAGAAAAGAATTTTCCCCGAGCGTAAGATACTTATGCAGTACTCTTTCCCTCTCTAGAGAGAGCCGAGGTTACGTTAGTGACAGAGTACGCTTATGTTATCTTTTGATATCTATGCAACATATTAGTGTTTTATGAATCTATAGTAGTTTTTGCATGTACAACCAATCCCAGTACATATGCAAATACCATGCTTACAGACAAAAAGTCACAAACATTTCCTCCAAAAGCTAAAAAGTCTCTCTAGCCTCCCAATGATCAATTGCCCTGGCCTCCCAATTACCTTTTTCTCCTAACTGTAAACCCCATAGGACATAAAGGCTTCACACAGTGACTCGGTTCAGTTCTCCTGGCTTTTCTCAGTTCTTTTAGTCCCGTATCTCATCACCTTGCCATCTTCTGGTTGATAAGTCCTAGAGCCGATGCTTCTGCGGCTGGCAGGCCTTAAACTCCTAGGAAGATGAGGAAAACTTGTCTTTACATTCCCCAAAGATCACAGGATTTCAGCTCTGTCTCTCAGCTCATCATTCTTCTTTACTTCCCACCTTGGAAGAAACTCCCAATCACCACAGAGTGAGGACACCTTTGGAACTCATCGATTTTCAAACCAAGAAAAACGTGATCCCAAGTCCAAAAACTTGAAACCATCAAGACTTTCATCCGAGACTAAATCCAAACACTCTTCAACGACCAAGGCAATGCAAGTTTCATACATTTAACTAAAAAAATAAATAATTTAATTTAATAGTTTAATTTATAAACCCTGTTGTAAAATGGCACTGATGGTTTCATTCAGGTGGTTAAGTGACTATTCTCATAGCGTCATTTTTCTTGTTTATCTAATGGCTCCATTTATCCAACCTGACTTGCCCTTTCTCCATGTATGAGTGATTTTATGTTTGTTTGTTGATTAGTCATGTGTTAGTCCTTAATTAATAAAATTCTTGTGCACAAATTACATGAGGTTCTGATTCTGTCTTGTAAATTAATGTCCCTTTACGAATCTGATCAAGCTACATATTCTAATGCATTAATACTGTAAGAACTTTTTTTTTTTGCGGCCAAGAAAATATCATTGCTTAGAGTTGTTGTGAAATTAACCTGAATGATTGCTGGACGAATACATTAGTTGATGGCGATATTTAATTCTGCTACAGTAACTACTGGCAGCTGATATAAATAATTGAAATCAAAATTAGTCATAAATTAATTATTTACATACATTTCCCTCTTAAGCTAATTCACAACAACTATTTGTGAGGAAGTTGTAGAGAATTTTATTAGCTCAAAGAATTTCAAATTGATCAACATGTGTGTACAAGTGTTTCTTACTTCACATGTGTTCTGCAAATCTCCACCAGGTCTTTTGACCAATGAATAGGATGAAATGAGTTATTTAAAACATACATTTCAGTCAGGGAAAGTAGTTTAACTCACAGGAAATTGTGTATAATAATCGCAGGGGTTAAAGTAAAAAAAAATCCTGAGCCTGAACTTTTTTTTGGGGGGGGGGGGGTTACTTCAAATATTGACGATAATAAAAAAATTAAGTAACAAAAGCTTTAAGTGCTTAAAAAACTGAACTGCTAAACTGAAGATTAGAAGTAAAATCAAGGCCATTATCACTTATTTTTCCTTTTTTTCTGGGTTGTATATCCTGAATGACAAATCATGTTCTGCTATAAATGTGCACAAACGTATTTTTAAATCGCAGACACGGTCAGCAGTGATGCGCGGATCAGTGGATAAACAACCCGAACCCGACCGCTGTTTTCAACTAACCCGCCCGCAACTCGAACCGCAAAATAAAAAAAGAAGATCCGCTTCCTGACCCGCATGTTTAATATTAGTGCGATTATGCGGTGGAGATGCGTTCATTGTCAAACATCATTCGGCATTAATTAGGTAATTTTGTCAAATGAAATGTTCTTGATTAAAAGAAAAATACAGATTGTTCATGTTGTGATTTAGTTTGTCTTGCCTTTATACAGATTTAAATAGTTTCACTTTCGAAGTAGGCTACTCTAAATTATGTCAGTGATTCTCCGATGTTAAATATGATCAAGAGTTATTTTATTTCGATCTAATAAAAGTTAAGAAATAAGATTAGCCTATAGTCCTAAATATTAGAGACTATAAGCTAATTTCTTTTTTTCTTAACTGTTATTCTTCTAAAAATGATCAAGAATATCAAATCAACTTAATAGACTAGGTTAACGACTTTACTTATACAAACATAAGAAGGCATTTCAAAATGAAGTTTTCATATATAAATTCAGGAATCACGAATATGACAAAATTTTATATATTTATATATTATATATAAATATATAAAATTTTGTCATATTCGTTATAAATATATAAAATTTTGTCATATTCGTGATTCCTGAATTTATATATGAAAAATTCATTTGAAGGCCGGATTAACCATACGGGCAACTGGGCAATTGCCCAGGGGCCCACGACATCTAAAGGGCCCAGGACAGCAAGGGCACGAGCAAAATAAATTGCCTTATGTTATTTATCTTATTTACACAAAGGCATGTCATTTCTGTCTCTACATAGTCGCGCGTTTACAATGTCTCCTCCGCGAAAACACGGACGGGATCGTGCGCTCCATTCATAAAAACGGAATTTACTATAGCACGGAATACCACGGAATTTGTCGATTTTTGGATTAATAAATCAAAAGTTGGTCTGTCACTTAATTCAAATCGCGATATGGACTAGTGTCTGTGAAAGCTTAAATGCAAAAAGACCGTTTTAATATGAATGGTGGAGACGCGTTATTTTTTTTACTACGCTCGACGCTCAAGGTAATTTTTTGCATTTGCACCTCACATGAACAGATAAACTCAATCTCCAAAACTGCTGTGAGTGTCACTTCTACCGTTTCATTTAAGAAAACTAGCATCATATCATAGTGTACACATAAAAACTTCACGGCAACCTGTCAAAATAAAAGAACGATTCAACATGTAACAACAATATTAGTCTTGTATTCCTTTTGCACAGAATAATGTAGGTGTTTATTTATTCCTATTTAAATAATTTACATAAAACAATATATTTTAATTTACATAAAACATATAACAATATATAACAATATATATATATATATATATATATATATATATATATATATATATGATAAAAAATAAATATTACAACAAGATTAACCACTTAATTGTAGAAAAAAATACTACAATTATTATTTAAACGTTTTAAACTGAATATAATTTTCTTCCATGTATTGATTTTAACAGTAAACCTCTGTTTGTTTGCCAAAAATTTAAAGGGTTTATTTTTCATTTGATTAAAAATAAATAAATGTTTATGCTTTCATTTGATTATCAGAAAAATTAAAACACATAAGAATTTCAAAAAAAAAAAAAAAAAACGTTGGCTACTGGCAAATTGTTTGAAAGTGGTTGCTTATCTATTCATTTTTTTGTAATTCAAGTTTTTATTGTTTTCATTCGGTACATGACAAAACAAAAATGTATCAGTACTGCTTGCAAGGCCAGATTATTACAGTGGCTGAAATTAACAGAAATAGATGTATTAATAAATAAAGAGAGAAAATAAATAAACAGACAAATAAAACTTACAATGGTAATAATAGTAATGATAAGCCAAAATCATTGTGTCACATGAAAAGACAGTGTCACAAAAGACCAAAAATCTTCCCAAACCGGAATGTCCACAGGGACCCCTGCTTTTTTCTTATTATGTAGTTTGCAAAGCAAACGTTCGTACGAAGCTGTCTTAGTCATTATGTTGACCCATTCTTTTAACTCTGGGGTTCTGGGAGTTTTCCAGTGTTTCAAAATGACTCTAGCCGTCACAGAAACCCCCACCATAATCACTGCGAACTCTCCCTTTGTAGTATTTGGCATCTGCTCCCTGTCTCCTAATAGACACAACCTTGGTAATAACGGTATTGTTGTTCCAAGCCATTTGCTTAAAATATTTAAAGTTTGGTGCCATAAAGGCTGAATAATTGGACAATCCCAGATACAATGAATAAAAGTACCTCTATCCTTTTGACATTTCCAACAAACATCATTATTTGTCAGACCCATTCTATTGAGTCTAAGAGGTGTCAAATAAAACCTATGTATGATTTTGTACTGTGTAAATTGTCCTCTAGCTTCTCTTACATATTTGCCTGTATTTGACAATATTTTTTTCCACTCTTCGACCCCAATTACAATCCCAATGTCCTTTTCCCATATCGTCTTTAAATTAATGCAGTCATTGCTGAGCACCTGGTTGGTCGTCCTGTAAAATACGGAGGCTTTTTGTTGGGGATGAGGAAGTGTTAGGAAGTCCAAGACATGATTTCCGTCCATGTGCTGAATTTTTATGGAAACACAATTCCTAATTTGAAGATATTTCCAGAAGTTATCTTTTCCCTTTAAATTATACTTCTGTACAAGATTATTATAAGACATGAACACACCCTGTTCAAACAAGTCTGTCACAGTACACAAGCCATTCATATGCCATTTCTTCCAATATATGGGTGATTTCCCAATACAAATGGCAGAATTATACCATATGGAAGAGTATGGTTGTTTACATTGTGATAATTTATGCATCTTGTGGATCTTCGCCCAAACCTCTTTTGAGTGCTTCATGATAGGATTTGTGGTTGTGTCTAAACACTGGGACAAGTGGTCAATAGGACTGTATGGCCGTGACAAGGTTTTCTCAATAGTAACCCAATCTAATTGAGTATTATTATTCCAATGCTTGGCCAATTTGGCCATTTCAAAAGATATCTGATAGAGCCGAGGATCTGGTAATCCCAGCCCTCCCTTATCACGAGATGCACATAATTTGTTAAACTTTATCCTAGGCCTTTTCCCATTCCATAGGAAATGTTTAACCATTATATCATATTGTTTAAAGATCAACTGTGGTACTGTAAGGGGTAGCATCATCAGCACATAGTTAATTTGAGGCGAGACCACCATCTTAATTATATTTACTTTCCCCCATAAAGTTAGCTGAATTTTTCCCCATTTATCCAAGTTATTTTTTATGTTTTGTAGAAGTGGTGCCAAATTTAGCATAGAAATTTCTTCTAACTCCCTGCTTATCTTGATACCCAAATATTTTATTCCTTTTGGGATCCATCTAAAGCCAAATTTAGTTACCATATTTGCATTGCATATTCCGGATATAGGTGTAGCTTCCGACTTTGTCCAGTTAATTTTATATCCAGACACTTTGGAATAGGATTGAACTGTTTCCATTAAATGAGGTAAGGACTTATCTGGATCTTTTACCATGGCCAGAATGTCGTCGGCATATAGAAACAATTTGTGCTCTTTGTCGCCTCCCTGTACGCCTAAAATGTTTGCATTAGCCCTAACAGCAATGGCCAATGGTTCCAGTGTGATATTAAACAATAATGGCGATAGCGGACACCCCTGTCTTGTCCCCCTGGTGAGGTCAAAAGATGGAGAAACTTTACCATTGGTAATCACGCATGCCTTAGGTGCCTTATATAATGTTTGAACCCACTTTATGAAACAAGGCCCAAATCCAAAATGTGACAAAGTTGTAAATAGGAATTCCCAGTGAACCCGATCGAATGCCTTCTCTGCGTCGAGTGAGAGGGCAACTACTGGGTCAATTTTTTCTCTGTTTAACCAAATTAGATGGAGTAACCTTCTCATGTTATCTGTTGATGACCTATTCATCATAAATCCAACTTGATCAGGGTTTATAATGTTGGATAATACCTTTTCTAACCGTAACGCAAGAATTTTGCTAAGGATCTTGCAGTCTACATTAATCAAACTTATTGGCCGAAAATTTGAGGGTTCAGTTGGATCCCTATCTTTCTTAGGGATTACTGATATTAGAGCGTCGTTAAAAGAAGAGGGAAGAGATCCACTAGTATATGCCTCATTATATACTTGTGTTAAGGTGGGTGCAAGTAAATCTATATACTGTTTATAATATTCAACCGGGAGCCCATCTAACCCTGCTGACTTTCCATTCCTCATTATAGATATAGCTTTTCTGACTTCAAGTTCTGTTATTGGGCCTTCTAACATATTCATCTCCTCTGGGGACAATTTAGGCATTTTGAGTTTGGAGAAAAAACTATTCAATTCTTCTTGTTTAGGACTAATATCAGCTGTGTATAAATCTTTGTAAAACTTCTGTAAAACATTATTTATCTCCTTAGTTGACGTTACTACACTGTTTCCTTTCTTAATAGCTGATATCAAATTACATGTATTTTTTTGCTTCAGCTGTCTAGCAAGCAATTTACCAGTTTTCTCCCCTTCCTCATAGAAAGTCGTTCCCAATCTGAATAAGGCATATTCCACCTTTTTATTATAAATTTCCTGGAGTTCAAATTTGAGTTTACAAATATCTTGATATAACTGATTTGAGAAACATTGGGCTAATTGTTTTTCATAATTCTTAATTTTGTTGTCTAATTCCTGTATTCTGTCCCGATCCTCCCTTTTCCTTTTAGAAGCATAACCTATTATCTTCCCTCTGACATAAGCCTTAGATGCTTCCCATTCAGTTGCTCTTCTATCAGTACTGCCCGTATTAATTTCGAAGAAAGACTGTAAATCATCTTTTAACGATGAACTAAATGCCTCGTGGGACAACAGTGAGGTGTTTAATCTCCATCTACCTTTTCGCTCTTTGTCACAGTTAATATCAATGCCTAACTTCACGGCAGCATGATCTGATAAGGCAATAGCATTTATTTTACAGTGTGTTACATGCTTTGTCATGGTATTTGAGATCAAAAACATATCAATTCTGGAGTGGGATTTATGACAATGTGAATAAAAAGTGTATTCCCTCTCGCGTGGATTCACAAGACGCCAAATATCCACTAATCCATTATCCTCACTCATCATATGGATTGCTGCTCTGTCTTTAGGATATGGTTGGTTACTAAATTTACTTTTATCCATAAAAGCATCCCACACTTGATTAAAATCTCCCGCTAGTATTATTTGGCCATCCATTTCCCCTAATTTTTTATTTAATTCATAAAAAAAATTAGGATCCCCTATATTTGGAGCGTAGATGTTACATAACACCACTGCAGTGCCATTTATCATGGTCTGTATGCACACCATTCTCCCCTCACTATCTTTGACCTCACCAGTCAGAACAAAATTTAGGTTCTTGTTCACTAGTATGGCGACCCCATTCCGTTTACTGGAAAAGGAGCTATGAAATACGTGTCCAACCCACCCGTACTTCAATTTTAGAGCCTCTTCCCCTTTAAAGTGTGTTTCCTGAATAAATGCGATATCCACATTATTATGTTTCAGATAAGTCATAACTTTGCCTCTTTTTATAGGACTCCCACAGCCTTTTATGTTCCAAGACATACATATTATATGATTCCCCACCATAATGCACCATGAAATATCGACATCAGGAGAAAGGGAAAAATAAAATAAAATAAAATAAATTCCAACAACAAAGGAACCCACTGTTGTGTGTTTGTACCTATACAGACTTTCCTGCCTAGCAATTACAATAACAAGTTTTTAGTAGTAAACTTTGTCATGACCGAACCTTTTTTCATGAAAAATTTGCAAAAAGCATAACGAACACCATCAAGTAACTTAAAATGCTCCCTTAAAACAGAACCCGGGAGCTCTGACCAGTCCCTGGTCTCTAAACCAAAGCCTGAAAACAAAAAAAGTGTTGCAAATATAACACGCAACAACAGAAAATACCTCCTGTTGGTCCGTGGGGCACCCCCCATGCAGCTCATAATGTCACTGTCAGCTGCACGCTGCTCGGGCAGCATACCATAAAGCTCAAAACCCACTCGTGTTTAATTTACCCATGGTTGACTTTTATATAATCCGCATCGTCCGAAAGCATCACTGTCTTATAAGGGCAATACGGCATACCTGTTTATGACCCATCATTGCGTAAAGTGCTGATAAAACGCTCCGCTTCCTCCGTGCTGGTGAAACTACGGTTTCTACCTTTCCAAGTAAATCTCAGAGTAGCGGGGAAAGCAAGTGTGTATCTCACGTTTAGCTGTTGAAGTGATTTCTTGGCAGGCAAAAAAGTCTTTCTTTTTTCAGCCAGCTCCTTCGTCATGTCGGGAAAAACGGATAGCTTAACATCCTCCCACTCGATTCCACGGTGCTCCCGCGCGGCTCGCAGTACTTTTTCCCGCGCTGACTGCCTCAAAAACCTGATCAGCACCGGTCTCGGCGGTTGATCCTCACTCGGCATGGGAGCCAGTATTCGATGGGCTCTCTCAATTTCGAATTCCCCCTCCATATCGATCCCCAGGCCTTCGCTCAAAACTTCCTTCACACATCTCTCCAAAGTGCCGTTCGTTCCATACTTCTCTTTCAGCCCCACGAGCCTTACATTATTCCTCTTACTATGGTTTTCAAGCATTTGAACCCGATCCCACAAAACTTTTATCTTCTTTTCTTTAGCATCTTTGTCTGTCGCCAGCCTCTCTGTCACATCCTCCATTTGTGAGATACGGCCCTCGGCCTCCTCCATTCTGACTTGCAGCCCATTCACAGAATCTTTTAGCTCCGTTATTGTCTCTTTAATGACGATTGCGTCCGCTGCCACTACCTGGAGGGTCTTGCTCATTTTAGTAACTTCAGCAAAAACTTTCTCCAGGCTCACTTTACCGTCAGTCTGCTTTTCGGGCGGACTCGAAGCTGCCTTAGCCTCCGTTAAAGGTGGGGTCTGCCTGGTCGCCATGCGGTTTGCCTCTTTGAAGTATTTAGATGTTGTAGTCATCGTGATACAGTCAAAACGTAATTAATTTCTCAGCATCCGGATCATAAACGTGTTCAATGTATTTTGTCCAACAAAATGTCAACTACTTCATCATAAATTATGTAATTGGATTGCGAGTGGGTAGGAGCTCGTCTAGATAGCCGCCATCTCGCTTGGGGTACTCACGTGACCCCTACTCTGAACATTTTAACTATTTATTGACTTTTTAATTGTAAGGTGCATATTATAAACTGAAATATATGAGAGTTAACTCTGACGGCAGCTACATAATGTCACCACTTCGTGTGCGCTTACTGATGGGGAGACAGTATACCTTTCTGTTAGAAATGGCATCGACCCTGAATTTGAAGAGGGGCAGTCTTACGTTGTAAAAAACTTCACCCTCTCGCACAAATATGGGCGGCCATGCGTGTTCGTCAATCGAGCAACGATAAAATTCAAAACAGCTCCACTGCCCATTACTGACGAGGCCAGAAGAGCAGCTAAAGAGGCCCTCTATCCACCTTCCCCACGCAAGACTGGTGAAGAAGAGGACATCTTCACAAGCAGGAGCTACCTAAGTCTCCAGGGGCAGATAGAAAAAGTGAGTGACTTTAAAAGCATAACTGAATATCTAACACAGTTATCCTGATTTACTTACTATAGGCAACTGTAAGCTATAAGGGGCTTTCCACTGGAGAGACAGGTTCATAGTTCCCTTAACTATTGGTGGGCATACTTACTTTTTAGCATGTTCACCCTGAAAGAACAGAGGATGATTTTAGGGTCAGAACAAGGTCAAAACCTATTGTATGCCATAAGAAACACCGACACAGTATTTTAAAAAGTTTTAAAAGATGTAAACAAACTTATAACATACTACAACTGAGCTCTTATATAACTACCCTGTGCAAAAGCCCCTATTGTACTTGTGTTTCTCAATCATGATATTGAAGTCTACTAACAACATTATCTAACATACACAATTTAAATGAATTAATCTTGAATGGAATACAATAGAAGTAATGCACAAAATATTTAGTGTTAAGGGATTGCCAGACCAGGATTGATGCTGTGTTCCAATGTCCCTACTTACACTACACCCTTTAAGTACATACTCATTTGGTGAAGAAAAAGTACACACTTTTGAGTGTGTAGTAGAGGAGCATGCAAGCTTTGGGACATACTATCATGTCACACAACTGTGTCTTAAACTGGCCTATCAATTGTCTTGACACAGTTCACATCCTCCATATTTAATTTAATTTATCATCCTACATATTGGAGAAAAATATTAAATATTTTTTTCCAGGTTAAATGTTGATTATTAGCAACTTAAACCCCTTTTTCTAAACATCTCTACTTAACTGCCGGTCACGCACAACCGCCATGCTTGTAATTTTTTTAATGGGTTTTATTTGTGTTTGTAGTTCTGGACCAAATCCTTTGCCAAAGAGCAATGGATTGTGGGCAATATTAGCCATTAGAGCAGGGTTCCCCAAATCTTACCCTGGAGGTCCAATGCGCTGCAGAGTTTAGCTCCAACCCTGATCATACTCACCTACCTGTTATTCTCTAATGATCCTGAAGACCTTGATTAGCATGCTCAGGTGTGTTTGATTAGGGTAAGAGCTAAACTCTGCAGGAAAATGGATCTCGAGGTCCAGATTTGATGATCCCTGCATTAGAGGGTGCACGCATCCACACTTCCAAAAATCGGCCTGAAATAGTGGACCATCCTGGGATTTTGGCATACTCTTTTCATCATACTATGCTTTGGGACACACTCATTGTAATTTTACATACTATTTAGGACAGAGAGGATAAACATTAGGACGCAGGGTCAAAAATACTTCTTACCTGCATTGTCCTCACCCATGTGTCATTTTTCAGGTCGAAGCAGCCAGGATGACCCGAGCGCAGGTACCCATCCTGGACTTGCGTATGAGATGCGGGTCCATGCTGTTTGACATCGCACTGTGGAGAGAAGAGGCCTTACATGAACTCTATGTTGGGGACTTGGTGGAGTTCACCCACCTTAAGTCCACCATAACACCAGACGGCAAAAAAAAAATTGTCTCATCTAACTACACAACTGTCAAGGTACACAATTTATGCTGCACATCACATCCATACAGATCAGAGATGCCCAAACTTGCCTCAACACCAGCTGGGAAGTTTCTAGTATGCCTAGTAAGAGCTTGACTAGCTGGTGTGTCTAATTAAAGTTGGAGCTAACTTCTACAGGGTAGGGTTGCACCAGCCATTCGTAAGTTCTTACTTAAATTGGAACATAAAGTCCACACTAGAGGCTTAGTAACTACCAGCTAGTTTGTAACTAAATCTATACATTATTTGGTTGCACCAGTTGTTCGTAAGGCAGGACTTAGCTTGTAGTTCGTAAGCTCTCCGTAAAGTAATGCGTAGTCGCATAATATGACGCTTACACTAAATCATCCAACAGCAACCTTCAAAATACGCGAGCGGAACTTGTTTAAATGCTATGAATTGTAATTTATCCTTCATTCTAACTTTTGCCTCACATATACTAACGGTAAAAACAAGTTTCCATTAAAAACAAAAAAAAATAACATTAGACACATTTGTAAATAACATTCAGAGACTAATTGAAATAAATAAGGATCAATAAAAAAAAGAAAAAAAGAAATGCCATTTATTTATCATTTCATCTGACATGCGCAACACGAAGCGCACAGAGTCACGCTGATGGGGTGTTAAAGACACGCTAAAAAAGAAACAAGTAGGTTTATTCACATATTGTTCTCTCTCTTAACATGTATGTGAGTGTAAATGTCAGCAGCATCATATATGCCTAAATGATTGAAGGTTGTCGGTTAAAAAAAGAGCATACTGATGCAGTTCACTCAGTCTGCTATTTTATTCCAACCGTTATTCCTGACCAGACGCTTCCGTAAATATTTAGTTTATACGTAAAGTTACGTTGAAACTAAGTTTAATGGTGCAACGCAAAAATATTTAGTAGTGCGTAAGTTGTAACCTGGTGTCCATTTACGTCGCAACTAGGCTAAGTTGTAACTTACACACAGCTGGTGCAACCGGCCCCAGGACACTGGCCCTCCTTTTAATAATGTATTAGTAAATGTTGAAATTAACATTAACAAAGATTAATAAATGCTGCATAAATGCAGTTCATTATTAGTTCATGTTAACTAATACATTAACTAAAGTTTACTAATGAACCTTATTGTAAAGTGTTACCAAAAACTATTTATGACATTTATTTTTGATAATATCCTCATTTTACAGCATTGTCACACAAGTGCCTAAAATTTTTAACAGTACTGTAGTTTTGCAGGTAGGTTTCTTGAAGCATCTTGGAGACATGGCCAAATTTTTTCTGGATTTTGTCTGTCTCAGTTTGTTCTGTTTCGTCATGTCATTCCAGACAGATTTAGAAATGTAAACTGACATTTCCTACTGACACACTACAGCAAAAGTTAGAAATAATAATTGACTTTAAATTAAATAGCTGGTAAAAATACTAGAGGCCTAAGATTACATTGTTACCAATATAACCATAACACTAACCCTTACCCTATATGTGATTTTTTTATTTTTTTTTATTTCCAGATTATTGACCGGCAGATACTGGACCAAGACCTGGAAATAATTGGGGTGTCCCAAAAAAAACAACACCCTTATACTACTTGACAGTGGGCTGGATGATTATGTTGTGCCAGCCCACTTCTATACAGGCAACCCAGATGATTTAGTGAAGCAACTACCATTGCAACTGAGAGTACGGCATGTTCAAAAGCATGTCCTAAGCATAAAATCCCTGAGTTCACCTACCAATTAGAAAGCACAGGATCAGGCATCCCTAGATCCAGAACAGGATGGGGAATCACCTGATCCATTTCAAGGAGGGGCATCCTTGGATCCATGTGACATCAGGGGTTCAACTGTAATTTTACAAGACTATGAGAATACTTTTTTTTGTGTGAAGAAAACAAAAATAATGACTTTATTCCGCATTTTCATCTTTACTGCGTCATTGGTGGACACGAGTTCACTAGAGTACCCCGACACATGCGTGAGGCGGCGCCGGCGCTGTTATGATGATGAACACGTGCGCCATGCCTTGTTTACATGCAGAGAAGATGCACGTTGTATAAAAGCTATTGAAATCTATAAATCGGCGTCAGGGTTGTAGGGATATCAGCGCGAATCAAACAATTTGGGAGAGTCGATTAAAAGTAAAAACACTACAGACTCACATTCCACAAGAGGCCCGTCATAAATCTGACGTTTGATAGCCTGGCGCCAGACCGCCAGCCTGAAGCCAACCTAACTAAGTAAGAACTCGCAAAATTAACACAAAGACACTTCTTCATAATCAAATCCTTCGAATAAGGAGATTGTCAAATTTGGAGCAAGTAACCAAGATTAATGGTCAAAGAGATGCAGATCTTGAACATCACATGAGTAAAGTCATTAGCGATATGGTTGGTTTTCCCCCACACACAGGACACAACGGAAATTCCTTCCCTAAACTTTTGACCTCCCAGCTTAGAGAACAGACCCTCACAGAAGGGCACAGAAAACTGTCTATTGATGTACATATGCGCCTAAAATGTGCTAAAGAACTAAGGAGCAACTCCTCATTTCTATGTATAACTTCCTATCATATATGTAACCCACACATTTGTCTATTATGTTTTAATCACTCATTGTGTATGTCCCTTTTGATAACTATTGAATAGTTTAATGGTTTATATTGATGTTTGATATGCACGGTCTGGAAATCGCATTCTCAAAATGTTCCTGTAATTCAATTCTTTGCGAAATGTATTATTGTCTTGTTATAGAAATCATGTCCAAATTTATCTCTGCAAAGAGCGGGAATTTGGGATCACGGGACTAATAAGATAACATGGTGATTTATGGTTTGGAAGGTGGAACCAGCAGCCCACCGGAGTTCAGCCAATGTTCTAATTGGTCAAGACATCATTTTGGGAGGTGTCCAAAAGCTGAGTTTAAATACCAAGGACACCCTCAAATCTCTCTCTTATCTCTTGCAACTCTTCTCACTCCTTACAACGCTCTTCACGTGCTTCGCGCCGCCGCGTCTCGACGCCGCCTGGCCTGCATGCCAGCCTCCTCTCCTCAAGGAAACATGAGGAGATCACCACACCTCTATCTTTTTCTTTAATCCTTTTTATTTCTTTCCGTTGAGAGTTTCGTTTCTAGTTAAGTTTGTGCAAGCCGCGACCGACCTAAACGTCTTCGCTGACCTCAACTTCAACAGCACGCAACTCTCATATCCAGCCAACGCCCAAGCACACAAAGGACCACAGAACCAACCAATCAGCAACCTCGGGAAAGCCCCTTTCTGAAGCGACGCAACTAAAGGAATTCCCAAAGGCAACGCGCAAGTAACCTCCAGAATCTTACTGAACTGGTGCATTTTGATATAAAGTTTAATAACCTCTTTGAGAGACTCAATACGAGGGTTAATTAAGTGATTGATGGTTGTTCAGGTCTAAGCAAATGCACATTGCTATAACTTGGGACTTCATATTTTCATTCCTTTAAACTCATTCTTTCCTCACTTTCTCTTTCTGCAACCTGTGTGAATGCGTGTGTTTATGTTAGTTTAGTTTGTATGTGTTAGGTTTATCCATTAAAATCATATTTTTATTAGAAAAGATAAGTATCTTGTGTTTTGTGCTTACAAGTTAATGTCTTAAACTGCTGATTTTGCTACTGTGCTAATATATAGTGTTTTCACTATATTCTGGATAGTAATATCCATCGCAGAGTTTCTGTTACGGCTTGTGAATGAATCGCAGGTCGACTCTTGAACAGCCGTAAAACAGCGATTCTGTAGAAATTCCCTATTGAATCATATTCGATTTCCCTTTGAGCTAAATTATAAATTATATGTGTAATTAATCCCTTTTACAGTCTTACAGTGTAATCTCGTGAACGCGCATCCACAAGTGACGCAGTAGAGACAAAAATGTAAAATGAAGTAGCTTTTATTTTCTTTGCGCAAAAAAAGTATTCTCGTAGCTTTGTAAAATTATAGTTGAACCACTAAACACAAACTAACTTTGTCAATCATCTTGGGCCTTAAACGTGGTAGGAACTTTGCTGTCTATGGGAGTCGAGGACCTCTCGGATTACATCCAAAATATCCTAAATTGTGTTCCGCAAAATGAAAGAAGGTGAGTAATTAATTAAACCTAAAGTATTAAGAGTTAAAGTATTAAAGCTAACAGACTGTTAGCTTTAATACTTTAACTCTTAATACTTTAGGTTTAAGGACCATCATAAGGCTAAGTACATCGAAGAACCATTAAAACCAATGGAGTTTCGATCATTTTAGGCTTTAGGGAAATGCACACCAGGACAGAAATAACAATGAATGCTGCGATCGATTTGCCTCAGAAGTCGGATGTCGATCTGATGCTCCTTTCCGGAAGAAAATAAAGGACTACATGGCCAGAAGATACACAAGTGATGCAGACTTTAGGTCACATCACATTCTACTTTGTACTCTCCATAAGAAACAGAGGTGTCTCGCTGATGCTGGATTCCACATTCTTCACAAGCTGAAATGTGCATTAAAGATCAAAAGAAAATACAAGCAATACATTCGTCCCAGTCAGGATACAGCCAATTCTGACTCAACAAACCAGCCTGTGTCCAACAGCTTGGTGCAAAAGGCCAAATCTGCATTTCGGTGTCAAGTTGCTCATGGTCCAACTTACGTCTGCAAAGTGTGTCACAGGACTCTTTTTCCGAACCAAGTCAAGGTGTGTAATAGAACACGATACGTCAAGAAGGTTCTTGTTGCAGCCTCTTACTTAACCAGAAAATATGTTCATGCTTATGACAGTGCCTGCACAGTTCCTTTTGCAGTTCCAGAAGAGAGAAGACAGGAATGGATCTGCCACACTTGTGACACTCATCTGAAGAGAAGATCTATGCCCTATATTGCAGAAACAAACTCGAATTCCCTCCCATCCCTGCAGAACTACTCGAACTGAACGTGCTTGAGCGACAGCTCATTGCCAGAATCGTTCCCCTTGCAAAAATAGTTGCATTGCCCAAAGGACAGCAAAGAGCAGTGCATGGTGCTGTTGTGTGTGTTCTCTCTGAGGTGGAGCAAACGGTCAACTGTCTGCCACGGCCTAGTAGTGAGTCCCAGCTTCTACAGGTAAAGCTGAAAAGGCACATCAAGTTCAAAGGATACCAACACTTCCATACGGTGAATATGCACAATGTGCTAGCCGCTTTAAGGAAACTGAAAGCTACGCATTCAGATTACAGGGACATCGTGATAAGTGAAGCTTCCACATTTGAACTTCTCCCTGATGATGAGCTGGATGACACAGCGGAGAAACAGGAAGTTGTTGCCTCTGAACAGGATGACTAGAACGTCAGCACAGAGGAAAAGGATGAACTCAGGCCTGGTCTCACTCTGGACACATGCATGCAGCCACTTGCCATTGGACAGGACTTGCTGTCGTACGGCGAGGGAATTTTCAGTATTGCGCCTGCTCAGGGGAAAAAGGCAGTCGGTTTTTTCCGGATTCCCAAGTTGGAAGCCATGTCTTTCCCTGTCCAGTTTTTCACTGGACAGAACACAATTGATGAGGCGCGACAAGTTGCATTGTCACCGAGCATGTACTTCAATGCTAGACTGTTCTGCGTGGATACTCATTTCACCAAAGACCAGAGTTATCTCTTCTTTGCACAGTTTGTCACTGAAACGCACATGGCTAGAAACAACATGTCTATCCAGTTGCGAAAAGGCAAACCCGTTATGATAAACATAGGATCTCCAACAAGCTTCTTCAGGACGATCGTGAGGTCGAAAGCCTGGTCCACAGCCGTGACGCCACAAGGTTCATGCAACCCTTGAGGGGCACTCCATTTTACTGGGAGAAAACGTTGAGAGATCTACAGGCCATGATCCGGCAGTTGGGGACTTTTTTTTTGCACTTTTAGTGCAGCCGAAATGCGATGGCCGGAAGTCCTAACGGCAGTCAAGGCTCTGCAAGGTGAAGAGGTTGACTTTTCGGAGCTTGACTGGACGACGAAATGTGAAATCCTTCGAAGTAACCCCGTCACCGTCATGCGGATGTTTGAGAAATGAGTGGATGCTTTAATGACTCATCTGCTTTTGTCACCTGCTCAACCCATCGGTGAAGTCGAGGATTACTTTTATCGAGTCGAGTTTCAAGCCAGAGGAAGCCCTCATATTCATCTGCTGGTCTGGGTGAAGGGGGCGCCAGAGTTCGAAAATCAGTCTGATAAAGAAGTGTGTGACTTCATTGACCGTTACGTTACCTGCCAGTTGCCGGACCCTACCACCGATCCTGAGCTTCATAAAATCGTCACCGAAGTTCAACTTCACAGCAGAAAGCACTCCAAATCTTGCAAGAAAGGAAACCTGTTGTTTAGGTATGGGTTCCCTAAACTCCCCGTCTCCAAGACCACCATCACCCGTCCACGTCCACCGTGTCCTGAGGAAGATGAGGACGAAGACCAAAACCGCCCAGACGGAAAGAAGGCAATACAGGAGGCTGTCCGAAAAGCGATAAACGACGCAAGGAAGAAACTCAAGCCGGTGTGGGATTTGTTAAATGATCCCCAGGCCTCCTTTGACAGCTTGGAAGATCTGCTGGCCAAATGTAATCTGTCCATGAAGGATTACAATGGTTACGTTGAGGCATTGACCACTTCGAGTGTGATTTTTCTGAAGCGTGATCCAAAGAAAGCGTGGGTGAATGGATACAACCCGGATCTGCTGAGGGCATGGAACGCTAACATGGACATTCAGTTTGTTCTGGACTCTTTCAGCTGTATCATGTACATGCTGTCCTACATTTCTAGGCCAGAGCACGGAATGAATGATTTCCTGAAGAGCGTCATCAAGGGTGTTCGCGAAAGCAACTTGAACGAAGGGGAACGAAATGAAGCACATAATGCAGGCCTACTCCAAACACAGGCAGGTGAGCGCTCAGGAGTCTGTGGCAAGAACATGCAGCTTACCAATAAAGAAGTGTTCGCGAAACGTTGTGCTTATACCGACAGACGACGATGAGCCCCAGAGACAGTGAAGACCTCATCACCTATATGGCCATGGACGCAAGACAACGATAACCAGATGAGTCCTCTCCAATCTGACTTTGTGGCAACATGGAACTCTTGCTTCTACTTTTTTTTTTTTTTATTCAGAGGTCACCATAGCCACCAGATCTAGTCTGTATCCAGATCAGGTGGTCACTGCAGTCGGGGACCCGATTCCTGGACTGACTCAATTTCTCACCACACCGGTGCGACAAGCTAAATTTTTTTAAAGATCAGTGCGAAAGACACTAAAAAGCTTTTTGGTTACACACTGAGTCACTAAAATTAACCAACACTCTGCACACAGTCACAAGAGATACAGTATATCTATATAAAGTCTTAATACTGTAAACACAGCTTTATTGGCACGTTACATTATCATTTACATTCAGAACATTAAGAAATCTAAATCAAAGGGAAAATGAATATAAACAATAAGCCTAATATAAATATTACAGGAAAAAAGGATCAGTCAACGGACTTATAACTGCATAAAAATGTTTCTTGTAGGCCGATTTTATTTGATGTAGCCTACTTTATGTAATATTAATTTATGATTAACTTCTTTTGAACCACTGATATCACTATTTTGACCTTGTTCTTGATACCTTTTCGGACCTTGAATGTGGTAGTACCCTTGATATCTGTATAGGCTCAGAAATCTTTTGGATTTTATCAAAAATATCTTAATTTGTGTTCCAAACTTGAACAAAGGTCTTACAGATTAAAGCTTTAGATACATATAGGCCTTGTCGTTACCTTTGTTTTTTTATTTCATTGCCCAAGGGGGTTTGGTTTATTAACTACATAAATACACAAAATTATGTTATGTCTGTTGCATAACCCAACCTTTTTCTCTAGGTAAAATACTGCCCTATAAATACTAGAAAATTCTTTAAATGAAAATTTAAATGACCATGCATTTTATTGAACGCATGATCCTCTTTGCCTTCTGCTCTGTATTGTGACAATTAAAAAAAAAAAGAAAATGCATCAAAGAAAATATGTGGCCTTCTCTTAAATACAAATCTCTTTAACTCAAAACACATTTTCATATTTTTCACATTATCAACAAACCGTTAACTTTTTTCCCAAATAAAACATTTGTTATAAATTCAAAACAATATTAACAAAAACGTTAAGCACAATAAAATAAATGCATGACAAAAATTAATCTGTGGCCTTGTTTCTCGAAATAAAAGAAAAACGTGGAACGGGATTATTTTAGCCAAAACTTTGCTTGTTAACTTACAATGAACGAAAGTTTCAATCGGAGTGATAGCACAGCCAGGCTTGACACGAACTCAAACACTTCAAAAATGTCATATTCTTTTATAATCAAATAACGACGTATTAAAAAAAAATCATAGGCTCAAAACAACATTAAAAAACGTGAATAAAAGAACCAACGAGCATAAGCAGAGAAAATCTGGCCTTCCCCCTCAAAAAACTAAACAAAAAACAACCAAACGGATTGTAGTAGCCACGAAGCTTGTACACACACGATGAAAACATTCACTCTACCTCTGCTCATGTTCAGCTTAACCTTAAATATCATTTTCTGCACAAAAAACATGTTATTGGATAAGCAACATATGCTTTAACCGGAGCATTTGCACAGCTCGTCTTTCCTCAACCACGCTTCACACGAACTGAAGAAGACGAGACAAACCCCAAAATGACGCTCTCATTGGGCGCAAATGGCCGCACCCCAGATTTGATAACCTACCCAAAACCAACGCTAAATAGGCTTTATGCCGAACGTCACATGCCCAACCCTGGAAAACAGGTCTCATTGCTTCCGCTTGTCGGAGAACGTGTTAATAGCCGTAATAAATAATCGACGGACTTTTAAGGTAATCAGTTAAACAAGCCAGCTGTTTATTGTGGACGTTTCATTCGATATTTATATATAAATGTTAGTGAAAAGAATAAAAATTTAAAACTTTTATATATCAATCCACATATGTGATGGACATTGGTTATGATCATTTTTAGTGTCTACTTTGAATGAATCGTGAGTAAATCATGTTCATATTTAAAGAGGGATATGCAGAACGCGTGAACCGGAAGCAACGAGACCTGTTTAGCAGAAAACGGAAGCCTGTTGGGCATAACCCCTATGAACGCATGAATATAAGATTTTCAAATGAAATGAATATACCACATTAATAATTTCCATAATAATAAAATAATTGACAAAAGTAGAGTTCTATAGGGAAATTAATGAATTAATGTGACACTGCTATGTGTATTTTTATGTTAAATATATTTAAGTTCAAAACACAAGACTCAAATGTCCTTTTCTTAAGGTTTACGAAACCTCAGACAACTTTTTCTGAGATTTTAGCAGAAGTGTTAGAGGATTCCTATTTGAATGTATTTTAAGGTGAGTTAAAGTAAACTGCAAGACACTAAACTAATATAAACAATAAAAAAGCGTACCGTTAGGATTCTTCAAAATTCTTGAAAAATGCTTTAAAATAACTCTCCATTAAAATCCTGTAGAAATTATCCTACAGGATATGTTTGTCTTGTCCTATAATAAAATCCTATAAGACAATTCCTAATGGAATCCTTTAGGAAAGGTTCCAAAATATGATAGAAATTCTAACTGGAATCCTCTAGAGAAATCCTATTGGAATCCTATAGGATTTTTTGTCAAGGGACTTTAGTCAGTGAACAAGCAGCCTAAAAAACACTCAAATAAATCGAATTAATAATATATTTAAATAAGAAAGTAGCCTAAATAAGAATGTTAAATAGGCTATTGAACAAAAATTAGTTACAAAAATGTCTAACAGCTCATCAGAACCACTGGCCCGAGTCCGTCTTTTTTCTCTTTCTCTTCCCAATTACACACAGCTGCTGTTTTTAATAGCAAATACAAATACAAAGTGATTACATTTATTTTCGTTTCTTTAGTTTATAAAGTTAATTTAATATTTGGAACACTTTTTGTTTGTTCAATTCAAGTTTTTGTTTTTTTAAAGGGATAGTTCGAGCATTTAAGACATGAAGTTGTATGCAATCCTTATCAGCACTATAGTGTATACACACTGACCCACACTGCGTTCACCTCCCTGGTCAGAGTTCTGGCCGCTGGAAGTTTTTCAAGAAAGTAGTCACGGTTAGTTTCCGGGGCCTCAAAACTGTGCGTTTTT
Source organism: Garra rufa (assembly GCF_049309525.1). Lineage (NCBI taxonomy): Eukaryota > Metazoa > Chordata > Actinopteri > Cypriniformes > Cyprinidae > Garra > Garra rufa. Next base: position 101,378,602 of record NC_133361.1, read on the forward strand.
ACGTGAAAAAAATATATGCGTTTCAAAGCTTGATTAATTTACATCACAAAAAACACTCCTGACAAAAATCATACCTCAGTTTTAATCGGCACTATATTCTTTGGTGGGGGTGGGTGTTGTGGACTTTCATCCTGGTGCAGGGATGTGAGGGAGGCAGAGCGAAAGTCCACAAAACCAACCCCCTGACGGTGATTGGTTGGAACACTGTTTGTTTATCTGTGGAATCGTTGGTAGCACCGATTGTTTTTTTGGCATATCTCGGACCCTAGGCTGACCAGAGAGACGCGTTTTTTTCACAGACAATTTATGGGGCAGGCAGCGAACGGATCGTGAAGAAAGGTCAGCTGAAATTGACACTTTATATTTCAGGCTTGAAATCGCTGATACAACCTTTAAGTATTGGCTTAAATATGATTAAATTATTTAAACCTTAAATGCAAATAAAAAAAAAATTAAAATTAAAAAGTAAAAAACATCAGATATCAGTGTCTTTTTAATAGGTGCACTCCAAATCTAATGACACTGTCTCGTGGCAAAGGAGGAGCACTTGGAGAAAGACTTAAAACTGAGATGGAACTACTGAAGGTACAGTTTAATGATTCATAGAAGTCAGTTGGTTACTTGTTGTCAGTATTTTGTCCTGTCTTGTTCTGTTCTCCTAGTGTTTTTCCCCCTATGTTTCTAGTTCATTTGGTTTAGTCCTTGTTCTCCCCCTTTTGGTTTAGTCCTTTTGGTTTGTTCTTGCCCATATTTGTATTTCCCCCTCGTCATCCTGTTATCTCGTTTGTGACCACGCCTTGTCTTTTGTGTATTTAAGTCTGTGTCTGCTTACTACCCTTTGTCCGTCGTTAATGTTGACTATGTTACATGTTCTCCGTTTTGCTCCTGGTTTTTGTTTGTTTTGTATTATATTCAGTGTTTTATTTAATAAACTGTTCTTTTGCATTTACTCCGGTTCTTCTCCTCAACCCACCAGACTATGACAGTTGTTTTGTGTAAGGGTGAGAGGAAACGTTTATTCCTCTATTTTTCTTTATGATCAGCAGGTAGTACCCCCCCCCCCACACACACACAGTAAATTAAATGTTAAATGTGATGATTATTAGGTACTCAAACACAAAAGCTGACAAATACATTGTGTGAAAACAGGTTTTGTTTCCTTAAATTAATTTCTTGAACTTTCACAGAAAATATTTTGTAAGTCATATTTATTTATATACAAGTTCAATTTTAATTATAGTAACAACTTCTGTTTTAAATGTAAATCAGCTTTACAGAGAATAATACACTGTCCTTAAGTTGTTATTCTACATCCTGTGTTGATAAAATTAATTGATAAAATGTGCTAAAAATTCTATTTTTTTTTTTTTTTTTTTTGCCCATATGATCAAGCCAAATGGTGGAAGTAGCAAGGAACAAAGTATTGTGGAGGAACCTTGGAAGAGGCTCTAGGGAGGATGCATCATTAATTAATTTTTTTTTATTTTATTTTTTTTAGGATGAGCAGTGTTCGGTTGACATGACAAGAGAGGTGGTCATCCGCTGCATTATTGAATTCCTTGGGGAACATGCAGGAGACCTCATCAAAGAATTCAAAGTATGCAGTTTCTATTTCAATATATCAGAAGTGTGAAATGTAAATCTTTTCGAACAATGTGAATTTATGCTATTACTTTTTCATAAACGTTTTTCTTTTTTTTAAAAGAATACAAATTTACTGACCCCAAACTTTGAAACAGTAGTATATATTGTTTGAAAACCTTTCTATTTTAAATAAATGCTGTTCTTTTTAACTTTTTATTGTTTAAAGAATCCTGAGAAAAGTATCACAGGTTCCAAAAAAGTATTAAGCAGCACAACTGTTTCCAACACTGATAATAAATCAGAATATTAGAGTGATTTCTGAAGGATCACTGAAGACTGGAGTAATGATTCTGGAAATCTTACTGATTCCAGTATACTTTTGAGGTACTACAGAAACTTTTCTTGGAGCTGGATGCTTCAACTCTGTCAAACAGGGTCCAGTCACTCAGGTCTAAACTGCTGTCTTAAAACAAGGTGGGATCTGTTCTATGGTTCCATGTTGCCAAACAATGACTTCACATATTTCAACATTTTGTGCCTTGAAAGAGAGAAATGCTAAAAAAAAGTTGTTCTGCAAACTTGAACTGTTTTCATCCCATGGGAAAACACGAGTAACACGTTGATAAAGAGTAGTAATGTTCACTCTGTCATGGGGATTGTAACGCAAAAAAAAAAAAAAACAGCTTCTACAAGTGACTGTTCATTGGACACTAGAATCAAGTTGAGTAGGGGGTCTTACTGGCCTTGAAGGTGTTCCCAGGGCTTTAAGTTAAGTTTAAGTCCAGTTGTTTAAATCTACAGTTTTAGAAGATTAAAGTGTAAAGTTTCTACGGTGGTTCAATGTTTTTGAAAATTAATATATATATATTTTATTTTTTGTGTATGTGTAAAAAAGGGGGGTTATTTTAAACAATGTAACAACGTGTACCCCAAAAAGAAACTTGAAATTATGTCAACATTTTTATTGAATAGATGTAGGATATTATTTTTTTTATTATTACTCTTATGACCAGTTCAGGAAAAAAAAAATCCTTACTGTCCTCTCCAGTTCATTTATCAGCACATCAGGGCAATCAGGAGCCAAGAGCGGAGGAGTGCTTATTTAAATGCACGTGCAAAATGTGCATTTTCCACCTGCTGTGCAAGGTATTCCTTTTCCATCAAGGCAAAACCATCCAAACATCTAAGTTATTCCCATAACTGTTAGCCGTGCTGGTAAAATCTTGCATTTGAAAAAGGAACAAAGTTTCAGACATGCCAGTAATATTAAAAGGGGATCAATAGCCAAAACTCATTGTAATGAATATTACAAAAGGCTGCAAAACGCACCTGTCCAAGAACTTCTGGCAGGTAACATCAGCTACAGCCTAAGTAAAAATATTCTTAAGGTCATTTCACATGAAATGAACATGAAACTCTGCAAACACATGATGATATCCTGCTTGAAACTCAGCTCACCCAGTCGATCATCAAACAGTGTGATACCACCTCATACTTTGCACCTGGATATGTCCAACACTTCCAGGTCAATCCTTTTGGAGCTCACCTGTATTCAGAAAGAGGTTTAAGCATTTCAGTTAGTATTCTCAGAGATAAATCCCCTGTCAGTCTTTACCTGGACACAACTGGGGGTGTCATTTCAAGATTTCCAGATCAAAACAGAAGCATCCTGTACTACTCTCTTACCTTGACAGGCAAAGGAAAAGATGCTCCTCCGCTTCCAGTATCCGAAATGATTTCCCCCGATATCTTTTTGGCTGATGCAGTTTCTCCTTAAACTGTCTAAATACACTTGTCAGCACATTCACCTGGTGGAAACTGACTATAGCTGGGCGATGATGCAGGCTGTCCTCTTAGCCTTCAACAAGGAAAGCATGCCAGCTTACCTTGAGAGGACATTTGCCATCTGTCAGAGGCAAAAATCATGGGCAGACATTAAATCCACAATATTTTACATCTGTGTTCTGCCCATATCATCAAAGCTGTTGCTTCAACCTTCCAAAAAAAGACAGCTGACAAGGGCCTGAAGATTTTTGCCACTTATGTGTTTACGAAACTGCAAAACACAGTTAGCCTCAATGATGCCCTTGCAATTTTCAAACCATTTTGCACAGTTTTAATTGCAAGGAATTTCAGCAAAACTGTGAGAGACAGTCTTGCCTTTTTGGAGGGCCTAATTCCCATAGAAGATGCCATTCTTCAGGATACCACAGAAGAGCTGCCTGAAAAGTTGGATGTGGGGGAGAATGCATCTACTACAATTTTTGGCGGTTCACCGTACTCCAGACTTTTTCTGAACATTTATGATGATGTCAAAGCCACTGTGGAAGATGAAAATCAACAACATGAAGAAAATCCCTATTATTGTCCAGAAGTAGTCCATATGGGCATCCATCAACTCTGGTGTGGGGTTCTTCTTGGAGACCTCCAAAGATATGCCTGACATGACAGAGTCACTTCTTCAAGAGCATTGCACAACAGACACAAACTGTCATGTTGAACAATTCTACGCAAGAAAAAACACCTCAGGACAGCGCACTTCATTCAAGTCATGTACAGATCCTTGAAGGGTCGGTACAAAGATTACTTTATGCAGAACAATCTTCCCGATGATATCCTCTTGAGACCCCACAGGCCATTGAGTAATGTGTCTTTCACTGAGGAGAGGTGGGGAAGACGGGCATAAAAAAACCCATAAAAAAGGCACTGGAAAATCACACTTTTACAGAGCACCATTTGAAATGCCCACACCGAAGAGCCATAGAACAGCACCGACCATCTATTATATCACTGATGCTCCAGAAGTTGTTCCTGAAAAGGTATATAGATAATAGTAAAGACATTAATTAAAAGTTTGTTGTTTACTATCCGTGCTCCTACGTTACTAACGTCATTTTTTTTCAGGTCCTAACACCTACACCACATAAAAGCAAACAAAAAAGGAACCCCGCAAAGTGCATTGACCTGACAAATGAAAGGGATCATCCCTGACAGTCTTGTCTGTCCTGTCTTTGTTTAGTGTTTCACTGTCTGTGTTGTGTTTAAGCACATGGCTTTGTCTTTGTGTTTGCCATGTGCTCCCCTCGTCCTGCCTCCTTGTTAACTGTTGCCACGCCCCCTTGTTTAGTCCTGGTTGTGCTGAGTGTCATCACCTGTCCTGCTCGTTCTCACCTAGTTTGTCTGGGTGCTCTCATCTGGTTCTCATGTAACCTGTCCCCTTTATAAGCATGCCCCTTCCCTCTTGTCTTTGCCAGTTTGTTGTTAATTCTACTACTGTTTGTCATGACGTGGTTTGGTGTTAGCCAGGCTAGCAAATATGAGCATACACACACACACACATATATATATATATATATATATATATTAGGGCTGTCAACTGATTAAAATTTTTAATCAGATTAATCAGACTTTTCAGTGGATTAATCATGATTAATCACTATTTGCAACCACACCTGAATCCTAACCATTTTTTTTCCTGAAATGCATACCAAAATATAAATAACAGGACACAGATACATAATTTTTACATTTTCATATTATGCCAGGGCCCGCATCGGGCCTGTTTTAGGCTACTCCTTATTTTTTATATTTTAGACATCCATCAATTATGTGGCGCTGGTGGAAACAACACGAGACTTTCGCTTTTACTTTCGACAACGGCTCGGATGGCGCAACTGGAAGAGATCCGCGTTCAATCGCACGCAGTAGGCTGAAACTTGCCACAAAATACCGGCAAAAATAAATAATAAATGTGTCGGGGAAAGAGTAAGGACATATCTGAATTATTTATTAATAAAGTGTATTCAATGTGAGTCAATGTGAGTCAATGTCGCAAAGATCCTGCAATCTCATTTTTGGACGCGCCTTGAGAGAGAAATTTATCGTTAAGGATTACGTATTAAACAAGTTTTTGTTTTCGATTTGTTTTATTTCGTTAAGTAATAATTTAAAACTTTCTATAGATATGTTTATCATGTCTGTGAGGCATGCATTTAGCTTTATTTTTGTTAAGCACTCCTGTTCAAGAACGAGACGACAGAAAGCGCATCATTTTTGTTTTCTTTATTTTATAAAAACACTGCAACGTTTTTTGGTGTATTACTTTTTCCTTTGTGAGCAAAAATGATGGATAATTTTAAATTGCTTCCACTGAAAAAATGCAAATGATTGAGCTGGTGCCTCGATGACCTGCAAAGCGGCTTTATGTATCTTCCACTCTACACTCTGTCACTGTGTCAGTCACCGCTCTTTCAAGAATGAACCCAGCATAATTATGCAGATTTAATTCCCAAAACATAAGAAAAACGAAAGTTTCATACAAATTCTGAATGGATTATGGCATGGAAAGTGCAAAGCGCGCTCCCTTTATTATCACTAAAAGTGTCACAAATCTTAGTTCATAGAGATCTCACAACGTTCCGTTATAATCAATAAAGCTTTCTAAACTACACAATGAATCTTTTATTTACATCGCGTCTACACTTAGTCAGGAGATGAACAACACTGGATTGTTTGCCAGATCTTCAATTGGTTTGCTTTCGTTTGAGGTTATATAGCACCGTCTACCCCAGAAGAACCGGGCCTAAGCTTGGCTATAACCACTCCAGTTGCAGAGGGGCTGTCGGCCAGGCTTGTACTTGTTAACTGTACCATCATCATTCTTTTTATATTTGAATCCGTCCATAGGCTCACCTTGCTCCATCTCGCCTCTAGCTCCCCAACCATTTTCCTGACAAATAATTCGTCACTCTGCGCTTGCATGAAATGCGTTAAAAAATTTGACGTAATTAACAACAACAAAATAATTAACGCCGTTAACGCGTTATTTTTGACAGCCCTAATATATATATATATATATATATATATATATATATATATAAAAAGCAACACCACTGTATCGCCAAACAGGGACAGTAAGCGTGGGAAAACATAGCTGCTCAAGTTAGTGCGTAAGATTACATTTAAAATATTTAAATATACCAAAAGTAATGTAATGTGTGATGTGGGGAATTGGCTGTAATTTTGAATTTTGAATTTTTTTCAGATGTGATTGCATTAAAATACATAAAATAGGCTACTACACAGTTTCTAAAACAAATTTGACAAAACAAGAATGCATATAACCTTGACTTAATGTTCAGTGGAAATGTTTGATTTAAGGTTCCGACTTTTACCCACGTTGATGAGTTTAAGATAAATTTTTTTAAATTTAGTTTTTAAAAGATTTAAAAATGCACTTGTGTCTGCTTTTTTATTGATCAAGTGGTGGAGGTTGATATGACATTTAGAATGTAAGCAGTACTAAAAAAAATAGTTTTTAGGATGAGTAATAATCCAGATAATCTAGTTACAGTATATGTCCCTGTTGAAGGTCAGTTAATTTAAGATATTTTTTTTTTTTGCAGTAATATCAAAGGTAAAAACTCATTGAATCTAATTGTAATGTTCATGTAGATGCAATCCTGCAGTTATTAAAAGAACATGTCAGCAGCTGAAAATGAAATATAAAAACATAATTCAATCAAGTAAGGTTTGAGCATGTCATTCATGTAGTTTTTTTTTTTTTTTTTTTTTTTTTTTTTTACAAATGACATTTATTATGTAAATGGCAATAAATGTCTAATGCTGTTTTCATACATTTTTTTCATTTGACGTCTCTTCAGCCAACAGAAAGAAGGCAGAGGCTCGCAGACAGGGCGAGGCCCTGCACCACCACCACTCACAAATGCTGAGGAGATGGCCCTGAGTCTGAACACTGGAAGGCCTGTGGCTGAGGGAATTCCTGCAGGGTGTTCATCAGAGCCAGTCACTCCCCAGGACAAAAGTGCCTACATAAAATGTAAGAGGGCTACACACACACACACACACACACACACACACACACACACACACACACACACACACACACACACACACACACACACACACACACACACACACACACACACACACACAGAGGGTAAGATCAAAGGATATAATTCTTCCCTAGTAACCTAGCTCCAGGCATATTGCAGCACCTGTTTATGAAAACAAAAAGCCAATCACAGCATTTGTTTATGAAAACAAAAACTTGGGTATAAATATTGCCAATTTGAGCCCAGCCCACAGTTCATTCTCCACAATGACAAGGAAATATACAGCTCAAGAGACCCTGGAGTATTTACTACACAGTGAATTAAGATTAAAATAAGTAAAGGATATTATTCCATGGAATGTCTGTATACTGGATTCTGATTGGCTGGCAGGTGTGCAGTAAAACCGTTTAATGCACAGGTAGTTCCAAGTCAGTTTAATCACCGTTCTATATTAATGCGCTGCTTTAATTGATGCACGCAAAAGCACACAGAGAGAGAGAGAGAGAGAGGGAGAGAGAGAGAGAGGTCGGGGATCGCATTGTGCTGCGCACATACATAAACTTCTTGTCAACCTTTATCCTGCGATCCTTATTAAAATATCCTAGATACTACATCGCTACATTATATTCCTCAGCAACGCGGTGGTAAAACTGCTGTTTTTGAATGAATTGTTGTTTGTATAGAGACGCACAGCATGCAGTTACGCACACACACACACACACACACACGCACACGCACACGCACACACACACGCAACTGTCATCTCTCTTGCCTTCACTCTCTCTCTTGGTCGATCGATAATCTACTGAAGAAAATGCTATTTTTCATTCAATTCAAATAAATGTGATTTTACCGGACTATTTAATCTCTGAGTCTGATTTGAAGCGGGCAGAATGCTAGAGCTGCGTGTCATAACTGACGAAAATAACAGTCTTTTTTATCCATTCGGTAAAATTTTGCGCTCCAAATATCAATCCTAGTTTTAATTTGTCTATAACCATGGAATAAGCGGAGACAACCACCCTCCGCTTCGCGTCGGGCGGTTATTAGCCTCCACGTCGTGCATTTAAAATCCTTTAACGCACGGCAAACCGTTGATTATCCCTTACATATACATCTTTATTTTGTGATAAGTTTAATTAATAATAATAAGTAATTAATAATTAAAAAAATACTCTAATATTATTCCCTGTATACTATATAGAGATAAATGCAGTTTAAGCTCATTGTTATCTTATTAAGATCTTATGACTTGAGGGAATATTGAGTTAAGGGTTAGGACATATGTATTTTGTGAAGTATATGTTCCGATATTCTCTTCTTGGAACAAAAGTTCAAAAGGTTGCAAATGTGTTAAACCATATGTAGTCGTCTTTGTCTGGGCTTGTTAGGAGGCACAGCTGTGTAGTGAATTTTACAGGAGACTCATCTCATTTTAACTTGGCCCGCATAGGGATGCCAATTATGTAGTGAGTTCTGCTTTCGCCCACTAGGAAGGCGAAATAGTGTAGTGATGGGTACTCGCGTCACAGATGACGTAATGATTCTTGGATCACGTGTCACTTAATGTGTGGTAATGAGTACATCACATAAGAAAGATTGGTGGGATATCTAGCTTGTAGAACCTCTCACTGTATTATCAACACAAGGAAGACACGAGTGTAATAAAATAAATTTTATTAACAAATGATAGACAAGAGTAATCAACTATTAAATGAATACAATAAATGCAAACGGAATAAAGTGCATAAGATGCATAATATGTGATTCAGTTGGGTGTTACTATGTCATAGCTATGTTATCTTATGGAAAGATAAACTGTTGCTACTCTGAAACAAATAAGGTAAAGAACCTTATTATGCATCAAACAAATAAATGAGCTATTATTTGTTATCAACTGCAATCAGCTATACAATATCTAATGTAAATTAGAAAAATCATATACTGATAGTACACAACAATGCCAAGGTCTCTGGAAGAGGATTGGAAGTGATATTTACGTTCTCTGTGGTTGGTTGAGCAGTCCGGTAGCGGTGAATTCTTCCACTGGTTGTGCTGGGAGCAGTCAGTGGGAAAAGGAGCAGGAATTCGTTTCGACAGCCTTGAGCATGAAGCGCTGTAGGATGCTGTTCTCCTGGAGCACCAAAGGGTCCTAAGATCTGGAACACGCAGATGTGGCCCTGGTGTAGGTGCTGAAGGCCCTTAGCTTGGAACACGCAAGCAAAGGTACCTGAAGTGAAGGTTTGCTTGCTGGAGCTCAACCTTGTTGCAAATGTCTGTTGGTCTTCTGCCTCTCTGGGCTAGAGACTCAGAACTTGTTCAATCCGCTTTGTCTCTCTCGGATGGAGACTTAGGACGTGCTGCATCTGTTGTTGCCTCGCTGGACGAAGACTCTGAACGTGGAAAATATCTCTTTCTTCACAGACAGAACGTGGTCGTATCTGCTGCTGCCTCAAAGCTGGAGACTTGAAGCGTGGAGCGTCTGTTTCTGTCTCTCTGGACAGTAGGCTCAGAATGGTTGTGTCTGTTAGTGTCTCTCTCTTGTGGAGCTGGAGAATGAATGAAGGTATCTTTTATGGCCATCACAGGACCAAACCTTAGTGACCAGTTTCAAGGTGGGTGAAGGGCAGAAACTGTGTCTTGGCCAATAGGACGTTCCGAGTTTTTGTCCCAAAGGTCTCTTCTTGCCCTCAAAGAGGTGTCTGGCAGTTGTCCTGGCATCCTTATCTGATGGCGTTGGACAGCTTGCTTATGTTAGTCCACCAAGATCCAATCAAAATGTAGCAAACCTTTGTCCACTATTGTGGCCAGGGAGGGGCCCTTGCCATAAACTGGGGCCCTGGAATGCTCGTTCCACTACAGCTGTCTACTTCATGTTAGGTTCAAAGGTGTTATAACCACAATACACAAGTTTATTGCAGCAATAATCTGCAAGGTCAGTACTGACTTTCATTTTAATAATACAATTAATATTAAAACATATTTTAATGTTTAATATACATATACAGGAACCAAAACGGACCACACCCACGGCTGAAACTCCCCTCTTCTCCTTCCATCCCCATTCTGAGGCAGAAGTAACCAAACTTCTCCTCTCCAGCCATCCGACGACATGTCCTTTAGACCCCATCCCCTCACACCTTATCCAAGCAATCTCCCCTACAATCCTACCAGCGCTCACACACATCATCAACACATCTCTTCTCACAGGCACTTTCCCCACTACATTTAAGCAGGCCCGGGTAACCCCACTGCTCAAAAAACCTACACTTAACACTTCACTCATAGACAACTATAGACCTGTCTCTCTCCTTCCGTTCATAGCAAAAACATTGGAACGAGCTGTTTTCAACCAGCTATCTTTATTTCTCGCACAGAACAACCTATTGGATGCTAACCAGTCAGGGTTCAAGAGTGGTCATTCAACTGAGACGGCACTACTGTCTGTCACTGAAGCCTTGCGGACTGCAAAAGCTGATTCCAAATCATCAGTACTCATCTTGCTGGACCTATCTGCAGCATTTGACACGGTAAATCACCAGATTCTTCTCTCTACCCTCTCATCGTTGGGCATCACAGGGACTTCACTTCGCTGGTTCAAATCCTATCTCTCTGGCAGGTCTTTCAGAGTGGCCTGGGGAGGGGAGGTTTCCAAAACTCATCAACTGGTCACTGGGGTTCCTCAGGGATCAGTTCTTGGACCCCTCCTCTTCTCCATATATACCACATCTCTGGGCCCCATCATACAGGCACATGGCTTTTCCTACCATTGCTATGCTGATGACACACAGCTCTATCTTTCTTTCAAACCAGATGATCCATCAGTAGCTGCAAGGATCTCTGGCTGCCTGGCGGATATCTCTGCATGGATGAAGGAACACCATCTTCAGCTCAATCTAGCTAAAACTGAGCTCCTTGTCTTTCCTGCCACTCCAACTTTACAACATGACTTCTCCATCCAGTTAGGTTCATCAACAATTACCCCATCAACTTCAGCCAGAAATCTTGGTGTAATCTTTGATGACCAATTGACTTTTAAAGACCACATAGCTAAAACTGCTCGATCCTGCTGGTTTGCACTGCACAACATCAGAAAGATCAGGCCCTTCCTAACAGAGCATGCTGCACAACTCCTCGTACAGGCCCTGGTCATTTCCAGGCTGGACTACTGCAATGCTCTTTTAGCTGGTCTTCCAGCATGTACAATCAGGCCTCTACAAATGATTCAGAATGCAGCAGCACGGCTCGTCTTCAATGAGCCCAAGAAGGCCCATGTCACACCTCTCTTCATATCCCTGCACTGGCTACCGGTTACAGCACGCATCAAATTCAAGACACTGATGCTGGCCTATAGGACAGCCACCGGCTCATCACCTGCCTACCTCCATTCACTACTACGCATCTACACTCCCTCCAGAAGTCTGAGATCCTCTAGTGAAAGACGCCTTATTGTACCACCACAGAGAGGCACGAAATCACTTTCCAAAACATTCTCCTTCAATGTCCCTGCCTGGTGGAATGATCTTCCCACCCCCATCCGGAACGCAGACTCCATTACTGTCTTCAAGCGACTGCTGAAAACCCATCTTTTTCGACACTATCTGACTCAATAAAAAAAAAAAAAAAATTCTTTTCCTCTCTTTCCTGATCTTCCCTTTCTAGCCCGTACTCATCTAACAACGCCTGTCATATGGTATTTTTGAGAACTTCCTATGTTGATCTGCCTCCTTAGGATGAATCACTTGTTGTATTCCCAATTGTAAGTCGCTTTGGATAAAAGCGTCTGCTAAATGAATAAATGTAAATGTAAATGTAATGGAATACCTGTTTTATAAAAGCAAGCCCTGTGATGCTGTGGTTTAACACTTAAAGTAAACCACGGCTTCATGGGACACATTGCTTTGTTTTTTTTAAATTGCTCTATATTCATATTGAATTATATATTATACATCATTTGTATTAGCCTAGAATCTTCATTTTCTGTGCAATTTAAACAAGTAAAGTGCCTTGGAATGGAAATTAAGTCAAAAGTCATTAATAAGTAGTCAATGAATGGTATATCTCACATTTTTGTAAAGACCTGTCCTTTTCTGTTGGCAATTCAAGTGTATTAGTGGTATGTACATTTATAAAACAATTCCGTTTTATCAAATACATTTTTCCCTCAGCCAAGGCACTGAAAATGGGTCGCTGATGGATTTTCCAGCATGACAGTGACCCAAAACACACAACCAAAGCAAAGGAGTGGCTCAAGGGAAAGGCACATTAAGGTCCTGGAGTAGCCTAGGAATTCCCTCTGCTTATTAAAAATGTACGTTCTTATAGCCTACATTACAGTCATGCACATCAGATAAACATAAACATTGAGCGTTCAACATATGTTTACAAAAGACAAAGTGCTCATAAATCTTAATGAAGATTAATGATTTGTATACATACACCTTAATTTATCTTAGTAGTTATTCACTGTTTATGTCATTTTGTTGTTTTTATTCGTACAGTAGGCTAACTGCATGTTTCAACAATACTTTCATTACTTTGTGTATTTAAAATACTTTTTTGTATTTGATTTGTATTTGTTCATAGTCTAATGGTGTTAAATGTGTTGTTTTGATTTTATTGTCGATTGTTCTGATTGGCATTTTATTAAAGCGTTGGTTTTATAGATAATTTTTGTGTGATTGTCTTTTGTAGATAAATTTATAAATTTTTTGATGGATATTTTGACATTTTTTGATATTTTGGTGTTTTTCGGTGAGTCAACACAGGATAGTTTTCAAATAAGACCGTTATATAGATATGTTTTATTATAATGGTGTTCAGTTTTATTTTAAAGTAATTGTGTTGGCCTTTGGGTTTGGGAATTTTTATTGAAGTGTTACAAAAATAGATGCTTTATTAAACCTAAAAAAATATTAATTAGTTTTTTGATGTGCATATAGTTAAGTATGGTTATGAAGGTTATATAGTTAATTTAATTTGATTAACCTTTGAGATAAAAAAAAAATAGTAATTAATTATTTAAAAAAGGAAATGTGTGTTATATTCTGTAGGCTTTTAATGATCTGTCCTTCACAGACTGTGTGACTTTGACACTTCCTGTGGATAGTCGACTATTAGGGGGCAGCCCTACTTGTTACAGACAATTATAATGCACTATATACAGTACACTAAAAGACCTTTCTATTTCTATTCTATGTTTTGCAGAAAATATGAAGGCTACACTTTGCTGCAAATCTCTGGAAAAGGTTTATGGTCTTTTGGCTGGAATCATAATTTGTAATTCAGGGCACAGAAGGGGGGTTGTAGATATCCTGACTGCAGCGGCAGTCATGAATCCCATTAAAAATAAAGAGGGCCTTTGCTTGGTAACGGTAAGTCAGCCAACTCCAAAAAAAATATATTTTTGTTCTCTACAAGTGTTTTTACTATTTTACCTGTGTCTTTGTTCTTTCCCCCATCTTCATAGGAGGATGAACACAAAAGGTCAGCAACATTTGGACAGGCCCAGATGGCCTTACTCCCAGAGGAGTATGATTTATTTGATCAGTTTTTGAAGATGAGGCCAATACTGCCTGGTGGCAGCTTAAACTACTTCTTTTTTAGCCAAACGGCTGGGCAATGTATTAGTCTATTACAGTGCTTCCAGGAGTGCTGGAAAAGATTTGGCCTTCCTGGGGCACCAACCTTTTCAATAATAAGGACAAGCCTGAGCACATATGTAAGTATTGTTGTTGGCATCTAAATCAGGGTTTTCCTGCATAGCCTTCAACGGTCAATCTGCATAGTAGCCTACTAAGATTTCACCCTCCCTGTCTATAAAAAACAAGCATGCCTTTATAGTTAATTAAATCTTGTTAATCTTGTTGTAGCTAAAGGAAAGAAATATAGACTTTGTATTCAAGATATATATATATATATATATATATATATATATATATATATATATATATATATATATATGTATATATATATACATATATATATATGACCAGAACAGACATGAATGTAACAATAGTTAGGCTACTTAGGCTATTTTTTTTACCATGGTAGTGAGGTGCTGTATGGCTATCATGATCTACAAATGTATGAAAGATGAGGCTATTATTATTGTCACAGATAATCACAGAAACATTAACTCTGCTACTGTCAAATGTGCATTTCTAAATCTTGTAATATTATTAATATTATATATATATATTATATACACACACACATGTATATACTGTATATATGGATGTGGGGGGTCCCTGAAGAAAAAAGTTTGGGAACCACTGAACTAGATCTGTGTTTTGATTATCATTCAGTATCTGATTAGGATGTAATTTTTATATTCTCAGCTTTTTGTTCAAAATGTTTTTTTTTTAATGACCCACATCAATTTTTAAATAAAAGGAAATGCATGAAGCTAGAAGAACTTTTTTAAAGCAGAAACTCTAATCTTTATTTTGAAATATTGTTTGTGCAGATATCCATACAACAAATTATTCTGGGGGCCATGAAATTTTGATAAAAATTATCAAAAATGCTGGAGAAAAAAAAACAAACACTGGTGGTGAAAGAGTTAAGGGGAGTGTTGGAGGAGAATTGTAACATCATGATTCTCCCAATTTCAAATTCTGGCATTTCAGAAGGGTAGAAAAGTATAATTAATATTTTATACTGGGGTGTTAGTTTTGAGTTTTGAAACTCAATGTACAATAACCTCTTGTGTGTAAATATCAAGAGCATTTTGATTCTCTATTTTATGACCATTTTAATGTCATCATTATTATTTTTTCTAGGTCGGCAGACAGTTAGTCGAAAGAGAGATGTTAACTGTGCGCCGGCATATGTGCCACCGTCAGGAAACAGCAGAGGCTTTTTATGAAGCTCAACATTGACCTCTGGTCACTATCCAGCTCATCCCCCCACCATCAAGATAAGACTCCTACAGGAATGCAGGGAAAGATAGACTTTCCTTATTCAGACATGCAGTCCCACATACAGTTATATAGAAATGTACACGTATCAATGTGTTACCTTTTCTTATATTGTTGTTTCTGTTACGTATGTCGGCCTCAAACATTAATCCGCAATAGGTGAATTATTGTGCATGCTAAGACTCACGTTTAGAATCACTCAGTCAACCGAGAAGATTCATAGATCAAGTTTGGTGTCTATGAGCAGCATTTATTATTCCCTAAATGTTAATGTTTGTGGCATCTTAATAACTCCTGGCTTTATAGGTATTATTGAACTTTTGAAAGTTTTGTGGCCAAACAACCAATCAGCTTCCACATGCGAAACCCCATTGTGAGAGACAAAGACTTTCAATCTTCCCTCCAAAACTCAGATCAACCGGATTGGACAAGGTCCAACTGTGGGCGTGAACGACCTACAGGTTTATAAACTTCCCTCATCCCTCTCTCTCGCTCTTGCCTTCGGGACACAAAGACACGTCACCCGCACCTCCCCCCAGATCCATGGGGGGGGGGGGTCTCACCTAGCGGAGGAGATGATGAGGCCTGCAATACTCTCAAGGAACTGGAAAGGACTTTCTGAACTGAACACATACGGAACCAATGCACAACAACAACAAGCTTGCAAGTATCCGTCCTTTCTACAAACGTAGATAGCTGCGTTTAAGGCGTTTTATAAAAGAAACGATTTCAGGTTGTTCAGAACCGTTTCATTCCTGTCCCTTTGCAAACTCACTTTCTGTCTCTCTCTCTTACTCTCTCTCTCTCTCTCTCTCTCTCTTACTCTCTCTCTCTCACGCGTTCTCTGTCTATTTGTGTTTTATGTACGTTTGTCTATGTGCGATCGTTTGTAAGTAGAATAGTTTAATAAACAACCATATATTCACATATAATGATTCTCTTTACAAAGTCACTTAAACTGTTTCGATCTCATATTGCTACCTTAAGCCCTATTCTGTTCAATTGTTTTAACTCCGTTCTGGTTAGTAAAAATGCGTTGCCGTGACGACGGGCCAACGTCAGAGTAATGGGTATCACTGAACAATTTGCTGGACAAAGAAACCAGTCGATATCGTTATTACTGTTACTGATCAGAAACTGGAAATTGCGTATATTTAATGACGATTATTATACACGATTTCCTGTGAGTTAAACTACTTTCCCTGACTGAAATGTATGTTTTAAATAACTCATTTCATCCTATTCATTGGTCATAAGACCTGGTGGAGTTTGCAGTGTATATGCGATGAGAGAAACAGTCTCATGCATATACACACATATATTGATCATCTTAAATTCTTTGAGCTAACCAAAATTCTCTACAAAAAGTATAATTAATATTTTATACTGGGGTGTTAGTTTTGAGTTTTGAAACTCAATGTAGAATAACCTCTTGTGTGTAAATATCAAGAGCATTTTGATTCTCTATTTTATGACCATTTTAATGTCATTTAATGTCATTATTATTTTTCCTAGGTCGAAAGAGAGATGTTAACCCAGGTGAAAAAAAAAATATACTTAAATGCAATTAAAATACACTTAAATACCCGCAAATACATTTTTAGTACATTGTTTTTTTTGTGTTAAATAAAAGTTTGATGGTTATACACTATAAATTTACTAATTAAAAGTATGTTTATACTTCAGTAGGACTTTAGTACACTTGACAAAAGTATACTAAATACCAGTAATACTTAAATATTTTTTTAGTGTACTACAATAAAGTACACTACAGAAAAAACATCCAAAAGAGTTTTATTAGTGTTTTTCAAAAGTGTGCTTTAAATGCTTTAAACATTAGTTGATTTTTAGTACACTGTTTACATACTAATCTTGAGTTTAAAATAAGTTAATATATAAAAAATCTATTAGTAATGTATTGTAGTAGAAGTACATTTTCCCAAAAGTTGTACTTAAGTACACTTAATATGAATGCATTATTATCACTAACACTTAAATTGATTTTGAGTGTGGTAATTTTAAGTTTACATTAAATTGATTTTATTAAAAATCTATTAGTAATGTACCGTAGTAGAAGTACATTTTCTCAAAAGTTGTACTTAAGTACACTTAATATGAATGCATTATTATCACTAACACTTAAATTGATTTTGAGTGTGGTAATTTTAAATTTACATTAAATTGATTTTATTAAAAATCTATTAGTAATGTACTGTAGTAGAAGTACATTTTCCCAAAAGTTGTACTTAAGTACACTTAATGTGAATGCATTATTATCACTAACACTTAAATTGATTTTGAGTGTGGTAATTTTAAGTTTACATTAAATTTATTTTATTAAAAATCTATTAGTAATGTATTGTAGTAGAAGTACATTTTCTTAAAAGTTGTACTTAAGTACACTTAATGTGAATGCATTATAATCACTAACACTTAAATTGATTTTGAGTGTGGTAATTTTAAGTTTACATTAAATTGATTTTATTAAAAATCTATTAGTAATGTACCGTAGTAGAAGTACATTTTCTCAAAAGTTGTACTTAAGTACACTTAATATGAATGCATTATTATCACTAACACTTAAATTGATTTTGAGTGTGGTAATTTTAAATTTACATTAAATTGATTTTATTAAAAATCTATTAGTAATGTACTGTAGTAGAAGTACATTTTCCCAAAAGTTGTACTTAAGTACACTTAATGTGAATGCATTATTATCACTAACACTTAAATTGATTTTGAGTGTGGTAATTTTAAGTTTACATTAAATTTATTTTATTAAAAATCTATTAGTAATGTATTGTAGTAGAAGTACATTTTCCCAAAAGTTGTACTTAAGTACACTTAATATGAATGCATTATTAGCACTAACACTTAAACTGATTTTGAGTGTGGTAATTCTCCCAGGTTAAAAAAAAGTGCACTAAAATACACTTTATTTAAGTATACTTAGTACACTTTTCAGTAATGTACTAAAAGTGCTCTATTTTCGCACACTAATTTTGTACTTATTGTACTAAAAAATAGTATTAAGTATATGTTAAGATAAACTTAATACCATCTAAGTGTACTCAACTGTGCTATTTTGAGACACCATGAAATTGAACTAAAATGTGCTTTTAACATACTATATCTGTATTTAAAAAAATATATTTAGTTACAACTAGAAATACACTTGAACCCTACTTTTGAACATTTAGAAATATATTTATGACTAATTTAAAGTATAGCAATAATATATTAAAAGAATATACAAAGTGTGAAAAAAGTGTGCTAAAATACAATTTAAGTACACTTAGTGCACTTCCCTAATGTACTTAAAGTGCTCTATTTTCGCACACTAATTTTGTACTTATTGTACTAAAAAATAGTATTAAGTATATGTTAAGATAAACTTAAGATCATCTAAGTGTACTCAACTGTGCTATTTTGAGACACCATGAAGATGAACTAAAATGTGCTTTTAACATACTATCTCAGCATTTCCAAAAAATGTATTTTGTTACCATTTCTAATAGGATTGAAACATATTTCATAAACCTTTAAATATACTAATTATACATAAAAAATAAACTTACTGATTATTTAAAATACATGAATAATATATAACAAATGTATACAAAGCGTATTTATAATGTATTGCCCAGATATTTTTATCAATAAAAAATACACTTGTTGATTATTTAAAATACATGAATAATATATGACAAATGTATACAAAGCGTATTTATAATGTATTGCCCAAATATTTTTATCAATAAAAAATACACTTGTTGATTATTTAAAATACATAAATAATATATAATAAATGTATACAAAGCATATTTATAATGTATTGCCCACATATGTTTAATAATAAAAAATACACTTCTTAATTATTTAAAATACATGAATAATATATGATAAATGTATACAAAGTGTATGTCATGCCCTTGGACTGTTTGTCTTGGTTTTTCCCAGTGTTTCCCCCATTGGACTGTCTGTTTGGTTTCTCCCATGCCCTTTTTTGGTCTTCCTGCTCATTAGTGTGATCCCCTCCACCTGTTGTTGTAATTATCTCCCCTTTATAAGTTTGTTTGATTTCCTTGTTTCTTTGTCCGGCTACAAGCGTTACACCTATGTTCCTTCGTTGTGTGCGCGTCTTCTCCCGCCATTCCTGTCTATTGTTACTCTGCCTGAGGATTTATTGAAGACTTTTTATTGAAGACGTTATTTTTTGCTTCCCTACACGTTTCGTGACAACGTATTTATAATGTATTGCCCATACATTTTTATTCATTATAATACACTTATTAATTAATTAAAATATATCAATTATATATAATAAATTTATTCAAAGCGTAATTATAATGTCTTGCCCACATATTTTTATTAATAAAAAAATACATTATAAATACGCTATGTATACATTTATTATATATTATTCATGTATTTTAAATAATCATCAAGTGTATTTTTTATTAATAAAAATATTTGGGCAATACATTATAAATACGCTTTGTATACATTTGTCATATATTATTCATGTATTTTAAATAATCATCAAGTGTATTTTTTATTAATAAAAATATTTGGGCAATACATTATAAATACGCTTTGTATACATTTGTCATATATTATTCATGTATTTTAAATAGTCAACAAATGTATTTTTTATTAATGAATATATGTGGCCAATACATTATAAATACGCTTTGTATACATTTTTTTATATATTATTCATGTATTTTAAATAATTAATAAGTGTATTTTTTATTAATAAAAAACATGTGGGCAATACATTATAAATACGCCTTGTATACATTTGTTATATATTATTATTGTATTTTAAATAATCAGTAAGTTTATTTTTTATGCATAATTAGTATATTTAAAGGTTTATGAAATATGTTTCAAATGTATTATAAGTGGTAACAAAATACATTTTTGGAAATGCTGAGATAGTATGTTAAAAGCACGTTTTAGTTCATCTTCATGGTGTCTCAAAATAGCACAGTTGAGTACACTTAGATGATCTTAAGTTTATCTTAAGGAGTACTTAAGAATAACTTTTAGTATATTAAGTACAAAATCAGTGCCCGAAAAAAGAGCACTTTAAGTACATTAGGGAAGTGCACTAAGTGTACTTAAATTGTATTTTAGCACACTTTTTTCACACTTTGTATATTCTTTTAATATATTATTGTTATACTTTAAATTAGTCATAAATATATTTATAAATGTTTAAAAGTAGGGTTCAAGTGTATTTCTAGTTGTAACTAAATATATATTTTTAAATACAGATATAGTATGTTAAAAGCACATTTTAGTTCAATTTCATGGTGTCTCAAAATAGCACAGTTGAGTACACTTAGATGGTATTAAGTTTATCTTAACATATACTTAATACTATTTTTTAGTACAATAAGTACAAAATTAGTGTGCGAAAATAGAGCACTTTTAGTACATTACTGAAAAGTGTACTAAGTATACTTAAAGTGTATTTTAGCACACTTTTTTCACATTTTGAATATTCTTTTAATATATTACTATTATACTTTAAATTAGTCTTAAATATATTTATAAATGTTTAAAAATAGGGTTCAAGTGTATTTCTAGTTTTAACTAAATATATTTTTTAAAATACAGATATAGTATGTTAAAAGCACATTTTAGTTCAATTTCAGGGTGTCTCAAAATAGCACAGTTGAGTACACTTAGATGGTATTAAGTTTATCTTAACATATACTTAATACTATCTTTTAGTACATTAAGTACAAAATTAGTGTGCGAAAATAGAGCACTTTTAGTACATTACTGAAAAGTGTACTAAGTATACTTAAATAAAGTGCATTTTAGTGCACTTTTTTTTTTACCTGGGAACTCTGTGCCGGCATATGTGCCACCGTCAGGAAACAGCAGAGGCTTTTTATGAAGCTCAACATAGTCTGGACCAGGCTTTTCAGGCCCGCAAATTGACTGAAAAGGCTATAAATATAACTGCACAAAATGAACAGGTAAGAAATGAAAGTTCACAATATAAGGCTATGAATTGGTCCTATATCAGGCTTAAAATCTTAAATTCCTAAAGTCATGGCATTAAAAATTGCATGCATAGTGAAAAATGATCTTCCTCAGTATTTAGGGCCCAAGCATTGCGGTGCAAGGACCCTCTTGGAATTGCTCTGTTTATCAGGGGCCACAAAGTCAAAATAATTTTTTTCCCTCTGAATCCTTGGTTCATGTCAAGTCTAATGAACACTAGGGCTGCAACTAACGATTATTTTGATAATCGATTAGTTGGCCGGTTAATTTTTCGATTAATCGATTAGTTGGCTTAATTTCCAATTATTTTAAATCACGCTATTCCACATTCTGAATGCTATGAAAACACAGTGCTTAACAATTTACAACAGTTCACTTGTCGTAATAAAGACAAAAGACAAATATCTGAAGAAAAACACACTAACAAGCATAAAATACAGTGTTTCTGCTATTTATTCTGCCGTGTCGGTGTTTAGTGTCCAGCCGACAGCAGCGAGCGCAAGAGTTCCGCGTTCAAATGCAAGCATGTGGATGGGGTAGGCTAGAATTTTTTCAACCAAATGATGTGAAAATCATCTCGTTCACTCGTTCAGAGAAAACAATATATTGATGTAAATTTTCTAAAACATGTTTTGTGATCGAAAGGGATTATTCATAGGTGTGGCAATGACCCATGAATATTTAGCAGTTCACACCTGAGAGACAAAAGAGCCCTCCCTAATGGCCCCATCAATGACTGACTTTACTAGCAGGTAAGAAACAATGTGAGAAGATTCAAAGAATAGAGTTTTAGATTATTTGTATTTTATTTACAACACAGTATAATCAAAACATACATAATGAAGGTCAAAGACACATTATTGAGCTCCCTGATCAAACCACACAGATGTGCACAGACTTTGTGGCATTTCTGAAAACTTTTTCTGAATTCAGTTCAACAAAAGTAAGTCTTACCTGATATTAAAGTGCGTCCACAATTTATCTGTATTTGTACTGTACTTTTATCTGTATCATATGAAGTTTGTACAGCGCTCTCAGAGGAAAACAGTTTGAAGAGACTCAAGGGAAAGACAGCAGGATTCATCTGTTGAGCAGGTTTCAGATCACTAAAAAACAACAAAAACAAAACATCTGTGAGCCTATACATATCTAATAAATGAATACACACACACACACACACACACACACACACACACACACACACACACACACACACACACTACCAGGCAAAGGTTTGGACACACTTCCCTTTTAGAATGGTAGAGTATATAGTCATAGACTACAGCATTTGTACTAATGTAAAATAGGACATGTAATATCTGAGAAACTAATAATTATTGTTTAGCACTATATTACTAATATACGTGATGTAAACATACATTCAGTGTAAGCACGCATATTACTTTTACATCCTACTGTTATACAATAAAATAAATAAATATGATCCTACAGTCATAAACATATCGTCATAAATGCATCTTACAATCAAATGCAATCAAATGTACTTCATAATGTTTCATTTAATATAGTCAGGAATTATAGTTTGGAATAAGTCTAACTAGCAAAATGTGTACACGTTTTGTCAAAGTAAATAACAGCGAAAGCAAGTAGGAAAATAAAAGTAAGAAATGTCTCCTCCTGCTGGGTTTGCGTCGCATCGTGTCCTTCTTCTGATCGAGGTAAATATAAGTCTAAAGGCCGGGACACACCAATCCGACGCCAACCAACTAGCACCAACGAAAGCCGACCGTCTTGTCGCCTCTAGTCGGCTGTGTCTGCGGGCGTCTGGGCGATTAAACTGAGCTCGAACACACCGAACTGATGAAAGCCGACTACAAACTGCAGATGGCAGTAGTCTGTATTTTCATTCCAAGAAGAGAACCCGGAAGAACTGCCGCACGGTTTGCATAGCGTTTTCCGTTATGTCGTACAGCGCTGGCCTGTCTTGGATCAAATTGATCAGCTCATCTTAAATAGCTTCGTTCCACACAGCCATAGTTGGTTTCGAGCCGGTTCCCTCTTGACTCTTTTCTTTGCTTGTTACATCACTTCACGTTCAAGTCCTCCACGCGCTCTGATTCGATGTCTGAACAGCCAATCAGAGCACTCTCTTTCTCAGACAGCCCCGACAAGCCCGACACCGATTCAACATGTCGAATCGGGCAAACTTTGGCAGACGTGAGCCCGATGAAAGCCGATGTGCGGAACACACCGAACCGACGCGCTTCACCGACGCCCACCAACCTCACAGCGCGTCTTCTTTCAGAAACGAACAGTAACCAAGATGAACTTGAAAAGTGGTGTTGCTTTGTTTGCAGTAATATGGGAGTTTCCTCGCATACAGATACTCCGGTCCTTGCTGCACTTGTAGCACATGGCTAATTTAAATATCAACAGATCTTAGCTCGTGGGCGGGATCACATTAAATATAATTAGTTGCAACTGGGTAGACTAGACATATCCTTGATTTCATATGGATTACTTTATCACATAATATTTGTTTTCAATAAAACTTACTTAGTTTAAAAGCATACATATCAAGCTTTCTGTAGATACCACTCTTCTGTTTGTGTGCTGAGTATTCACAGAGTTTGAATGATTTAACCCTCTGGGGCCGATGGTCACGCCGGCATGACCAACCTACTTTTTTAAGCTCAGTGCAAAATACACTAAAAATACTCTGTCGGTTTCAGTCATACAAATTAGAGCTATACATCATTGGAAACTGTTAAGTGTGTACTTTTATTTGTGCACACTCACAAGAGCAACAGAACACTATAATTTTTTTAAGAATAAAGAAAACAAACAGGATGATTTCTCTGTTTTCTCTGTCTCCGCGAACTGCTTTTAGAAATGCGTCACTTAATAAACACCATCTTTTTTTGTTCCTCAGTATCTTTCTGTCTGACTCTAAATGTTTCTTCAATCTTCACTCTCCTCTTTAATAAACACCATCTTTGTTCCTCAGTATCTTCATGTTTGACTCTAAATGTTTCTTCAATCTACATGTCTTCACTCTCCTCTTTAATAAACACCAGCTTTGTTCCTCAGTATCTTCATGTTTGACTCTAAATGTTTCTTCAATCTTCATGTCTTCACTCTCCACTTTAATAAACGCCATCTTTATTTGTTCCTCAGTGTCTTCATGTTTGACTCTAAATGTTTCTTCAATCTTCATGTCTTCACTCTCCTCTTTAATAAACACCATCTTTGTTTGTTCCTCAGTATCTTCATGTTTGACTCTAAATGTTTCTTCAATCTACATGTCTTCACTCTCTTTAATAAACACCATCTTTGTTTGTTCCTCAGTATCTTCATGTTTGACTCTAAATGTTTCTTCAATCTTCATGTCTTCACTCTCCTCTTTAATAAACACCATCTTTGTTTGTTCCTCAGTATCTTCATGTTTGACTCTAAATGTTTCTTCAATCTTCATGTCTTCACTCTCCTCTTTAAGCTGGAAGTGGCTGGTTTGCTGGTCTCCCAGCCTGGTCAGGCTGGTTTTAGCTGGTGGTTTCCCAGCCTGACCACCTAAGACCAGCCTGGCCAAGCTGGAAAAGTGGCCAAAACCCCTCTAAAACCAGCCCGCTGACCAGCTATGACCAGCCAGCCAGTCTAGGCTGGTTTTAGCTGTTTTTCTTTCAGTATGGATCAAGGCCGGCTCTACGCAGGGGCAAGATTATCAAATAAATGTCTTGCCCCCTCAAATCAAAATTTTGAAAACTTGAGAAAGCACATGTTAATATACTCACAAAATGAATATATTGCAAGTTGACAAACCTGCGGTAGTGGAAAAATCAGCCGAAAAAGGGACACTACACGGTATTAGATTTTCCTCATTTCTCTGTCCCTTATGGGGTGTGATTTATGCAATATTTGCCACTCGCTAAGCACACTAACAGGAGAACTAATGTGTATACGCTCGCCATCCGTCTGGCCAAAATCCTAGTTTTCAAGCGTCAGACGTAAGAAACGAGGCGTCAGACATAAGAAACGAGGCGTCAGACATAAGAAACGAGGCGTCAGACGTAAGAAACGAGGCGTCAGACATAAGAAACGAGGCGTCAGACATAAGAAACGAGGCGTCAGACGTAAGAAACGAGGCGTCAGACGTCACGGTCACATGTCAGAGCCGTGTCTAAATCGGCGTAGAGGCGGACGTAACTTCGATAGTATATTTTAATTACTTTGCGTCTGGATATCGTATGTGTGGATGAGCGTCTGAATAACGTACGTGTGGATATTAAATACTATCAGCATTATAATTGTGCCCTAAGTAAGGTTTTAATTCGGATATAAAACACAGTCTAATTAATTTAAACCAAGTTTGGATGAATGCAAAAAAAAAAATGAATACAACACCAAGTTTTCTGGGCAGTAAAACAATGTTGTTATTTATTATTTTTTTAAATGGTCATAGCATGGTTTTACAGGTTTCTTACCACTCCCTCCTGTTTGTTTCTTCTGCATGTATTTTCAATACTTTGGGTTTTCTCTGATTTCCCATGAATAACATGAGATAAGAAATGTTTTATTATAAAAAACACCATAATAAATACTTGTTTGAGGCCACTGAATATAATATTATATGAATATAATTTGAGGCCACATAACATAACTGAGGCCACTGTCTTGCTAAATTACAGTTTGCATTGTTGAACTGTTTACATCATGTCACTTCATACATGAAGAGCATATTATAGGAACAAAGCTGTGGCAGCAGTAGTCATTCAGGTTCCTGGGCACCACCATCTCGTGTATAATGATAATGATGACTTGTATAATGATATGTAATGGTGCACAACTGTTACAAGTGGGACGACTGACGGTGTGTTCACACGGGGCGTAAGCGTCAACACTTCCCATTGACTTTGAATGGGTGACGTCAAGCGTTGCCAAAGGAATTGTAGATCCGTCGGCGGCGCTTCACTGGCGTTGCTCGCGGCAGAAGTTGAGAATTTTTCAACTTCTGCCGCGAGCAACGCCAGTGAAGCGCCGCCGACGGAAGCTTCAGCCAATCAGGATCACTCTATGCAAATACAGTAGCCGGGCGAAGATCCAAATGCAAGGCTTTATTATGAAGATCGTAGTCAGACAGACAGGGTCGAACACCAGCAAACAGGAACATCCAGGGCAAAACAAAAGCGTAATCCGATAAGACAGGCGAGGGTCAAAATCCAGAAAACAAGAAACTAGGAAACTATGGCTAAGACTGAGAAAACAAAAACAGAACTATGGCTAGGGAAAAACAACAAGGAAACTAGGAAAACCTGGGAACAAGGAAAAAACGCTCGGTAGAGTCCGCTGGAGCAAAACAATACTTCGCAGAGTGTGTGTGCGCTGAGCATGCTTTTATGGCTGACAAACAGGAAGTAACCAGCGAAGCAGCAGAGGGAGCAGCAACAGTCAGTGAGGGGCAAGGCTCCCTCTGCTGGCCTGGTGTGACAACAACACAGGTAACTGTACAATTATTAAAAAAAGTCAACCTGGTTATGACATTGAAAGTACACAAATATAAACCTTTTAATTTTTGTTGCACTGTAATTATTTAAACTAATAAATGTGTAACAGTGTAAGTTCACATTTTTCCACCTGTTTTTATAGGTGGCAAATATTAACATAAAAGTAAATACTATAACAATGTCAAAATTATTGATAACAGCAATATTAAAAAATATACTATTTTATGTCACATAAAAGAGTAAAATGCCAAAATCACACAAAGGAAGTACAGTCTCTGCTGGGTATTTTTCACAATAGAGTCAATGTGAGTCTCCCACTTCAGATCCTGAGAGATGGTGGTGCCTAGAAACCTGACTGCAGGGGGGTTTCTCCTAAAGTCCACTTTTGAGGGTGTTCAGCTCAAGGTTGTAGTAACTGCACCATAGAGCCAGCTGCTCCACCTCCTGACTTTGACAACACTGTTGCTTCTTATTTACTTCTACATATTCACACATGCCACATTGTCAAGGTTTGGCTGTTCCTGTGTTCCGTTTGTGACTGTTTTTCCCCATGGACTCCATTTCCCATGTGCCTCCACGCTCCCTCACCTGTCTCTCGTTTGTCATCTCGTTGTGTCTTTGCTATTTTTGCACATTGTCTGTCTTGTATACTTGTATATTGCACACGTGACACACATATTGTAGTTCCTAGAACATATTCAATAGTTCAGCCTGTATTTGTCGATTAATTGTATTGATCTTTTAATTCTCTATGTCTTGGCAAAGAAATGTGTGCTTAATAATATCTGAAAATAGAGTTCTACTATTACTTATGTTGTAAGAAACACAAAGACAATTTCAGACATTTAAGCATTAAGCTCATTCAAAAGGTTTTAAGATTGTGGGACATTTTACTTAAAACATAATTGAGTAATAATAAAAATATATAAGACACCTGAACAAGCTAATCAGTGTCTGTAGAAACAGACACATTCATCTTAATCTAGCACTGCAGAAATTTATCAAAATATGACATTAATAACTGCAAATGTCACACTGTAAATTTGAACTTGAACTTTTAACGGGTGAAATGTTTATCAGAATACATTAACATCACATACACAATTATCTTATTAATGTATCAAGAATAACACATTCATACTAACTCTGATAAAGATTCTGTTACTTTTATTTTGTATGTTACAGATGGACATGCAGCCATCCAGATCGAGGATGGGGACCTTGTCCAAGTCAAGTT
This sequence comes from Garra rufa, assembly GCF_049309525.1. NCBI lineage: Eukaryota > Metazoa > Chordata > Actinopteri > Cypriniformes > Cyprinidae > Garra > Garra rufa. The sequence goes on from NC_133361.1 coordinate 101,406,686, forward strand.
GGAGGATGTGCTGGTGTTTGCTTCTGGGGCATCTGCCATACCTGCCTTTGGTTTCAAAGAAATGCCATCAATTGAATTTCTCCATGAAAATCTTCATGGCAGCAGGCGGATGTTTTCAGAAGCAAACACCTGTGCAATTACACTGAGGCTCCCAGTTAGTTTAAATTATGATGCGTTTTGCCAATATATGACAGAAGGCATCCTTCAGTCCCCAAACTTTGGGGTAGCTTAACACACTGTCCTGTGTTCTGTCACTGTTTCCTTCAAGTCTCCCCCAATCAGTTGTTTGTTGCCTTTAATAAACATTTAACAAATGTTACTTTATTGGTGTATGTTTATTTGGTTAACAACTCATTATGTCTATATTTCTGTTCTGTTTACTTTTGTGTATGGTGATGATCAACACCCAAGGCCACAAAGTTGCAGCAGCTTGATGAGAATCTTGATGGTACATCTATAAATTACATAAGCTGGATGGTGCTGAAAGGACAATATATATGCATTATAGACTTATTGTCTATGGTATCAGGTTGTAAATTTGCAGTCTATTTTGATTTACAGGTAGTCTAAAGGCATATTGGTTATTTGCACAATAGATGCTATTTATACTAAATTATAAATAGTTATTATAAAACTTTATAATAGTAAATTATAAAAATCAACAATAACTAAAACAACAATAATAATGATAATAATAAGAGCAAACATTTTGGTCATAACATGGTTGTGGCCCTTGGCTTGGTATTGTTGGTGGAATTTGGCCAAAGGTGAAAACTAATTGAGGTACCCTGCTCTATAGTGTGTAGAGTGTAAATCGTCGTATGCAGAAGTTACTTCTGCAATGCATCCATTTTTCAGAGCTTTTAAAAAGTGTAGTGCTGACAACATACTTACAACATAGCCAGTGTTATGATGGGGCTTCTGTGATGAGTGGGGTAAGAGGTGGTGTACAAGCTCTGCTCCAAAATAAGCTATCTAGATATGTTCCATATATCCACTGCTACAACCACCAGCTGCACCAAGTAGTTGTGCATGCCATGCAGAGTGAACCATGTGCAAAAAGATTTTTTGACCTCTCTAGTTCACTCAAGTTTTTCAGCACCACCATGTGTCTGAGAAATATGATGCACCTCATCTTAAAAGGCTGCTTGAAATCCGATGGACAAGCCACTATGAGGTGAAAAAGTGCATTGTTGAAAATCAAAACCATCTTCTCAGTATCCTATGTGAGATGACAGATGAAGAAGATGCTGCAGTTGACCTGTGCACTGAGGCATCGGGCCTGTTATGTCAAATTAGGAGGCATCACTTCTTTGAAAAGAAACTGGAGAGTTTCTAGTGCAGGTGCTTGGTGTCTTAAAACCAGCAAATGCAATTCTACAGTCTGAGTCTGTGGATATGTGCAGTGCTTCTGAGGTTGTTGCTGCAGCACTGGAGTCCCTAAAAAACATTCGTAAAGATGAATATTGGGCAGAGTTATCTGTGGCGGCTGCTGGAGATGATTCACATCTTCCAAAGAGAAGAACAATGAGCAAAGACCTCGGTCAAAGTGCTGTGCTCTCAACTGTGAGCCATATATGGCGCTTTTCCACTACACAGTACCAGCTCGACTCGGCTCGCCTCGGCTCGACTCGACTCGGCTCGACTCGGCTCTGTTTGGTTTTCCACTGTGTAAAAGTTGTACCTGTACCTCCAGCGACGCTGCAAGAAACTGCCGTGATGTAATCTTCTACGCGACACACACCCGCTGTCTGCACCTCCTCGTTTGACCACGGCGTATTCTTCCGAGTTGCCATAATATGTAATGGATTGGATATGTCACGCAATCTCTGGCCAAACTTTTTAAAAATGGCGGGGTTATTCTGGATACTATTGCTGGCGCGTGCAATGATGACGCAGTGAATAGTGACGATTCTCTCTGACCAATCAGTAGTCTGCTGTGTTTTCACGTCACATTTTAGTATCGCCTTAGCTCGACTCAGCTCGCTTGGAACCTCGCCTGAGGTGGAACGAAAAAAAGTACCTGGAAGCCGGTACAGGTACAACTTTTACACAGTGGAAAACCAAACAGAGCCGAGTCGAGTCGAGCTGGTACTGTGTAGTGGAAAAGCGCCAATAGACTCTGATAATCCTACCCTTAATCCCCATCAGTCTCTGAAAAGATCTCTGCTCAACATCCTTGACAGGGCCATTTCAGAAATGGAGACAAGATTTTCACAGAGGAATGTTGACCTAATGAAAGCCATCTAGTTCTAGTGCATTTCTAGATTCAACTCAGTTGCAGCCTCTTAAGGCGGCCGTACACGGTGCGAATTCGGACAGTCGGAAGACCGTATGGTCACGCACACGTCACGAGTGACTTTTTTTACGGACGCAGTGGTACACGGCACGATTTTAAAACCTACCGATTTCCGAGGTAATCACATTCTGAGAGGAGGGTGTATGTACTGTTCAATAAAACTGCTCTCTGTCTATCTCATAGCTGCATATAAAAAATATGAGCTGTGATACTTTGCTACACATGCAGGAACCGTCTGATCACCATTGCGTGTGTACACTCGTTGCAAACTTGACAAAACTTCACCTCTACAGCAGTGCTAACATGCATAAAATTAAAGACATTGGAACTGCAATGCTATAGCACTGTACAGTATTGTAATGTATGTTTTAACCTATATTATGCACGTCGAGGGGGCTAGTTGGCCACCACTATAGCTAGCAATAGCTGTAGCAAACAATAGGTGATCGATCACCGATCGATACCTCATACAGCGCTCGCTGACTGTTCTTGCCAATGTTCAGCGAGGTTATCCTCTTTCTCAATAGTCCAAGTCACCGTGTGGCGCTGTCATGTTCTTCATCTTCTGTGGTTTTGATTGGTCATTTGCAGTTTGCTCAACAAATCAGCTCGTTCAACAGCACACATGTCACGTCTTCAATCCGACAGCTCCCGAAGTTTTTTGACATGTTTAAAAATGATCGTGAGGTCGTGAAGTGCTCGTAAGGCACTCTGCTCGTCTCGTAAGTTGTCATACACCATACGAGCCCCGACCATACGAGAAGAGACGATTCCCTCCGATAACCACAAAAATCGCATGCGAGCTCGTACGACCTCAAAAATCGCACCGTGTACGCCCGCCTTTACTGTGCTGGTTGGGACAGTGGAAGACAATGCAAGTCTGAAAAATTCTTGTGGCAAAACATATGTTGCTCAAAAAATGATTTAGACCCGTCATATGTGTACGCTCAGAAATCTTTTGGATTTCATCAAAAAATATCTTCATTTGTCTCACAGGTATAAGCCTTGTCTTTACCTTTGTTTTATTTCATTGCCCAGGGTGTGTTCGGTTTAAATAAACAAAATTAATGTAATGTTTGTTGCATAATCCAACCTTTTTCTCTAAGTAAAATACTGCCCAAAGAAAATTCCATTCACTTTAATATTGACATAATTTAAATGACCATGCATTTTAATAAATGCATGATCCTCTTTGCCTTCTGCTCTGCTTTGTGTGACAATTAAAAAATGCAAAGAAAATCTGTGGTCTTCTGTCTCAAATACAAATCTCTTTATCAACAATTCATTAACTATTACCTTTTTTCCCAAATAAAACATTTGTTATAAATTCAAAACAATATTAACAAAAACGTGAAGCATGATAGAATAAATGTATGAAGAAAATAAATTTGTGGCCTTGTTTCTCGAAATAAAAATAAAAACGCATACAATCTCCGTTCATTTTTGGCTGTGTTTAGCATAAAGTAAATGTTATTTTACAATCAGCAAAAGTTTCAATCGAAGTGATAGCACAGCCAGGCTTGCCACGTCAAAACACTTCACAAATTTCATATTTCTTTTATAATCAAATAATGACGTATTTCCCCGAAATAAAACATTTTTCATAACTTCAAAACAACATCAACAAAAACGTGAATAAAAGAACCTACAAACATTATCAGAGAAAATCTGGCATTCCCCCTTAAAAAACAAACAAAAAAAAAAAACGATCAAACGGATCATATTAGCTACAAAACTTGTACACACACGATGAAAACATAATCACACTACCTCTGCTCATGTTCTGCACAAACTACATATTATTTGAAGAGGAACAGATGTTTTAACCGGAGCATGTGCACTGCTCGTCTTTCCTCAACCGCGCTTCACACAAACTGAAGGAGAAACGAGACAAACCCCAAAATGACGCTCTCTTAAAGGGGCCGCACCCCAGATTTGATAACCTACCCAAACCAAAGCTAAATGAACAAGTACTACATGAATATAAGATTTTCAAATAAAATAAAATGAATACGCTAAATGAATAATTTCCATAATATTAAAACAATTGACAAAAGAAGAGTTCTTTAGGGAAATCAATAAATTAATGTGACACCTCCCAGATATCACACCTATGTCTGTAAGATGTCAGTTTTACATACATTCTCATTCATAGACATCTTAAAGACATCTAATAGACGTATTGCAGATGAGCAAACTACATTTTGCAGCTGTCAAATAGATATCTCCGAGATGTATGTGCTATCAGCTGCAATGTGTATTTTCATGTTAAATATACCACATAATGCATTTCATTTGTAATTGATTTCAACTATATCAGTTTAAATTACACAAATGCAATTAGTTGAACATTTGAGTGATATTTTTGAACCACTTAAGTGGCACTTATATATTCCATGTATAGTATATTTTATATGTACTTTGAAATATGGTAAATGTGTACTTCTGAATGATAAGCAATTAGTGTAAATTAAAATTTACTTTAATGTTATTTAAATGTCTAATGATGAGGTTGTTTCATTTTTCATTCAAGCACAAAATGGAAAACCTTGTACATTTATTGGCAAAATCTCTAAAACAAATACACAAACCTTTTGCTGATGCACAAGAAAAACAAAAATACACAAACAGTGTACTTAGAAAGAATGTGGAGAATAATGCACAAGTACCTAAATCTTGCCATCACAGAAAACATCATTCTGTATGATTAATAAGCATCTTTTCTCATTGAGATGCTAAAATGTCTACACTCAAAAAAGTCAACTAGCCACTTGTTTGATTTGCAAAATACAAATATGTCTGATTAATACGATTATAACGAGTTTACTTCTGTTAAATGATTGATTCTTGTTAGTTGTAACTAAATTAAGAAATAATCAAATGAATTAGATCAGCACTTGTTGATTCAATGAGCCCGAGTCGCTTCATATCAACAACTCTCTCTGATGAGTCACTGCGCATGCGCAGTGCTGCCGCTGCGACGGAATCACGTGGGTACAGACGGCTGGAAGCGCCAGCGGTTTGAACTGCTGCGTTTAAACGTTCTTCATCCTTGATATTGAGGGTAAGTACTTTATTGATATAATGTTCCAGTTTGCACTTAGTAACATGGGATAATAAGGAATTACACACTGTAGCGATGTTTCAAAGTAGGCTTATGTAAATTCCGTTGTCTTTGTCGATACAAGTTTCACCCTAACGTTAATATATCCGCTACAATTTGTGCATTTCTGTCACAATTCAATGCTAACCACGCCTATTAACTAATAACTATTAACTACATAACCTACGTTAAACCTGAAGTCTACCCCAACATTGGGAGAGGAAAGACTGCACAGTCGAACACACCATGCACTCGTTTTTCTGTTTGTAAGTTAATGTAATGCTATTTATACGCTTTACTTTTACGTAACTTGTTGTATGTTGAATCAGTATGCACTTCTCATCGCTCTTTTTAGTCTAGCTAACGTTTATAGAGCTTTTTTGTTTGTTTTTCTTGAGTTCCGAAATGTTACATATTGCTACCCAGCTTATTGAATACAGTTTGCAAACATTGTCAAGTAAAATCTATAATGCAGTCGACCATATTAAATGTCCTAACAAATTGCAGTTAAAGTTAAAGTGATTGAATAGGTATGCATGGTTTTATTTGGGAAATATAGTATATAACTTATACACTTTGTTTGTTTTGTTTTTCACAGCAGAAAAAAATATATACATCGCATAGCTGTCCCCATCCTCTTCTGGTGTGAACCTCACCTTTACATGGTAAGTAGTTTTTTTTTAAAACACTCACATACAGTAATGTATAACTAACTATCCTTGAATACTGAACTTTTCTTTCTCTTTCAGTGACGTGTATGTGGCAGTGCAGAAAGTGTTGCAAAGGAGAGTTGCAGGTACAAATTACTTAAGCATTATAAACTAAACATTGCTTTGGAAGTGGCAGTCATTATGTTTGTGTACAGTAGTCAACAATTGAAGTGGATTAAAACCTTTTTAATAAAACTGTATTAAGGTGGGATATGGGTAAGGTAAGGGACAGGTTTGGTGTTAAGGGTGGGTTTTTGACCTAAGGACAACTTTTAATTAACTTTTTTGTTGACTACTATATATTTAATTGATGCATGCACATTGAAGACATGGGCAGGACTTAAAACCCATGTGTATAGAGTTCACCTGTTACATTCTACACAGACAGTAACACGTTCAGTACTCTTAAGCTGTGTCGCCGCTGAAGTTGATTTAATCTTGTCTCCACCCTACAGGATGACACTGTACATTCCGTACCAGAGAAGCCTGTGTCATCAAGTCTCTGTGCATCTACTTGAATGAAGACCCTTGAAAAACCAGTCAAGGCATATTTGGTGAGTTGATGAGAAAATTTCAAAAGCCATTCTGTACTTGGGTCATGTTTATCCTTGTTTGCTACAACAAAAATGTGACATGAGAGAACACTTAACTTAAAATTGACCTGGACAAATTGTTCATTAATAGGAAACTACTGGTACACTTAGACAAAGTTCTTATGTGAATTGGTTGATGTACTAAACTAATAATTTTTTTATTCATAATGGTTGAGCTCTCTTGGGGCCTAATTTACAAAACTTTGTGTAAAGCCCTACTAAATATATGAATTGATCTGAAATAATAATAAGAAATAAATTAAACAGCATCAGAAAACTATACTTGCGTGCTTTTTTTTATTGGAGTGCTTTATATTCTATGGTGGTTATAATGTTTTAGCAGCCTCATTAATTTTAAATATGGATGCCAGATAAATTATAACTTTATATATATATATATATATATATATATATATATATATATAAAAATGCACTGCAATAACACACCAGCACCCACTGTGACCTCAATAATAAACAGAAGAATTATCACTTTTCTGACAATTTTTAACTTAAAACTGAGAAATTATAACCTCTGATTCACATCAGAGCTCCTGTATTGGATTTAAGTTTACTTTACAGGTGTACATAATAAAGTGGCCAATAAGTGTATAAGCAATTCTTGTAATAATAATTTTTGTTTGTGATCTTTTATGTGTTTCGCCCCACAGGATTCAGACATCGAGTCAAAATGTACCATGGAGCAAACTGTGGCGGGAGTGTATGTCATACTGAAGGAGGGAACGCTTCCCAACAATGACCCACAGGACATTGGTGTCCTAACTGAAGGTGTGGAAGTCAGGCTTGTGCTGTTATTTGGACTGATATGCTGTTTGAATCCTGTTTTACAAACACTCAAATGGATTGGAGACTTAAAGTGCAGAAAGCAGTTTAAACTTATTTGTATGTGTATGTTTAAACTGAATAAAAAAATAAAAATGTTTAATTGTTTGCATGTTTTATGTGGTTATTCTGTAGATGTAATGTTTTGGTTCTTAGTTCTTTCACCTAAAACAAATCTAATTGAAACAACAAGATGTGTATTAATTAAAGTACCAAAACTATACATGAACAAGACATTAACTAGTAGATGTAACAAGGCAGAATTTTGTTGAATTGAAGTGCTTTTACTGACATATTTGACTAACATGATTCAAACATTTTGATTCAATTAGTTGGAAAGAAGCTACACTGACATGTTAAAACAATGTTAAATCTACAAGTTTAAATCACATTCATATAACATATTCAAACCTTTTCAAGTTTATTAGATTGGTTTAGATGCGTTTTGGGTGCTACGATTAAATCATGTTCATTGAACAATTTATTTTTTTGAGTGTACAAGAGAGTCCGGTCTCATGAAAATGCCCACCAGTACCACGATTTTCTGTTTCTATTTGGCGTGTAATTAATACTCTAAAACTAACTTTGATGTTAGAATAACTTCACATTTTTAATCAGAAGTTGACATATATGTATTAAAGTCAAGTCGACGGCAACAATGATGTTAGCAAATGATGTTATTAATGAACAAATGCGCCTAAACCTTGAGCTGAGACTCGAAGCTTGTGCACAGCTATTGCATATGACACAGCGCTGCCTTCATGGCTATTGCTCCTATAATAACTCACTTTTATCATTTCTTTTGTCTTTGGGTTGTTATATTTTTCACAAATCTCTGCTTGTTCTAAATCAGATACAGATAAACTAGTACTGTAAAGATTAGATTTATATGAAGTCATTAGTGAGAGAGCGATTGCATGTGTGCATTAATTCTACCTGGCACTGTCTCATATCAAGCTTTCTATAGACATTGCTCACGTCTTTGTGTTGTGTATTGGCTGAGTTAGTCTATTTTAATGACACGTTTCTGAATCAGGATCACAGTTTTTTTTTTACAAATAATAATTAGTATATTAGCACAAACAATGTCAAACAATTAAAAAAATGATAATGTAATTAAAGAATTTAAATTTTGTAAACTATCCCTTTAATAAAATTTTTTAATCACTATGATCTTAATCTGTTTTATGTTTGCTTCATTTGCTATCTTCAGGAAAAAAAAATCTAACTCCTTTAAGGTTTTTCTTCATCAGAAGAACATCTCCTTATAGTCACCCCAGTCCCATCAGGGTCAAGTGTGTACAGAACCGTAGAAATGCAAAAACCCTAAACTTTAAGCTTGAAAATGGTGAAATTAGGCCTGGCAATCAAGAGATCAGATAACTTAGTGCACTGTCCACTGGTGGTCAGGTGTACATCACACAGTCCTCTTCAAAGAGGGTGTGACATACTACATAAAAAACTACACGTGTCCTCACGGTATGAGCAGGAACGTCTGTTCAATGGAGCCAAACACGACGACCAAAACTGCTCCCCTCACACTGACCTTTGATGCCGAGAAGATGGCCAAAGATGCCCTGATTCCACCATCTGTCTCTGTGACTGGGGATGAGCAGGACCTCTTTTCAAGAGGGGGCTACTTGACTCTGGAAGGAACAGTGGAACATGTGAGTGATTTAAACTCAATTATCAAACACTGCCCAAAACCTTATTAAATAATATTTAACAATTGATATTTTAATTTAAAATACCTTTATAGATGCAGGTTGCAAGGATGACAACTGTGAGGGATACAGAAGTCCCCATCTTGGATCTGGAGATCAAAAGCGGCTCCAGAATCCTTGAGGTGGACCAGGCCCTGACCAAGCTCCAAATAAATGATAAAGTCAACATCTGTCACCTCCGTAAAAATGCCAAGGCCTTAAAGTTTAATTCAACCATCTACACAACTGTGGAGGTATGCAACATACACAGTGCAGGGCAACTCTGGCCCTCTGTCCTGAAGCATAACCAAATATGCCTGTCTTTAATCTTCAGGAAATCCAGAAGACTCTGGCAAGGCTTTTTCAGTTGTGTACATTTACAAACAATTGAAAAATCATTAAAAATAATTGCATTTAAATAATTACATGAAATTCATTTTGAAAAAATGAACAGTTAACAGTATGATGCATGATTATTTTTTCTACTAACTTTGTCTGTTTCATACTCAAAATACCAATACAATGTTGTTTCTCTATGTATTTCATAGACATCCATTGATTTTTATATCAGGCTACTGATATCAGGGGTTGTCCAAACTCATGCACGGTTTAGCTCCAAACCTAATTAAACACAGCTGAACCAGCTAATCAAGGTCTTACTAGGCACACCAAAATCCTCCAGGACTGTTTCAAGAAATCCTAAAGACTTTGGCAAAATTGTTCAGTTGTGTTTGATTGTCATTTTTGTTATTTTCTCCTAAATTATCATGTGGGATTTTCATTTGGAGAGATAACATAACAACAATGTGAAATCATTGTTATGTTATCTCTCCAAATGAAAATCCCAAAACTTTGTGGTCTCTTACGTTTTTCATGAATGTCCGGTCCACTATATAGTCATTGATCCAGTGAAGTGCAACTAGAATTTGGTAGCACACACTGTGTGGTTATCTTCCCAATGTGACGCACATCTACTTGGTCCTGCTGCTGACCAGACAGACGCCGCTGTGAAATATCCAGCTGAAGATCCTGAACATCTTCCAGAGTGCCATGAATTGAACTGGCAGCCAAAAAAACTTCCCTTCACTGACATTCCTGGGCCTGTTGGTGATGCTGCTGCTCTTGATTCAATACAACCTTAAGACATTATTGAACTGTTTATTTTTTTGTACTAATACAGATCATTGTTGATCAGACCAACCTGTATGCAGATCATAGAATTGCTATGGACAGTACTTTACAACATGCTAGAATTCATGCATGGAAGCCAGTCACTTCCTGGGGCTGTTTTTACTAACTGGTTGATCATAGAAGCCTGAACTCTAAATGTACTCATTTACATATTAAATGCTACCCCCTACTTCAGCAAGGTCATGTCTTACATCAGGTTTGAAATCATATAGAGATTTCTTCACTTCAATGATATTACAACAAAGCCAGCCAATGACACTGACAGGCTGAACAAAGTCTGCACAAACATTTGCATTGATGGGTGGGAATGCTTCTATGGTGTGGGCGCCTAGCTTTCAAGGTGTACAATCCTCAAAAACCAATCAAATATGGAATAAAATCCTACATCTTGTGTGATTCTGAAACGGGGTATTGTTTAAAAAACATGAAGTCCTATTGTGAAGAAAGTGCTGCCCTGAAAGACATGGTTGTCTCTCTTTTTTATAGCCTAGCAGGTCATGGTAAAAGATTATTTATGGTTCATTTTTACAACTCTACCACTGTGTAAACATCTACTTGATTTGAAAAACCCATTTCTGTGGTTGGAGTATGACAAGAGGCTACCAAGAAAAGAAATGCAAAGCAAAACCAGCATGCATTGTGGAATACAATAATGCAATGAATGGAGATAACAAATTAGATCAAAACATTGGGTACTACCCTTTTGTCAGGAAGTCACTCAAATGGACAAAGAAATGTATAATTTCTGTTGCAGATCAGTTTGTTCAATGCTTTTGTCATTAACGAAGCAAAAAACTCACAAGATAATTGTTAAACTCTCCTCTCTTTCATCCAGTGTTATATAAAAATAATGGACCAGCCAAGAACAGGCTGGTGGCGGTGAAGAAATAGATGACACTTCAACTGAAAGCACTCCTAGAGCACCATACAACACTGACCCTAGAAATAGGGTGAATTACCCTTTTTTTTTTTTTTTTACCGATTGCGTCTAGTTGCAAAAAGCAACACTCAACAAGAAGATGCAGTGTTTGTGCACATGAACGGTTTGCGCAATGAGACCTCACTCTCTTATGAAAGCCTCCTTACATTCTGTTAATTTTTACAGTTTACCACTCAAAGATAAAAATACAGTGCCTAATATTTATGCACCAAGTTATAATTTTATTAATTTTTTAATGTTTATTTAATTTCGAAGATTTCTTTTATGAAAGAATATGAATGTATTTAGTTTGAAAAATACTTTGATAAAAATGCATTTTATATATATTATTTTTTTGTCAAAAATGTTGTTTCTGATGAAACCTATTTGAACTCAAGTGGTGATAAAACATAACTGTTGTTTTTAATGTAAAAGCAGTTTCGGTTCTTTATTTTGATATGTGATATGTTCATATATTCACAGCAGAAAATATTCCGAGGGCTGTCAAATTTAGGTGAAAACCATCTAAAATGTTGGTGGTTTCTGGAAAGTTAAAAAAATTGAAACTTTTTTGTTTCATCATTTCTTATCAGGTCCTTAGAAATTATTGCACTAAAGCTGTACACTAATGTATGTTACGCAACAGTGAAAAATGTACGTCAAGGTGAGTTTGGTCAGTCATGCATACAATGAAAAGGCAGTATTCTTCCAAAAAAATTTAATGATTCAAGACAAAATTGAATCCTATTAAAATCATGTAAAAATTATCCTACAGAATTTCTTGTCCTTTGAGAAGATCCTATAATTCTAATTGGAATCCTTTAGATTTTTTTGACAAGGGAATATTTTGGTTTTCTTTTGAAACTTTTCCCACACTGTTTGCAGGTGTAAGGCCTCTCTCCAGGATGCGGAGATGGAGACTCAAGTTAGTGACTTGGACTCGAGTCGCACTTTTATAGACTTCAGACTTGACCTGAAATGACTCCAGACTCGAGGAAAAGAACTAGTGAAAATTTTAAAAGCAACTTGAGATTTTTTAAAAGGCGTAGCCATTACTTACCCAGCAGGCACACAACGTCATATGACGTTAATATTAGGTTAGATTTAGGTTGTGACGTCAGGTGACCAAAATTCAATGTCTAGCCAACGTCTAAAGTCAACGTTATTTGACGTCCAATAACGACGTCAAATGATGTTGATGTTTGGTTGATTTTAGGTTGTGTTGGAAAGTGACCAAAATCCAACGTCGAGCCAACATCTTAAGCCAACGTCATATTGACGTCAAATACTGACATTTATTCATCAGGTATGGCAACCAAAACCCAACGTCTGATAGACGTCATAGTGGTAACGTCCACACAACGTCAAGCTGTAACATCATTAGACATTGATATTTGGTTGTTTTTAGGTTGCGTTGTCAGAGGTGTAAAATCCAGGTTCGGTGAGTAACAGTCCTCCCCAGTATTTAGTTCCAATCACCTGGATTTGCTAATTAGCACAGTTTTTCAGCCAGGAGGACAGAGATTGGACCAAGTCTCAAGGCAAAAGTCCTCAAAGAATTAAAGTTATTGAGATAACTGAATGATGATTGTGCATTAGTGATGAACACCTGTTGTTATTATAGAGTATCAGATGTTGATGTTTTATTGGTTAAAATTATGTGACCATTGTGGAGGTCAGTATTTGCTTTAGTCGTGCCCTTGACTCTTGTTAGATATCTCTCTGTTACAATGCATATGGTGTTGTAAAGCAGTGAGATCAGAGCTGTACAGCGAACAGCTAACAGATGTTTCTATATGAAGAGCATATACAAAATATCTTTCTTTTCTTCTTATGTTAAGGTTTTGCACTATCAAATCTGCAAAACTACCGCAGGTTATGCACCGCTAGTGTTCTTCCAACAGTAATAGCGAATTTAAAACCTGTATAACACATAAACATTTTTTTTAACATCTATACCACTTAGATACACATATCAAGAACCAGCATATGTATCTCAACAATGGTGACAATCAACAAAACGCTTCATGCTGTAATGCATGTTGGGTAACAGCATAGTAAACACTCCCATCATGCACTGCAGTATGAATAATTATTGTCACCACTGTTGAGGAGCGTATAAGTTTTCATGTCTTAAAGCCTGAGCTGATGCAGTTTTCTTTCTATACTTAAGCATTACAGTCACATTTGTTTAATTTTTTTTTTATTGCAGTTCTGCAATAGCTACATGTAACTCAATATATCAAAGAGAGAGACCACTTCCAGATGCTCATCTAAATTAGTTTGATGGGGACAGGGTGAACTTATCTGCTGCAAGCTTTCAATTCAACACACAAATGTTTGCTGAAAAACAGCATTGAAATTACTTCAATCCTGAAAATACTAAGTTACTCCAAGAGTCAAGAGACAAACTTAAGCAACCCTTGACCACAATTATGGTGACATTGTGTGTTTTATTTTTATTTTATTTTCTTGACCAATAAAACATCAACATCTAAACCAATTTCTTCAATGATGCTGCTTGTTAAAAGCAGATGTTCATCACTTATGCACAATCATCATTCAGTTATCTCATTAACTTTAACTCTTTAGGGGCTTGAGATTTTACTTCAGACTTGCTTGAGACTCAAAAGGAATGACTTGGTCCAGTCTTCTCAGTCCTCCTGGTTGAAATACTGTGCTAATTAGAAAATCCAGGTGATTGGACCAAAACACTGGGGAGGACTTTTACTCATGGAACCTGGATTTTACACCTCTGTGCATAGGAAAGTGACCAAAATCCAACGTCGAGCCAACGTTGGACATTGACGCCTGCCTGACGTTGGGTTCTGACGTCAACCCGATTTTCATTTCCAACCAAAATGCAACGTCATAGTGGTTGGGATACAACGTCAATCTGACGTCATGCTGACGTCCTGTGCCTGCTGGGTAGCTTGAGACTCAACTGAGACTCATGACCAAAGACTCAAGACTTAACTCAGACTCCAGCGATAAAGACTTCAGACTTGACTCAGACTCTGGCAGGATCTCATGTGGACTGTTAAGTTTTCCAGGATTTCTAAAACTTCTTCCACTCTATTTGCATTTTAAAGACTTCGCTCTAGTGTGAACTCTCATGTGGACTGTAAGGTTTCCAGGATGACTGAAACGGTTTCCACACTGACAGCATGTGAAAGACCTCTCTTCTGTGTGAATATTCATGTGGGATTTAAGGTTTCCTTTTTGAGCGAAACTCTTTCCACACTGTCGGCAAATGAAAGGCTTCTCTCCAGTGTGAATTTGCATGTGACTTGTAAGGTGTCCTTTTTGAATGAACATCTTCCCACAATGTTGGCAGAGGAAAGGCTTCTCTCCAGTGTGAATATTACTGTGAGTTTTAAGGGCTCGTTGTTGTTTGAAACTCTTTCCACACTGAAAGCAAGTGAAATTACTCCTAGCTCCTGTCTTTGGAGCTCTTTTTTGTGTAGAAGTCTTCGCAGACAGTGAGGAACAAAAAGATTTTTCTCCAGTTATGAAATCATGAAGTCTCTCATTCTGATCTTTCTCTTCAGTTTCATTCAGTACGTCCCTCTCCTCTTTCAGTGCTTTTAGGTCTAAGGTGGAAAAACAAATAAATAAAAGTAAAACACAGTTTAATGGCACAAAACAATTAATTTCTAAACACAACTGAATATACGTAATATGTAATACATGTATGCTAGATCCTATTCCAGGGTGTTCAAACCTGATCCTGAGTTTAAGCTGGCCATTATACCACTTAGACATACCACCAATTAATTACAAACAAATCTAGATAATGTAATGACAGAGTTGAGGAAATCTAGGTATTGACTGATCTCAGACAAGGAAAAAAAGAAGAGGGGATACATTCCCCACTCAACCTTCAGATGAAAATTGTATCTCTAATAATTTCCGAGGTTTTATTAAAGGGGAAAATGATGTTAGCCAGTCATAAAAGTGGCCTGTTACACTGACCTCTTAAATGTAAAACACCACAAAACTGATTGTTTGAGTCAGAATATGAGAAACAGGGTGGAAACGGCCATAAATCAGTCCATTTTGAATATATAACAATTACACCTCAGGAAACATAATATAAAAATAAATAAACACATCTGGACACGTCCTTTAAAAGAAAACAGGCAATATTTTTGCAACAATTGAAAGTGAAAAAGCAACGGTCAACTCTGTCAACTAATGCTGTTGAAAGCTGAAGGTTCAAGTTGCCAAATGTCAGCTTCGTCTTGGAGAGGATCTGCAAAGAGCATTGGGACAAAATCCCCCCTGAGATGTGTGCAAACCTCGTGACCAACTACAAGAAACGTCTGACCTCTGTAACTGCCAACAAGGGTTTTTCCACCAATACTAAGTCATGTTTTTAAAAGGGGTCAAATAATTATTTCATTATTTCAATAATTTAAATGCAAATCAATTTTCTTTTTTTTGTGTGTTTTTCTGGTATTTTTTGTTATTTTGCTTCTCACTGTTCAAATAGAACCACTATTAAAATTATAGACTAATCATTTCTTTGTCAGTGGGCAAACATACACAAATAACTATTTTACCCACTGTACTAATTTTAACATTTAAGCCATTTAAAAAGCATTGTTTGTTAAATCTTTGCTATTAAAGTCCTGTGAGAGACAGGGAGAGATCATGGCAAAATAAGACTGAAAAGGAAAATAGAAGTGAACGTGCAGTTCAGGAGAGGACTTTTAATTAATATGCATGTTGCATAGTCTAACAATTTAAACCTTTTTTATGTGATGGCCATATAAAAATAGGGTTGTCCATGTTTCAGAGATTATTGTGGGTGTATGAGATGGCCTGGAGGAGTGTGAGATTTCACGGCCTGAAATTTTGTCCTAGTCCACCCCTGGGCTCCAGCTTCAGAGAGCGGAGGACTCAACTCTTAGAGACTTGAAGGAAATTCTGATGCTCACCTTAAGAATATAGTACTCATAGACCACCCTTGAGAATCAAAGGAGCACTGCTGTGTTCAACCATAAAAGCCACCTAAACAGGGAGCCAAAGATGGACTAACACTTTTTGGCTGCCTCATGAAACACCAGTGAGCAGAGGACTCAACTCTCAGAAATAAAAAGAATAACTTAGGAGGCTCACCTTGAAAGTGGCATGTTCATATGCAACCCTCTAAATGGAGTTAGGATAGGACTGCCAACTAAACCATTAGAGCAGTCAGGAGTGGGAGCTCCAGGGAGAAGCATGCTCATAATTGACCCTATAATGAGCACAGAGGCGGTCATCAGGGAGGCCAGTCAAGGAAAGGCCTAATACACCTGGTATGGTTGCCTCATAAAGCTCCATGGAGCAGAGGACTTAATTCTCAGTGATGAGAGGGGGACCCAGACATTTTCTCTGGGAGCGGTGTGTTCATTGGAGACCCTCGAGAGTGAATGGAGCACTGTCAAGCTCAAAGACACACGGAGCCTAACAGAGAGGCAAAAAAAAGACTGCACACAGAGCTTTGAGAGAAGGGTCCTTAAGCCTGGCTCACACAACAGGAGTTTTAAAATCCTAACCGATTATGAAATCTGGTTGCAGCACACACATAAGGAGAATCTTCGCAGATTATCTTACCTGAAATCTTAAACATGCACACACTACAAGACTTGAAAATCATGGCTCATCACACACTACAAGATATTATTAGGATTAGCATGCCTCCTGATCTCACACAGCCAGTCTTCATTTCAGCAGCTACTGTTTACATAGGTTAACTAGTGCAAGCAGCTTTCTGAACTCACCTGGTATGTTCAACACTAGGGCTGTGATGGTCTCAATGGCCCCAGAAAAAGTAATTACCATGAATGTGTCGGGGGCAAAAATTAAGGAGATATTTGAATTAATAATAAAAATAATAATAATATAAAAATTTATAAATTTGTATTTTCTGAGTCAGTGTCGCAAAGATGAAGTTGATGATCTTGACTTGCCATCTGCTCACTTTTAAAAGCCTAAATGCATCTTTATGGATTAGGCCTATAGCTAATGAAAGAGTTTTGTTTTCGATTTTAATTATTTCGTTTTATAGTAGTGAAGTAATAATTTAAAGCTTTCTATAGATATATTAATCGTGTCTGTGACGCAATTACTTGGGTTTCGGTTAATTATTGTGAAGTGCTCCTGTTTAACACCAAGATATCAGAAAGCCTATCCCTTTTGTTTTCTTCAAAAGCACGTTTTGTTAATGCTGTGTACACACAAACTAAGGTAGACCCTTTACGATTCTGGATGATATATTACTCTTGCCTTTATGAGCAAAAATGAAGATTCACATTGCACCGGCGAATCCATGTCCTAAAGTGCTCTCCAGCTTTCAATCTCCGCAAACAATTGCATACGTGCCTATAAGCACACATTTATCTACAAATATTGTGATATGCTTTAAGTTTATATATATTTATATATATGGATTTTAATTTAAATCGTGATGACTTGAGAAGGATAAATTGATCTGTTTGCCGCTGGTCGCTTCATTACTTAAAAAATAAAAAAAAACTTGAATTGAACAAACAAAAAGTGTTTCAAATATATTTCTAAATTCACTTTATAAACTAAAGAAACGGAAATAAATGTATTCACTTTGCTATTAAAGACAGCAGCTGTGTAATGGGGAAGAGAAAGAGGGAAAAAGACAGGTTCCAGTGGGACTCGGGCCAGTAGTTCTGATGAGCTGTCAGACATTTTTGCAATGAATGTTTGTTTAATAGCCTATTTAACATTCGTATTTAGGCTACTTTCTTATTTAAATATATTATTTCTTTAATTTATTTGAGCGTTTTTTCGTCTGCTTGTTCACTGACTAAACACTGCGCCACCGCTGTGGTAAAAATCTGCCTCTTCAAAACTGAGACAATTTTACCTCAGCACAGCTCCTCTTTCTCCTTATGGTTGTGCCACGTTTTCGACACATAATACAGACAAGAGTCAAGACAGTTACTACAAAGGCTACGTTTACATTAATCCGGATACATTTGAAAACGGAGTTTTCATTTTAAAACGCTCTCCGTCCACACTAGCGTTTTCCAAAAGTTTCTCATCCACACTGAAACGTAGGAAAACATCAAATTCGCCTTACTGCGCATGCGTAAAGCCTCCAGAATTATACAGACGTAATAAGTTTTCACGCAATTCTTCTGGCGGGATAATTTACGGAAACATCTCATTATCCACTGACGCGTCTATATCACGCTCATTCATATTTTATCTGAAAAGCAGTTGTCGTCATGTTTTGCAGGACAGCAACTGTGAGTAAATTTTCCGTCATCATTTTAGGACTGTAATTTGAAGAGTGTACAAGGTAAATCTCTTTAGCAGCAGTGTGTGAATAGCACAGGCACAATTACTGCTGTAAGCATAGATATCTATTGGTACAATATGCGTCACATGACTATAAATATGCGTCATCATTTTCAAAAGCCTCCGTTTTCACAGTCCACACTGCATTTGTTTTATATATATAAAACAAATGCACACTGTGAAAGCAAGATTTTCAGTGTTAGTATTTGTCACATGATCTCAACACTTCTGTTGAATGTCTCCACATTTCTACACTCCTGTGACATTATTCATAAATACAATTCATTTCAGCTTTGAGAATTAAAACAAACCTGTTTGTTCCTCAGTATCTTCATGTTTGACTCTGAAAGTTTCTTCTTCATTCTCCTCTTTGATAAACACCATCTTTGTTTGTTCCTCAATATCTTCATGTCTGAATGTTTCTTCAATCTTCATGTCTTCACTCTCCTCTTTAATAAACGCCATCTTTATAATAGTGTGTCACATGGATCTCTCTTGATTCTCCAGGAGCTTTTCTGTGTTTGAACACTTTGTCCTGTTTAAGATTAGAATAATTAATAGAAAGAAAAATGCATGGAAACTAAATCTCTGTGTGCGTCTCAATCAGCTCCTAGTTCAGACTATAGTCAGTGCACTAGTAAGAGGTTAGACTTGATATACAGTTTATACAAATTACACAGGACGTTCATATTTAGTTAGGCTATTTTTTATTTACATTCAGTATTCAATTATTTGTTCATATCTAATATATTACACGTTCATGAAATCATTCTCGGTTGTGTTTCACTCGTTTGTAGTCCGCGTGCCGCTGAATCGAATCACTGAATCATTTCACAAATTATTTGATTCAAATGATTCGGATTCTCAGTTTCTCTCATCACACGATTGATTCATGACATAGAGAGAGCGAAACGAGACGCACTTCTCTGTTACTAAAGGCTAACGCTTTGTTTAACTAAGTATCTAAATCACTAAACAAAGCATTGCAACGTTACATTAAACAATACTGCATTTATTTTACATAGCTTGAAAAAAACTCTTTAATTGATCTAACAGTTTGCATTATATTAAAACACAAAACTACAAACCTTTTTCAGATGAATCACAACAGACGAGGAGCGCTGCGCATCTTTATGACGTCACATCACCAGACCAAAATAAAAGTCCCATTGGTGCACTGCTGTCTAGAATCACAGATACATCATAGAAATGTTGAATATAAAATCGAATTTCGTACCCATATGAAGATGCTTTTCCAAAGATATTAACATTTTAAATCTATGAATACTTTTGTTTATTTATTTAGGCTATTATTTTTCATTTAATGTACATTTTAAACACTATATTTTCTGTTTTTATACTTTTCCATTAAATTCACATAAAACTAGTTAATGCTGCTGTGTAACTGTTACAAAGAGGGTGTGATAGCAAATCTGATCTAACACTCTTTTGACGATTGTAATCAATCTCTTACTTTTTTGTTTGTTTTTGTATTTATTCCTCTTTTGGACAGTCACTGAAACACTGCCAGGGATTTTATTTTTATTTTGCTATTGGAGCAAATAAGGACACAAAAACATATTTGTGGCAGTTTCCATTTACCACTAAAGAAGTTTACAAAACTATGACTATTTAATTTTTTAGAGAACCCCATAAATGTAAAAAAAAAAAAAGAAAAAAAAGGATCTATATACATATTAAGGCACAGTACAGTTGACCAAAAATGAATTAACCTGGCTTGACTAAACAAGGAATTAATCTGTGCATATCAGAATAGATTGTAGATATTGCTGTCATTTCTCTGTATGTCTGCCCTGCAGTAGTATATTTGCACTGTCTGTAGGCACTGGAAACTGTTGCTAAAACAAATTCCTTACTTTGGCAACGAAGCTCTTTCTGATCTTCGAGAGAAAAAAAAAAGATTCTACCCATAACAGTTTGAGCTGCATAATAAATGTGTTAATGATTTGTTATGGCCTTATTTTTAGTTTTGTATATTGAAGATCTATTTTCTTTTCTAAGCTGACACTTACTATTACTATTTAAGATAATGATTATAATTATTAGTTGCTAATTTCTGAGTGATCAGCCGAAGATTGCCTTACACTGGCATTTTGAATGAATGCTGACATCTCTGTTTTTCAAATTGTCTCTGTTTCTGTTGTTTTTTGGTTGGGTTTTTGTATTTAGAAAAGCACTCTTATAATATTTTAAGTATCTGTTTAAATAGTCCCAGACCGTTTTTTTAAACTGGTCTTGCTTCCTGATCAGATTCATCTAACATGCATCTTCTTGATCACTCAGTTCATTTGGATTCTTCTCATCTTCTATCAACAGTTCCTTTTCTGATGTTTCAAGCTGTAAAGTCTTGTTGAATAATTAATAGATGTATAGAAATATCAACAATAAAGGTAAAAACTTTTAAAATTTAGTTTATTTAACAAATTGATGACTTTTTAAAAAAAGTACGCAAGTAAAAAGCAATAAGAGTAATGTTAATAGACAAAAGTGTAATAAAATCGGAACATACATTTATGAAATTTTCTTTTACACTTCAGTTTATATCAGTTTTTCAACATTGTTGTCATGATATTTCTCCATTCAAAAAGGGCCCTGCAGACATTTATTGCCATTTCATTGAGGATCTGAATTTGTCAGTCCACGTTTATCATTTTTAATTGCACAATTGGCATAAGTTTTATTATTCATGTGTGTTTCCCTGTATATATCTATGCACTTTTTGGGTTGTAGACACAGAATCGTGTGAACAGGACTTTTATTTTGATCCGGTGTTTTGACATCATAAGGTGTCATTAAAGCAGATATATTTACAAGTTCCACGAGTAGAACAGAAGCTAAATTGTTCATTAGGATATATGCACATTAGGAAATGGCAGATAGACTGGGATGGTATTGAAACAGGAAGACAATATTCAGCAACAAGTTGGTGCTTGTGTAGCGAGGCCACGGGAGGCAAATCAAAAATCACACTATAAATACAAACCCTTTAAATGAGGTATTAATGCTGACTACGCCACCCCTTTAAAGTAAGGGGAACTAACTATTTGATGGAGAACAGGTTCGTTACCATGAAGGGCAGAGACATAAAATATCAGTATACAAAATTTATTAAGTTCACAATTGAATAAAATATTTAAAACAGCTCAAACAAAATATGACTCAATGCCACACAGAACAAAGCACTAATTTAAGGCTCACCCGTAGTAGGGTAGGCTAGCTGCAAAGTGATTATTTGTAACCACACAGTG
Source organism: Garra rufa (assembly GCF_049309525.1). Lineage (NCBI taxonomy): Eukaryota > Metazoa > Chordata > Actinopteri > Cypriniformes > Cyprinidae > Garra > Garra rufa. The sequence continues at coordinate 101,428,636 of NC_133361.1, forward strand.
AGGTGAGTGACTGTAACGGCAATCCACACTCCGTGCTGCAAACACCACCACCAGGATAATAGAGCAGCTAGCCACCCAACTCAGGGGCCTAAAACACAGAAAACAAAACAATTAATCAAAATACAAACAACATCGTACTGAAAAAGACAATTTCCAAATGGTTGAAATATGTGCAACACAACTGACAATTGTTGCTATATAGGTAATGAAAAGACAAATTCTAAAAAAAGTTAGACAATCTGAAGTTTGTCAGATTCAACCTGAATAAAAAAAACAACATTAATAAAGAAAAACATACAATAAACGAGATAAATCGTTCGATAACAACCAAACCTAAGATTGAATTTCAACAGTAACAAAAGACAACCAAACTCCTAAACAAATGGAAAATCACAAGAGCAAATTTACACGCAGCCGGTAGTTCGTTTGACTAAAAGGCAGATCAGAGCACGCACCCTGACACATAGACGACCAGAAAATCAGGACAGCTACTGCCACAACCACCGGCTTTAGCGTGGAAAAAGAAAGAAACAAAAATAAACAAAACAGCAAAACAGCAGCGCCGTCTTAATCCTGTTCCATGCAGGATGCGATCACCCAACCCGCAAAAAGACGAAGCGCTCCCAATGAAATGGTTTGTCCTAATAAAAACAAATTGTTAATTAACTTAAATCCGAACAATTATTTATTAAAAAGGTACTATACATACCAGATATTAGTCACTGAGACGCACAAGTCATACAATTGCTCACAGCACAAATCTCAGCAGTTTACAGGGGGGTGAGTGGAATCAACCCAGCTGAAATAAAAGAATGTGAATTATGGCAAACACGAACGCTATGCAAACGATTAATAAAACTCAACCTACCGAGGGATAGTGACAGCCTGCACACCAACGCGAAGCCGTGAATAAGATGCTATTCCAGCTACAATGAATAGATTTTATTAACTGATATGCCCAACTCGCTGCAACATTAGCCAAACAGCTAAAACGTACCTTTCAGGTGGAAGTCTGCACGCACCAAGGGGCGGAGCTAGCCATGACGCATCCCAGGTAACCCAATCGCAGCCTTTATATAACAAATCCCCGGCTCTAAAAGGCTGTCAATCACAAATGCAGGGGAGGGAACTTGCCCACTCTGCCACACTTGGAAGAGAGAGAGAGCAGGAACAGAAATGAAGAGAATATTCTAACCCGTCTGAGAATAGGTCACACAGGATTGAATAGTAGGCCTACATTGTTTAAAATTGGCAAGCACCCAACAGGGGAATGTAATCACTGTAGTCAATAAAACACAGTTGAACATGTAATACTTCACAGCAGGAAATACAACAATGAAAGACGTCATTTTATTAAGTCACCATTTAAAGCTGAGCATAAAGATTTTTCTATAATAGGTATCCTACATGAAAAAGCTACATATGATACTATTATTAAGTTTATTAAAGATATGAAATTAAATAAAATAATTTAGTCTGTTTTTTTTTCTTGAATTCCCATACATCTTACAGTATGTTCAACCTACTGTATGGCATCAAGCACAAATGCACAAACGTGCGTGAAAAACATACATGAAATTTATAAACTAATGGTTGAAGATGAGACTATATTTAACATTTATATTTTAAAAACTTCATTTTTATATTATTACATATGTGTAGATGGTGTTTAGCAATGGTTGAAAATAGTGAGGGCAGATATGCTTCTCCGAATATTAAGGCATGTTGGATGCAGGTTTACCTTACCTTTCACATTTTGACCTTAATAGCATATTGTACATTTTTGTGTTTGTACTGTTCTAGGAATTACAAACCAGGCAACAGAAAGTAGCCAGCAACCTGAGGAAGCTACTGTCATTTTTCATTTAGAGACTACAGTCAATGCTTCATCAGCAGAACAAGGTGTGTTTGGCCTTGATTTGGCACCTCTACTTTATGTTGTTCCCCTTGAGATCTTTGTGAGAATGTAGTTTAGTGGGGGGGGGGGGGGGGTCTCTATTTTCTTAACAGTTATCTAAGCTTGTATGAGAGAAAACACCATCTCTCACTCATCCTCAGATTCTACAGCTGCAGCGTGTCTGGACCAGGAGGCTGGGACAAGGGATGGTCCAGTCTTGCAGCTGTATCTGTTTTGATAATATCCTTGTGAGATGTCCTTCAACAACTGATCGAACTGCCTAATATTATGTTGAGTATGTATATCCCCCCTTTGCTGCCAAATCAGCCCTGACTATGATGCACCAAGTATTCTGATACCTTCGATCAGAGCTTGATAGATAAGTAGATAGTTGTTTAGCCTTCACAATTTGGCCCTAGTCAAACTCACTCATATCGTTACGTTTGCCCAATTTTCCTGCTTTTAACCCATCAACTTTGAGGACATTTTCACTTACTGCATAATATTTCCCACCCACTAACAGGTGCTCTGATGAAGAGATAATCTGTGTCAACACAATATTAGGCAGGTGGTGGTGATAATGTTATGCTTAACCGATGCATGCGTGTACACTTCTAAGAGACAACACCATCTCTCCACTCATCCTCAGATTTGACAGCCGCTACAGGCAGGGCCATAGCCAGTATTTTTCAAATACAGAGGTAATTTATAATAAAACTGGATTGTAACGAAACATTATTTTATTGCCACCTTTCAGTTATTTAATTTATCATAAAGTCAAACACAATGATAGGTTATTTTATGTTATAGGTTAATTTGGAGAAGGGCCCTAGCGATGTGTGGTGGTCGAGGTTCAAAGGCCCGCCATTCAGAATTAACCTCACGGACAGCAGATTGACAGAGCCAGTGTCCATGGGGCGACACCAGAGGACATTGAAGCCTTCTTCAGGCTGTTTGAGGACCTTTACGTAATGCACGGTTTAGATGAAAAGCCACATCTCATCTACAACTGTGATGAGACTGGCTTTGGAGACAAGCCTCGGTCCAGGGAAAAGGTGTGCCAGACTGGAATGAAGCATGTTTATCAGCAGCAGCACACAACCAGGGAGCACATCACAGTCCAATGCTGTGTGAATGCAGCTGGGGACAGCATTCCGCCTTTCATCATTTACCCCAACTGCCTTCCGAGTAATGCCTACAGGCTGGATGGGCCCCCCAACGCCCTCTACAGTGTCCAGGATAATGGTTACATGGACTCGGAGCTCTTCTTAAAATGACTCAGCCATTTCATTAAATATGCTCCTGAGGAGAGACCACTAATTTTAATCATTGACCAACACGAGACACATGTTTCAAAAGATGTAATCATGTTCTGCAGGGAAAACCGAATTGAAATTCTCTGCCTACCTGCCCACACAACCCATATTCTGCAGCCCCTCGACATTGCAGTCTTCAACCCACTGAAGACTGCTTTCTCCACTATGGCTTCCAGGATGAGTCTGGTGCGAGGGGACATTGTTGTGGGGAAGAAGCAGTTTTCATCTCTCCTCAAACATGTTTACCCCACTGCAGTCACAGCCCAAAACATTAAGGCTGGGTTCCGCAAGGCTGGCATCTTTCCTCTCTCCAGGGCTGCTGTGGACACAACCCAGGTATTTTGACATTAATAATATGATAATTCATCCTCTAAGTTACTTACATTTCTTTCCAAGTGTGTTACTGAGTTTTACATACGTTTTATTTTATTAGGTGGTAAGAGTGCTTCCATCTGCAGATGGAAATGATGCCACACCATCCAGCGCTGCCTCCACTCCGTCAGACACACCATCCAGCGCTCCTGCCACACCATCTGCCACACCAACCAGCTCTGCCACCACAACATCCATTTCTCATTCACCCACACCATCCAGTGCTCACGCCACTCTCACCTTCATGTCCAGAACTCAACCTGATGACAGATTAAGCACAACTCAAACACCTTGCCCCACCTGTAACCGGGTGGCTCCCAAAAATTACCTGGTGGCAGCAGGTGTAATACCTGAGAGTCTGGCTAACGTCCTCATGAGTCCAGCCCTGGAGAGGAAGGAGAAGGTGAGGCGTCGCATTCCTTTGCCAGCCCGTGTCATCACCAGCGACAAGTATTTCAACCTGCTGGTAGAAAAAGAAACTGAGGGAAAAGAGAAGGAAGAAAACAAAAGAAAGCACAAGGAAGAGATGGCAAAAAAGAAGGAGGAAAAGAGACAAGCCCAGGTGGCCAAACTTCAAAAGAGGCAGGCACCTCCTACTCAGACGGAAGATGGGGAACACTGTGCTGTCTGCCGTAGAGTGGTCCCACCTGGCTCAGAAGATGAGGCCATTGATGAATGGCTCCAGTGTGATCTGTGCCAATTGTGGTTCCACTTGGTGTGTGCAGAAGTGGAGGAAGTGCCGTACACCGACTGGCTGTGCCATAAATGTTGTTTGTCAACATAAAACACAAACCTACACACACACATGTTTGTTTTTGTGAATTGTGGGGACATTCCATAGACGTAATGGTTTTAATACTGTAAAAACGATATTTGCTATCACCCTACACCTTCCCTACACCTAAACCTAGCCCCCACAGGAGACTGTGCATATCTTTACATTCTCAAAAAAACGTATTCTGTATGATTTATAAGCCTTTTGAAAAGTGGGGACATGGGCAATGTCCTCATAAGTCACCCTCTCCTTGCATACCTATGTCATACCCATGTTATTACACCAATTTGTGTCCTGATATGTCACAAAAACAAGGTACACACACACACACACACACACACACACACACACACACACACACACGTACATAGTGCACACTGAAAATGAATGTTATTTGCAGTTATACTATTGTCAGTTTGGTGTTAAATGTTCATAGTTGTAAACACACACACACACACACACACACACACACACACACACACACCTGTATCCTGTTCATTTATGCCATAATATTGCGACACGATCAGGCCTAGCTCGCGTGGTCCTCAAGCTTATTTAAGTAGCAAATAACTTGACTTTTAAACAAATAAAAGGGTACTCACCTTCCTTATTAATTTAAATGTTGTTTTCTTCAGTAAAAACAAATAAATGGCACACTGTTGATCTGTTGAATGTCCATTTTTTCAAGATACGCCCTCTGTACGGAACACCATTGTAAGCCTGTACGGAACATCGTTAATGCTTATCATCTTCCGTACACGTGCGGAGGAGGTGCTTTTCCCCACTTTTCTCAAAAACTATTGGTCCAAAAGACATCAGTCAACGTGTTACTGTGTAATAGTATTCTCCCAGAGAATGTTCACACAAACATGCTTGTCAGGCTTTCAACAACGGAGGAGTGGTCATTGGCGTGCGATAAAAGACGAAAAGTGTACATAGTTAGTCTACGTTATACATATCTTAGTATCCTACCAGTGTGTGTTACTGTGTTTTGTTCGTATAAGCTAATACTGTTAGCTGCGGCTAGGCGGTAACGTTATATTTATGTCTTGCCGAATATATGTAGTGAAAGAAATCTGCACCTCACTTGAATAGTCAAATACAGACAGTTTACTTAAGATGTAATTGTCCTAAATACAGTCGCTATAATGTTTTGAGTCCAGGGCCCATATTTACAAAAAAACATCTTAAGGCTAAAAGTAGCTCCTAACTTGATGATTTAGGCGAAAATCTTAAAAATAATGGGCGTGTCAGTCCTAAATTTAGGACTCCTAAATTTTTGCTCTAAGAGTATTTCACAAAGCATTTTAGCGCTAAAACTAGCTCCTAAATCTGTGCAACGTAAAGACTGATTTATACGCGTCGCTTGGGTTTGTGAAATCACCCATTTCGTGTGGCGGTGTGCAATTTGTTCATGAAAACAATGATATAAGGGACAATTTGGAGTTGGGATAACCTCAAAAACTAAAAAAGATGTGTGGAAAAATATATGTGTGCAAATAAATGCAGCTTTCCCACTTTTGTCCAGAAGCAAAGATTACTGTGAAAAGTGCTGGTATTCTTTGCAAAGTCAGGCAAATTAAGGCAGAGATTTAAGTGATAAACAACAGCTACAGCTAAACGGACATTACTTTCAAGTTGCCGATAATGTTTTCATGTAACCTTGTCATGCTATTGCAGATTGAAATCCTTTGCCTCATTAAAATATTTATTGCATTCATAAGGAGCTGCCTCGGAACTTAAACTATTTAGAAACACTCTTCCTGTATATGTACGCATATTCCTACACAACTTTTTTTTTTTTAGTCTTGGAGGTTATCCCAGCTCCAAATTTTCATATGATGGGCAAGAAGTAACAGCTGTTCTTGCGTCCAGTTTGGTTTTGTTTTACGTTTCCGTATCTCGCTATCAGCCATGATTATTCTATCATGAATAGAAAAAAAAAAAAAACTTTTACGTCAACACCAATAGCCCAGTGGTTAGTGCGTCAATATATAGCGTAACTCTGCTCAAAGCGCCCCAAGTTCGATTCCAGTTTCGAAATGTTTTGCTGCTCCCGCCCCCTTCCCTTCACCCAATGATTTTGTGTCAGTTCTCCGCTATTGTGTGTCATTAAAAGCATAAAAAACTCTTTAAAAAAGTCTGTTTATGTATAGCGACAGACCCAAGAGGTTGTAGCCTTTAGCCTCCTTGTTAGTGCATCCGCCTCACGTGCTGGAGACCCGGGTTCGAGACCTGCTTGGAGCGGGTGTGGTAGGACTTGGGTGTGAGGGGTTACATTTACATGCATATCAGCTAATTGTTTCTTATAAAAGGCTGTCAATCATTTTAACACTTGTTTAGTACGTGACACTTGCCCTGTATTTTAAATTCTTTATTTGAATATGGCCACATTTACAACAATATTTCTATGAATAAATGTCTGACAGAGACCCCCTTCCCTATCAGCCAATCACTGTATGCATGGTTAGTGAGCATGTTGACATCATCCATAGTAACGAGGTCAACCCCGCCCTTACTCTTAGCTTAAGACTTCTCTCTACGGCTCAGTAAAAGTTTGTCTCAGCAGCTTTGTTAGTAGGTTTTAAGAGAAAACTCTTAGCTAAAAACTTTTACTGCTATTTAGGAGAACTCTTAGTGGTAAGATAAAATGTTTTGTAATTACGGGCCCTGGTCTATATTTCTGGCATATCGTTCCCCTTCTGGAAGGCGCATCATTGCACTAATGGAACAACAGAAGGAGTAGAAAGGACATCTGGGAGGAGGATGACGAACAGAGTCCAAGGTGGAGATGACGGAGGGAGGAGCCTGTCTCTGTATGTCCTCGTGTTTCCTTCCCTTTCTCAGGGAACAAGGGTTGTAGTTGTAACCCGAAACGGTGATTTTAAAAATGCTAACAATGTCCTTTATTGTGCTTCAACCAAATACTGCACTTTCTGTGAGATCTCTTTTCAATTCATGATACACAAATGTGAAGTTCTTACATTGTAGACAGAGCGAACACATTGTCCATAATCCAAATTATTCCTTGCGCTTTTATGCATAACCGAGTCAACTAGCTATATTGTGTTGGACTGAGATTAAAGTGTGCAATGGACAAAACATAATGAGAAACATAACTAGAATGTTCCATTTTATACATTTAGTTTGAAACTCTTTCTACACTAAGGGGATGTTAGGCTTCTCTCTATTATGAATTTTCATGTGCCTGTCAAGGCTTCCTTTTTGACTGAAACAGTTTCCACACTGTTTGCATGTGTGAGGCCTCTCTCCAGTGTGAACTAACATGTGCTTGTTAAGGGCTCCTTTTTCATTGAAACTCTTTCCACACTGTTTGCATGTGTAAGGCTTCTCTCCAGTGTGGACTCTCATGTGAATGTTAAGATTTCCTTTTTGATTAAAACTCTTTCCACACCATTGGCAGGTGAAAGGGCTCTCCATGGTGTGAATTTTCTGGTGGACTTCAAGGTTTCCACTTTGATTGAAACTCTTTCCACACTGTTTGCAGGTGTAAGGCTTCTCTCCAGTGTGAATTCTCATGTGTGTGTCAAGGTGTACTTTTCGTGTGAAATTCTTTCCACATTGTTGGCAGGTAAAAGGGTTCTCCGTAGTGTGAATTTTCCGGTGGACTTTAAGGTTTCCATTTCGAGCAAAACTCCTTCCACACTGTTGGCATGTGTAAGGCTTCTCTCCAGTGTGAATTCTCATGTGTCTGTTAAGGCATCCTTTTAGAGTGAAACTCTTTCCACACTGTTGGCATGTGTGAGGCTTCTTTCCAGTGTGAAATCTCATGTGTGTGTCAAGGTGTACTTTTCGAGTGAAATTCTTTCCACATTGTTGGCAGGTAAAAGGGTTCTCTGTAGTGTGAATTTTCTGGTGGACTTTAAGGTTTCCACTTCGAGCAAAACTCTTGCCGCACTGTTTGCATGAGTAAGGCTTCTCTCCAGTGTGAAGTCTTATGTGTCTGTTAAGGCTTCCTTTTAGAGTGAAACTCTTTCCACACTGTTTGCATGTGTAAGGCTTCTCTCTAGTGTGAATTATCATGTGTCTGTTAAGGCTTCCTTTTAGAGGGAAACTCTTTCCACACTGTTGGCAGGTAAAAGGGTTCTCTGTAGTGTGAATTTTCTGGTGGACTTCAAGGTTTGTAGTTTGAGCTCTTTTTTGTTTAGAAGTCTTTTCAGACTGTAAAGAACAAAAAGATTTTTCTCCAGATACGAAATCATAAATATTCTCAAAATGATCTTTCTCTTCGGTTTCATTCAGATCTTCTCTCTCCTCTTTCAGCTCTGTTAGGTCTAAGGTGGAAAAAAAAGGAATAAAAGTTAACCCAAGTCTAAATGGCACAAAACAATTAACATCAAAACATGTAGATTTGTAATGCATGTATGCTAGATCCTATACCATGGTGTCCAAACCTGATCCTGCTCAGCCGGTACTAGGGATGCACCGAAATGAAAATTCTTGGCCGAAACCGAAAACCGAAACACCGAAAGAATTATGCCAATTATTAGCACCATTGCATTTATGGCTATGACTGTGTACCAATTTGACTAAAATCAAGGCATTGCAATTAAATAAATTAATATTAAAGTTTCAAAGAATAAATCAGTTATATTAATTTAAACAATTATTATCAATCAAGTATTATATAATAATAACATATACATATATTTTACTGCCTTTGTTAAAATTGTTTACATTTTATAACACATTATCCATCAGTTCACATTTACAAGTCTACGTTTTTCTCTTCCAGCAGGAGGCACTGTCAGAATGGTAAACAAAGCAGCGCAGCAAATGCCTTTGAAACGTGCAGCGCTCATATTTATTCAATAGATAGCCTTTTGAAGTTTCATTAAAATTAAGAGCTTTATTTAAGTCTTTCAAAAAAGGTTAGGATCTCTCTCTCTCTCTCTCTCTCTCTCTCTCTCTCTATATATATATATATATATATATATATATATATATATATATATATACAGACTGATATCAATGTTTCTGTACCATTTTTGTCTCCTAGGCAATAAAATGCAACAAATTTAGAGAGAGACGAGGAAAAAAGATGAAAAATTCATCACAATTCTTTCTGAGGTTTTATTAAAGGGGCAATTATGTTAGCCAATCAAGAAACGGGCTGTTACACTGACCTGTTAGGTCAATGTCCAAGTTTATTTATCTAATTTAAATTACTTTTAAAAACAACAAGTGTTTACTAAAGTGATGTACAAGCATACTAAATTTAAAACAATAAACACACAGTGGTGTGGAAAAGTGTTGGCCCCCTTTCTGATTTTTTTTTTTTTTTTTTTTTTTTTGCATGTGTCACACTTTAATGTTTCGGATCATCAAACAAATGTAAATATTAATCAAAGATAACCCAAGTAAACACAACATACAGTTTTTAAATGACATTTTTATATTATGTAGGGAAATCCAAACACATATGGCCCTGTGTGAAAAAGTGTTTGCCCCCTAAACTTAATAACTGGTTGGGCCACCCTTAGCAGCAACAACTCCAATCAAGTGTGTGCGATAACTTGCAATGTGCGGTTACAGCGGTGTGCAGGAATTTTGGCCCACTCATCTTGGCAGAATTGTAGTAATTCAGCCACATTGGAGGGTTTGAGCATGAACCACCTTTTTAAGGTCATGCCACAGCATCTCAATAAGATTCAGTTCAGGACTTTGACTAGGCCACTCCAAAGTCTTCATTTTGTTTTTCTTCAGTTCGCTTCAGCTTGAGGTCACGAACAGATGGCTGGACATTGTCCTTCAGGATTTTTTGATAGTCAGCAGAATTCATTGTTCCATTGATCACAGCAAGTTTTCCAGGTCCAGAAGCAGAAAAACAGACCCAGACCATCACACTACCGCCACCATATTTTACTGTTGGTATGATGTTCTTTTTTTTTTTTTTAATGCTGTGTAATTTTAAGCCAGATGTAATGGGGCACACACCTTCCAAAATGTTCAACTTTTGTCTTGTCAGTCCCTCATCAGAGTATTTTCCCAAGTCTTGGGGATCATCAAGATCATCAAGTTTTTGTCTTGGACCTCTGCCATGCAGGCCATTTTTGCCCAGTCTCTTTCATGAAGTTTTGCAGGCTCTTTAGATGTTGTTGTAGCTTTTGAGGACCTTTTGGTCTACTTCACTCAGGCAGGTCCAATTATGATTTCTTGATTGCCAACAGGTGTGGCAGTAATCAGGCCTGAGTAAGGCAAGAGAAACTGAACTCAGGTGTTAGGGGTGGGCGATATCTCGATATTTAAAATATATCGAGATATTTTTTAAACTCGATATGAATTTTGACATATTGTATATATCGATATAATCAGGGATTAAATTGGGCCGGGGCCGTCCGGGGCTGAGCCCCGGCACATAGATTGCAGGACTCGACACTTCATTAACGCTACAAGTACCCTAACCAGATTACAGTATCAATAACAAAAAATAACCAGCCAATCACCAAAACGCAAACCAAAATCACGACACTCTACCACATAAACAGCTAATTCAATTGCACGTGAATAGATGCAAATATTCCCTATAAACACAGAGTAAAGACACCATATGTTTCCATCCAAAAAATGTGAATTTAACTTATGCGCAAAACTGGAATATCACATAAAACATGTGCGCATAAAGCAACACAGGCAATACCGGTATCACCGAGGGGAAAGGATGGAGGTAAGTTAGTTCGTAAGAGTTTCCCCACATTCCCACGCTTTTCTTCGTTTTTGAATAGCTTGTAAATGCCGGTGCATGAGCATTTTACTTTTACTTTCGAATTCGGCGTCAGTTGATCGAATGGACGACAACAAAACAGTACGAGTAACTCACTTAGTCTATAAACACAGAATTATTAATTTATTAACAAAAATAAAATAACTGTTAAATAACTTACACAAAGTGTATTTGTATATATTAAAAAAACAGGCCTAAATCAGCAAACACAGTGGAATAAATAAGAATCGAATGTTCTTCCAATGAGCTTCCAAAATCACTTTATAAACGGCAACAGTCAACAGGCCTTTTTAAAATCCAAAATATACTCGACTCCAGCCACAGATCTGTGATGCGACTGTTGAGCAGACGTGTTCAGTTCAGTGTTTCTCTAACTGAACTAAATTATTTTTATTACTATAAAATAATCAAAACGCCGTGGTGGGCAAGTGACGAAACTGGTGAAGGAAACATTTCAGAATGACCAATACAACATTTCTGATGCTGTGCTACAAGATGGGTCTGCTGGTTAGTCGAGTTATCCTGTTCTATCAGTGCAGAGTCACATGATTTTTTTTAATACGCATGGAGGAATTTATTCGGTAAAAGTGTTTCCATCCTAGTTTATGCGCATTTATTCTTATATCGGATAAAAAGTTTATCCTACTCAGTTGTGCGCATATGTTTTTTATGCGGATTTTCGCGTTTCCATCCAGAGATTTTGTATGCAATGTTCCAAAATGCGCATAAAATATATGGATGGAAATGTGATGCGGTCGTGGCGTCGGCTTCCTTTTAAATATGTTTAATGATTGCGCCAGATGCGCCCACGCCCATTCAAACAGTAAGTTCAAAACGGCTCTACAGAAAAAAAAAAAACGAAAAAAGAAACGTCCGATTTCATGAGAGGTTGCGGAGAATCATTCAGCGTTCATTTCTATTTCAGCAGCAAAAATAATTTCAAAGACCGCTAACCCAAAGCGCATTTCAAAGCAACTAGACGATTCATTGCTGAATAATTAAGTTGGCTTGGGAAAGCCAACTTACTGAAATCCTATTTAAACTTATTATGTTGGCTTGGAGAGCCAACATACTGTTATGCTATTTAAACTTATTATGTTGGCTTGGAGAGCCAACATACTGTTATGCTATTTAAACTTATTATTATTATGTTGGCTTGGAGAAGCCAACATATTGTTATGCTATTTAAACTTATTATTATGTTGGCTTGGAGAGCCAACATACTGTTATGCTATTTAAACTTATTATTATTATTATTCTTATGACCTACAGAAATTTCTGACAGCTACTCCTCCGAGGCCTTTGAAGCCACAAGGCCCAAACTTGGCAGAGACCTGGGCCCTTGTCCCGAAAGAGTTGCTATATCTATTTGGACTGATCAGATGTACAGTTGATTTATTATTAATTTTTGAATATGACAAATTTCCCAATGAATTACATGGGCTGAGAAAAAATGCGCCCTCTAACAGTAATACCTCTCGACTGAAGAGGCGGGACTCTTACTTACCTCTTACTTACAGTCACTCTGAAATCGGTGGAAATACAAATAAATACCGCCTTAAAAATTTAAATATTACAGCGATTTAACTCTAAAAACCCATTAGAACATATCAACAGCTAAATTCAGTGGTTTGTGAGTAGTTCTTGTAACAGAAAAGCTCGCACCCTTCAGCGAGCATACAAGCCGTCAGCACGAACTCTCTCTGTATGTGCTCATAAACAACATAACTTGCACGAATTAGAACGCCTTTAAAATTAATATATTTCAGCGATTTATTTGTAAATAACCATTAGAACACATCAACAAATCAGCCTTTTGTGATCTGTTTTATTTCAAAGTTAAAGCACTGTCTTCAGCAAATGTGTTATACAGACTAGCTTTCACGGCTCGGAGCTAACTTACCCGACTGAGAATTAAACATGACTGCACGTCTTTTAAAAGCATTTAAATAAAAACATTCCAGCGATCCAACACAATCAATATACAAGAATATTTTAAAGAACTACATTAGCTGCAAATGAGCTTTTCAATACGTTTCACTAACGAACATGTTACCGAGCTGTGACTTACTTTCACTTTGAATTTGGTGGAAAATGCATATAAATAATGCCTTTAAAATTACAATATTCCAGCCATTTAATTGTAAATACCCATTAGAACACATCAAGACCTGAATTCAGCTGTTTGAGCGAATTTATTGAAAACCCTAAGCATTTCCTTCACCGCGTACAGATTGCTTTCAACGAGTATACATGGAGACGAACGACATAATTTGCACGAATTAGAACGCCTTTAAAATTACAATATTGCAGCGATTTAATTCAGTCCACCCATTAGAAAATATCAACAGCTAAATGCAGTTGTTTGTGAGCATTTTGTTTTCATACAGAGAGCGCTGCGTTCAGCAGTGTGTTAGACATGAGCTCCGAGATGTCCGACTGAGAATTATACATGACTGCACGTCTTTTAAAGGCATTTAAATAAAAACACTCCAGCGATTCAACACAATAAATATAGAAGAATATTTTTAAAGACCTGCATTGGGTGCAAATGACGTTTTTCATAGGCTTAACTAACTAACATGAGATGCACGGCTGCATTTATGTGTCTGTTAACAAAGACATCATTTGCACGTCTTTTAAAGGTATTTTAATACAAGCACTCCAGCGATTCAACACAATAATAGTTCAGTCATATAATAAAAAGTTTAAATGCTTCCTTATTTCTGCTTTTCGGCTCAACCGCACGGCAAAGCGACGCGGCTTTGAAGCAGGCGCTCATCACTTATTCCAGTATGGCAAGCCGTTTTAACCTAAAATACACATATTAATCCACTATGGTGTTCTGGGCTGGCCCTTTTGCCCGAAGGCTGCCCAATTTGGCTCTCCAAGCCAACATTTAAAGTTTGTCATCGAACTTTAGCTTCTAGTTATTATTATTATTCTTATGACCTAAAGAAATTTCTGACAGCTACTCCTCCGAGGCCTTTGAAGCCACAAGGCCCAAACTTGGCAGAGACCTGGGCCCTTGTCCCGAAAGAGTTGCTATATCTATTTGGACTGATCAGATGTACAGTTGATTTATTATAAATTTTTGAATATGACAAATTTCCCAATGAAATACATGGGCTGAGAAAAAATGCGCCCTCTAACAGTAATACCTCTCGACTGAAGAGGCGGGACTCAAACCTCATACTTACAGTCACTCTGAAATCGGTGGAAATAAAAATAAACACCGCCTTAAAAATTTAAATATTACAGCGATTTAACTCTAAAAACCCATTAGAACATATCAACAGCTAAATTCAGTGGTTTGTGAGTAGTTCTTGTAAAAGAAAAGCTCGCACCCTTCAGCGAGTATACAAGCCGTCAGCACGAACTCTCTCTGTATGTGCTCATAAACAACATAACTTGCACGAATTAGAACGCCTTTAAAATTAATATATTTCAGCGATTTATTTGTAAATACCCATTAGAACACATCAACAAATCAGCCTTTTGTGATCTGTTTTATTTCAAAGTTAAAGCACTGTCTTCAGCAAATGTGTTATACAGACAAGCTTTCAGGCTCGGAGCTAACTTACTCGACTGAGAATTAAACATGACTGCACGTCTTTTAAAAGCATTTAAATAAAAACACTCCAGCGATCCAACACAATCAATATACAAGAATATTTTAAAGAACTACATTAGCTGCAAATGAGCTTTTCAATACGTTTCACTAACGAACATGTTACCGAGCTGTGACTTACTTTCACTTTGAATTTGGTGGAAAATGCATATAAATAATGCCTTTAAAATTACAATATTCCAGCCATTCAATTGTAAATACCCATTAGAACACATCAAGACCTGAATTCAGCTGTTTGAGCGAATTTATTGAAAACCCTAAGCAATTCCTTCACCGCGTACAGATTGCTTTCAACGAGTATACATGGAGACGAACGACATAATTTGCACGAATTAGAACGCCTTTAAAATTACAATATTGCGGCGATTTAATTCAGTCCACCCATTAGAAAATATCAACAGCTAAATGCAGTTGTTGCATTTTGTTTTTTCATAGAGAGAGCGCTGCATTGTGTTAGACATGAGCTCCGAGATGTCCGACTGAGAATTATACATGACTGCACGTCTTTTAAAGGCATTTAAATAAAAACACTCCAGCGATTCAACACAATAAATATAGAAGAATATTTTAAAGACCTGCATTGGGTGCAAATTACTTTTTTCATAGGCTTAACTAACTAACATGAGATGCACTGCTCAGTCTTCATCTTCATCATCAAAGACATCATTTGCACGTCTTTTAAAGGTATTTAAATACAAACACTCCAGCGATTAAACACAATAATTGTAGAGTAATATATTACACAGCTTAAATGCTTGCTTATTTCTGCTTTTAGGCTCAACCGCACAGCAACGCTTTCAAGCACGCGCTGCACACTTGTTGTATGGCAAGCCGTTTTAACCTAAAATACACATAAATCCACTATGGCAAGCTGTTTTAACCTAAAATATACTAAGCATTACTTATCGTAATAGCATTTTTACTAGCAACAATTCAATCAGAGAGCTCTAAGTGTTCTGGGCTGGACCTTTTGCCCGAAGGCTGCCCGGTTTGCTTCTCCAAGCCAACATTTAAAGTTTGTCATCGAACTTTAGCTTCTAGTTATTCTTATGACCTAAAGAAATTTCTGACAGCTACTCCTCCGAGGCCTTTGAAGCCACAAGGCCCAAACTTGGCAGAGACCTGGGCCCTTGTCCCGAAAGAGTTGCTATATCTATTTGGACTGATCAGATGTACAGTTGATTTATTATTAATTTTTGAATATGACAAATTTCCCAATGAATTACATGGGCTGAGAAAAAATGCGCCCTCTAACAGTAATACCTCTCGACTAAAGAGGCGGGACTCAAACCTCTTACTTACAGTCACTCTGAAATCGGTGGAAATACAAATAAATATCGCCTTAAAAATGTAATTATTACAGCGATTTAACTCTAAATACCCATTAGAACATATCAACAGCTAAATTCAGTGGTTTGTGAGTAGTTCTTGTAAAAGAAAAGCTCGCACCCTTCAGCGCTTATACAAGCCGTCAGCACTAGGCTACTCTCTCTCTACATGTGCTCACAAACAACATGAATTGCACGAATTAGAACGCCTTTAAAATAAATATATTTCAGCGATTTGTTTGTAAATACCCATTAGAACACATCAACAAATCAGCCTTTTGTGATCTGTTTTATTTCAAAGTTAAAGCACTGTCTTCAGCAAATGTGTTATACAGACGAGCTTTCACGGATCGGAGCTAACTTACCCGACTGAGAATTATACATGACTGCACGTCTTTTAAAAGCATTTAAATAAAAACACTCCAGCGATCCAACACAATCAATATACAAGAATATTTTAAAGAACTACATTAGCTGCAAATAAGCTGTTCAGTTTCACTAACGAACATGTTACCGAGCTGTGACTTACTTTCACTTTGAATTTGGTGGAAAATGCATATAAATAATGCCTTTAAAATTACAATATTCCAGCCATTTAATTGTAAATACCCATTAGAACACATCAAGACCTGAATTCAGCTGTTTGAGCGAATTTATTGAAACCCCTAAGCATTTCCTTCACCGCGTACAGATTGCTTTCAACGAGTATACATGGAGACGAACGACATAATTTGCACGAATTAGAACGCCTTTAAAATTACAATATTGCAGCGATTTAATTCAGTCCACCCATTAGAAAATATCAACAGCTAAATGCAGTTGTTTGTGAGCATTTTGTTTTCATACAGAGAGCGCTGCATTCAGCAGTGTGTTCGACATGAGCTCCGAGATGTCCGTCTGAGAATTATACATGACTGCACGTCTTTTAAAGGCATTTAAATAAAAACACTCCAGCGATTCAACACAATATAGAAGAATATTTTAAAGACCTGCATTGGGTGCAAATGACGTTTTTCATAGGCTTAACTAACTAACATGAGATGCACTGCTGCATTTATGTGACTGTTAACAAAGACATCATTTGCACGTCTTTTAAAGGTATTTTAATACAAACACTCCAGCGATTCAACACAATAATAGTTCAGTCATATAATAAAAAGTTTAAATGCTTGCTTATTTCTGCTTTTCGGCTCAACCGCACGGCAACGCGACGCGGCTTTGAAGCAGGCGCTCATCACTTATTCCAGTATGGCAAGCCGTTTTAACCTAAAATACACATATTAATCCACTATGGTGTTCTGGGCTGGACCTTTTGCCCGAAGGCTGCCCAATTTGGCTCTCCAAGCCAACATTTAAAGTTTGTCATCGAACTTTAGCTTCTAGTTATTATTATTATTATTATATTTTATTATTCTTATGACCTAAAGAAATTTCTGACAGCTACTCCTCCGAGGCCTTTGAAGCCACAAGGCCCAAACTTGGCAGAGACCTGGGCCCTTGTCCCGAAAGAGTTGCTATATCTATTTGGACTGATCAGATGTACAGTTGATTTATTATTAATTTTTGAATATGACAAATTTCCCAATGAATTACATGGGCTGAGAAAAAATGCGCCCTCTAACAGTAATACCTCTCGACTGAAGAGGCGGGACTCTCAAACCTCTCACTTACAGTCACTCTGAAATCGGTGGAAATACAAATAAATATCGCCTTAAAAATTTAATTATTACAGCGATTTAACTATAAATACCCATTAGAACATATCAACAGCTAAATTCAGTGGTTTGTGAGTAGTTCTTGTAAAAGAAAAGCTCGCACTCTTCAGCGCTTATACAAGCCGTCAGCACTAGGCTACTCTCTCTCTACATGTGCTCACAAACAACATAAATTGCACGAATTAGAACGCCTTTAAAATAAATATATTTCAGCGATTTATTTGTAAATACCCATTAGAACACATCAACAAATCAGCCTTTTGTGATCTGTTTTATTTCAAAGTTAAAGCACTATCTTCAGCAAATGTGTTATACAGACGAGCTTTCACGGCTCGGAGCTAACGTTACCCGACTGAGAATTATGACTGCACGTCTTTTAAAAGCATTTAAATAAAAACACTCCAGCGATCCAACACAATAAATATACAAGAATATTTTAAAGAACTACATTAGCTGCAAATGAGCTGTTCAATAGGTTTCACTAATGAACATGTTACCGAGCTGTGACCTATACTTTCACTTTGACTTCGGTGGAAAATGCATATAAATAACGCCTTTAAAATTACAATATTCCAGCCATTTAATTGTAAATACCCATTAGAACACATCAAGACCTGAATTCAGCTGTTTGAGCGAATTTATTGAAAACCCTAAGCATTTCCTTCACCGCGTACAGATTGCTTTCAACGAGTATACATGGAGACGAACGACATAATTTGCACGAATTAGAACGTCTTTAAAATTACAATATTGCAGCGATTTAATTCATTCCACCCATTAGAAAATATCAACAGCTAAATGCAGTTTTTTGTGAGCATTTTGTTTTCATACAGAGAGCGCTGCATTCAGCAGTGTGTTAGACACGAGCTCCGAGATGTCCGTCTGAGAATTATACATGACTGCACGTCTTTTAAAGGCATTTACATAAAAACACTCCAGCGATTCAACACAATAAATATAGAAGAATATTTTAAAGACCTACATTGGGTGCAAATGACATTTTTCATAGGCTTAAGTATGCACGGCTGCATTTATGTGTCTGTTAACAAAGACATCATTTGCACGTCTTTTAAAGGTATTTTAATACAAACACTCCAGCGATTCAACACAATAATAGTACAGTCATATAATAAAAAGGTTAAATGCTTGCTTATTTCTGCTTTTCGGCTCAACCGCACGGCAACGCGACGCGGCTTTGAAGCAGGCGCTCATCACATATTCCAGTATGGCAAGCCGTTTTAACCTAAAATCCACACACGATCCTCTATGGCAAACTGTTTTAGCCTAAAATATACTAAGCATTTCTTGTCGTACTGCCATTTTTACTAGCAACAATTCAATTAGAGAGCTCTAAGTGTTCTGGGCTGGCCCTTTTGCCCCAAGGCTGCCCGGTTTGGCTCTCCAAGCCAACATTTAAAGTTTGTCATCGAACTTTAGCTTCTAGTTATTATTATAGTTATTATTCTTATGACCTAAGAAAATTTCTGACAGCTACTCCTCCGAGGCCTTTGAAGCCACAAGGCCCAAACTTGGCAGAGAC
This sequence comes from Garra rufa, assembly GCF_049309525.1. Taxonomy (NCBI): domain Eukaryota; kingdom Metazoa; phylum Chordata; class Actinopteri; order Cypriniformes; family Cyprinidae; genus Garra; species Garra rufa. Next base: position 101,447,955 of record NC_133361.1, read on the forward strand.
CTGGGCCCTTGTCCCGAAAGATATGCTATATCTATTTGGACTGATCAGATGTACAGTTGATTTATTATTAATTTTTGAATATGACAAATTTCCCAATGAATTACATGGGCTGAGAAAAAATGCGCCCTCTAACAGTAATACCTCTCGACTGAAGAGGCGGGATTCAAACCTCTTACTTACAGTCACTCTGAAAACGGTGGAAATAGAAATAAATACCGCCTTAAAAATGTAAATATTACAGCGATTTAACTCTAAATACCCATTAGAACATATCAACAGCTAAATTCAGTGGTTTGTGAGTATTTCTTGTAAAAGAAAAGCTCGCACCCGTCAGCGCTTATACAAGCCGTCGGCATGTACTCTCTCTGTATGTGCTCATAAACAACATAATTTGCACGAATTAGAACGCCTTTAAAATTAATATATTTCAGCGATTTATTTGTAAATACCCATTAGAACACATCAACAAATCAGCCTTTTGTGATCTGTTTTATTTCAAAGTTAAAGCACTGTCTTCAGCAAATGTGTTATACAGACGAGCTTTCACGGATCGGAGCTAACTTACCCGACTGAGAATTATACATGACTGCACGTCTTTTAAAAGCATTTAAATAAAAACACTCCAGCGATCCAACACAATCAATATACAAGAATATTTTAAAGAACTACATTAGCTGCAAATGAGCTTTTCAATACGTTTCACTAACGAACATGTTACCGAGCTGTGACTTACTTTCACTTTGAATTTGGTGGAAAATGCATATAAATAATGCCTTTAAAATTTACAATATTCCAGCCATTTAATTGTAAATACCCATTAGAACACATCAAGACCTGAATTCAGCTGTTTGAGCGAATTTATTGAAAACCCTAAGCATTTCCTTCACCGCGCACAGATTGCTTTCAACGAGTATACATGGAGACGAACGACATAATTTGCACGAATTAGAACGCCTTTAAAATTACAATATTGCAGCGATTTAATTCAGTCCACCCATTAGAAAATATCAACAGCTAAATGCAGTTGTTTGTGAGCATTTTGTTTTCATACAGAGAGCGCTGCGTTCAGCAGTGTGTTAGACATGAGCTCCGAGATGTCCGTCTGAGAATTATACATGACTGCACGTCTTTTAAAGGCATTTAAATAAAAACACTCCAGCGATTCAACACAATAAATATAGAAGAATATTTTTAAAGACCTGCATTGGGTGCAAATTACGTTTTTCATAGGCTTAACTAACTAACGTGAGATGCACGGCTGCATTTATGTGTCTGTTAACAAAGACATCATTTGCACGTCTTTTAAAGGTATTTTAATACAAACACTCCAGCGATTCAACACAATAATAGTTTAGTCATATAATAAAAAGTTTAAATGCTTGCTTATTTCTGCTTTTCGGCTCAACCGCACGGCAACGCGACGCGGCTTTGAAGCAGGCGCTCATCACTTATTCCAGTATGGCAAGCCGTTTTAACCTAAAATACACATATTAATCCACTAAGGTGTTCTGGGCTGGCCCTTTTGCCCGAAGGCTGCCCAATTTGGCTCTCCAAGCCAACATTTAAAGTTTGTCATCGAACTTTAGCTTCTAGTTATTATTCTTCTTCTTATTTTTCTGAGCGGAAAATATTTAGACACTATCTCCTCCTAGACCGTTCAAGCTACATACTCCAAACTCGGGTCAGATCTTCATACTGTTCAGACTTAGTGTGCTATATCTTTTCAGACTGTTTTGAGTTATGGTTTTCTTAAAAATTAATATTAAAAATCATAAAAAGGTCCCATAGACTTTCATTGACCAAAAGTCCATGTCTGTTTGAACTATGTTTAATGTAAACTGCTAGAAGCCATTGATACTCAATTAAGCTTTAAGCTATCTATCTATCTATCTATCTATCTTCAAACCTTATCTATCTATCTATCTATCTTCAAACTCTATCTATCTATCTATCTATCTATCTTCAAACCTTTATCTATCTATCTATCTATCTATCTTCAAACCTTTATCTATCTATCTATCTATCTGCTAAAATCATGCTAGCGACTTGCTAGTCGTGCTAAAATCATGCTAGCGACTTGCTAGTCATTCTAAAATCATGCTAGCGACTTGCTAGTCATGTTAAAATAATGCTAAAATCATGCTAGCAACTTGCTAGTCGTGCTAAAATCATGCTAAAGACTTGCTAGTCGTGCTAAAATCATGCTAGTGACTTGCTAGTAATGTTAAAATCATGCTAACGACTTGCTAGTCTTGCTAAAATCATGCTAGCGACTTGCTAGTCATGCTAAAATCATGCTAGCGACTTGCTAGTCATGCTAAAATAATGCTAAAATCATGCTAGCGACTTGCTAGTCATGCTAAAATAATGATAAAATCATGCTAGCGACTTGCTAGTAATGCTAAAATCATGCTAACGACTTGCTAGTCTTGCTAAAATCATGCTAGCGACTTGCTAGTCATGCTAAAATCATGCTAGCGACTTGCTAGTCATGCTAAAATAATGCTAAAATCATGCTAGCGACTTGCTAGTCATGCTAAAATAATGATAAAATCATGCTAGTGACTTGCTAGTCTTGCTAAAATCATGCTAGCGACTTGCTAGTCATGCTAAAATCATGCTAGCGACTTGCTAGTCATGCTAAAATAATGCTAGCGACTTGCTAGTCATGTTAAAATAATGCTAAAATCATGCTAGTGTTGTGAACTTTTCTCAGAGACCAGGAGACGTTTTGGATATCTTGAAGCAGAAGTTTCTCTTTATTGAGATCCTAGCTGTTCGTTCGCTGCAGTCATCAAAATTCGTCTACTAAGGCATATACATTACAGTTTATATACCTTTCCAGGGGGAGAGGAAAACATAGAGGTGGAGTCAATCTAAACAAAGCATGCAAATGCAGTACAGATAGTCAGCCTAGTAGGATTTTCCCGGCTTTGATCTATTTAGCATACAAATGCAAAGGGAATAAACAAAAGGACACAGTTGTACTTTGAGCTTAGATTTCACACTTAATAAGAGAAACCTGCCAGATGTTCAGGAACTGCTTAAAGACATAAGGTTCCTGTCTCAGGGTCTGGTTTGTTTGCTCTTAGAAATCACAATATGCATTACTTTTCTGTTTAGGCAGTTATATTGGAATCTATGTTTAACCTTTTATAAATTTGTAATCCTACAATCCCCTCTTTGAGAGTTCTAATAACTCTCACATAATACAAATTTAAACATTTAAAAGTTCGTTCTTGTAACCTTTGATTGTTACAGGCACATAGTACTTGCTCTGTGGTGATTGTTTGTAACGGCATGTTGACACAGAAACCAACATGTAGCTAGGGCCCGTTAAGTTCTTACGGGTAATAGTCTTTTCTGGTTGGACCAGTAATTTCCTTGTGATGGTCGTGGGTCATTTGCTGAATGAAACACTTGATACTGTGGACGCATAGATAGTACACCAGTAGGAGAATCAATAGCAGAACTGCTATTTCTTTGATCCACAGCCAGGGTTTCCCTAACAAGTTTCCAAACCATGAAGAACTATCTTCAGTCATCTGATGTAATTTTGCTGAAAGATCAAGAATGTCTTGTTGGATTTTGTTCAAGTTCTCTGTTGGATCCATTAACCCAGTGCAGCATTCAGGGCCAATAATGGTGCAGGCTCCTCCTTGCGTTGCAAGAATGTAATCCAAGGCCACTCTGTTCTGTAGGATCATTATCTTGTGAGAAGTGAGAGTGTCCGTGATATTACCTATTGCCAAAGCTGTATCATTAGCTAGTTTCTGTACAGAATTCGATAAGCTTCTGACTTGATCCAGGGCCTGCATGACACCATAAAACGGGATTAAGGCTCCAAGAGTTCTTGACCACCATGTTTGTGCACAAGTGAGTCCGGGGATGCAGCCATCTTCTTTTTTTGGGGTAGGAGCTGAATTTAATAAATGTGGAGGGCTTGTAGAGGTGTGTGTATTTTCTCTGATAGCCGGTAGGACATAAACCAAGGTGCACCTGCCGTTGAATTGGCTCGGTAGGATATTGTAGACAGAGGTTCCACATAACCAGAAGGTGCCAGTTGGTGGAGGAATCATACACCACTGATTTATTGCAAAAAGTTTCGGTAGGGATGGGTTCCTGGAGAGACACTCGTTTAAGTCCTTTTCCTGTTTCTTCTCTGTAGTAGTAATGTACACATGGGATTCATCTCTTCCTCTTTCAATCACAAAACTGCAACGTTCACGGGGAATTTCACCCAGTGGAGTCGATGCTGGAGCATAATTTTCCATGCACCAATAGAACATCATTGGCAGGAGTAGATCTGTCATGATGGGAGTAGCTGAAGTTAGGTTGCAGGATGGTAGTCCAGGTATGCAACACTGAGAAGCTGGAGGAATGGTTACGTTGTGACATGTATCTTTGCTGAATACTCCACTGGTATGATGATTGAATAAGGTACACGTGTCACATTTGGAGATAGGGTGTGCCACCCATGGGATTCCTGCTCCTACAGACGGTGCGTGTGGCATGCAAACGTTCTTTCCAGCAAACAAGGCATTTCTTGACATATTCATCAGTTCTAAGAATATGTTGTTTCTGGAGTCTATAGCTTGTGCGATGTTCATGGTGATTACTAGAATGGCAATCTTGATCATGTTGATGGATGACTGAAGTTCTCTCATGTGATTCTCTGCGTTGTGTTTTTTTTTTTTTTTTATGTTCTGTCTTCCGTGACAGTTGGTTTGGCCGTGAGTCTAGTTGTTCTTTATAGTTTGTAGATTTATACACAGGTGAGGGGGGTCGATGTGTGTAGGTCTCAGGATAGCCATCCAGGGGTATCTGCACAGATTAAGAAAGAAAACAAAAGACGACAGAGCAGTATTTTCTGTAAAAGACAGCAAACAATAGAGTTGTATCCTCTGTTCAATCTGAGTCTAGTCTTGTTGTTCCTTCTTTCCCTAGTTCTTAATTCCCGTGACACCTAAAGAAACAGTGAGGTAAGGATGGACTAGTGGATGGGGAAGGCCTATGAGGAAAATCTTCACCGCAGGGTTTAACCCCCGAAAGCTTATTGCATTCGGTTCTTCCCTGGGCTCCTCACTGGTCTGTGTGTCCTATCCTATCCCTGTAGGTGGGGGAACAACCTTACAGTGTGACGCATGAGTCCAGGTTTTCCTTCCCTGACACAAAACTGCAGCTGCTGTAATCAACATCACTTGATGTGGTCCGTGCCACTTAGGCTCTAATGGTTTGTTTCTGAATGATTTTATCATAACCCACTGACCTGGGACAATCGTGTGTCCACCTTCTGGTGGATTCTGCCAACATGACTCGACTCTTTCTCTGGAACTCTGTACTGCCTTTGTAAGGTTTTCACAGTAAGTGATCAGGGCATCTGAGGCAATGTGCACATCAGCATTTCTGAGATCAATCACACCTGGCATCTGCATTGGGCGTCCTGTAATAATCTCATGAGGACTTAGACCTACGGATCTGTTGGGTGAAGCTCTCATACTACACAGTACCGCTGGCAGTGCTTCGACCCATAATACTCCTTCTTGATGCATTTTGCTTAGCCTGGATTTGATTGATCTGTTTGCGCGTTCGACTTGCGCTGACGCCTGTGGCCTGTAGGGGCAGTGAAGATTCCACTTAATTTTCAACATTTTTGACACTTCCTTGACTACCTGTCCCGTGAAGTGGGTACCTTGATCTGAGTCAATGCTATCTGGTAATCCCCATCTTGGAATGAAATCAGAGACAAGACATTTAGCAGTATGTGCAGCTGTGGCACGCCCTGTTGGATAAGCTTCTATCCATCTTGAGAACTTGTCTATAACTATCAAAACGTCAGTTTTTCCCTTACACGGAGGCAATGATATGTAATCAACTTGCAGGTGGCGAAAAGGTCCTGGTGGAGCTGGGGTGTGTGTTGCTGCCGTAGTTGTTGCTGGCACATCATTATTTTTTTGACATGTAACGCATCTCTTGACTGTTTCAGTGGCTACATTTCTGAATTTTGGATTCCACCATTGATTTGAGAACCTGTGATTCATTGTTGCTGAACCACTGTGACCCAAATTGTGTATTTGTTGAGCCAAATATGGCAGCAGAGATTCGGGAGCAATATACTTTCCCCCTTTGGTCCAGCAACCAAATGAATCCACTGTGGCTCCTTTGTCTAACCACGTCCATGCTTCATATAAAGGAACATCTTTGTACAGATCAATGATTGATTCAGGGGGCAGAATTGTCTTCTGTGCTGTACTACCTGAACACACCTGTATATTTGCATATGAACAAGCCTGTTTAGCAGCTACATCAGCAAGAGCATTTCCTTTAGCTTCCGTAGTATTAGTTGTGAGATGTGCTTTCACTTTGATCACAGCTAATTTCTTTGGAAGTTTCATGGCAAACATTAAATCCTTCACTAATCCAGCATGCTTAATGGGGGATCCAGCAGAAGTTAAAAACTGTCTACTTTGCCAAATTATACCAAAATCATGAATTACCCCAAAAGCATACCTGGAATCAGTGTAGATATTTGCAATTGATCCTGACGCTAGCGTGCATGCTCTAGTTAAGGCTACTAGTTCAGCAGCTTGAGCTGAAAAATGATCTGGAAGACGACCTGAAGCTACGACTTCAGTGGGAGAAGTTACTGCATAACCTGCTCGTCTGTTACCTTCAATAACTTGAGCTGAACCATCAACAAACAACTCCAATTCTGCATTATCTATGGGAGTTTCTTTCATTTCACTTGTAGGTGTGTATGTGAGCGTAACACAATCATGAGTGATTTCTCCTTCATCCTCTAAAACAACTTCAGTCATTGCAGACATCATACATGAGGATGGGTTCGTGATTGGTGCCCGCTGTAAAACAATGTTCGGGGCTGTGAGGGATGTCAGCCAATTTCCCCAACGAGAGGATGTTACAGAAGTGACTTTTGCTTGATTCATTAGTGCAGACACTGCATGAGGGCATCTTACATTTACAGTCTGTCCTAACACCATTCCTGAAGAAGCCTGAAGAGCTAGATGAACTGCCTGCACTGCTCTGAGACATGGGCCCATACCTTGAGCGACTATGTCAAGTTTACCAGAATAGTAATGAATTGGGCGTAAATTGCCCCCATGATCTTGCATTAGACATGCAGTAATAAAGCCTAAGTGTTCATGAACATAAAGCACAAAGGGCCTATCAGATTGTGCAATTCCTAATGCTGGCGCTTGACATAGTGCTCTCTTCAAATCATTGAAAGCTTTGAGATGAATTTCTTCCATACAAACTGTATCGGAATCTCTAACCTGACCTTTCAACAAGTCATAGAGTGGCTGAGCAATCGAGGCATAGTCCTCAATCCAAGGTCTACAGTAACCTGCTGTTCCTAAAAATGATCTTAGTGCTTTAATGGTAGTAGGCGGAGGTATTGCTTTGACTGAAGTGGCTCGATCCTGTGTAATAGATCTATTTCCTGTACCAATTGTTTGACCCAGAAATGTGACTTGATTTTTAGCAATTTGAGCTTTGTGAAAACTACATTTGTGTCCTTTTTTCTGCAAATAGTCTAACAATTCTGCCAATTCAGTTTTGTGTACCTCATGATCTGTTGAGGCAAACAAAATATCATCAACATAGTGAATCATAGTGGACTGTTTGACTGGGCATTCTGGGTCACACAAATCACGTCTGAGAGCCTGATGATAGATTGTCGGCGAATTTTGAAATCCCTGTGGAACACGTGTCCACTGGTATTGCTCATAGTCAACCGTGAAAGCTAACCATGGCTGGCTGTCAGAATGCAATGGTACCGAAAAGAATCCATTAGACATATCAATTACTGAAAAAATCTTACAATCTAATGGTAAGCCATTACAAATTGTAGATGGATCTGCTACTAGGGGGGTGATTTTTTCAATATGTTTATTGGCTACTCTGTAGTCTATTGTGAGTCTCCATGTCCCATTGGCTTTCTTGATGGGCCATATAGGTGAATTACAGGGACTGTTGGTTTTAACGAGCACTCCTTGTTTCAGCAATTTTTCTACAATGGTTTTGACTCCCTGAATAGCTTCCCTACTGATCGGATATTGTTTGGTAACAGGAGGGGCGGTTCCTATTAATCTGACTGGTTCCACACCTGTGAGAAACCCGCAATCATCCTTGTCTTTAGCCCAAATTGGGTGATTCTGTAAGAAAGCATACTCAGGAGTGATTGCATTACTGGTAGAAACTTGTGCTGAAGCAATTTTTATGCTAGCAGATTCTGAGGACATGTCTAAAGTTAGATGTACTTGTCTCAGTAGATCCATGCCTAGAATTGCACCTGTATTCAATGGAGCACACAGCAATTTTGTAGTCAGAGTTTTTGGGCCTAATTGTATCTCTATGGGAGGGGTTTCAAACAAAACAGAATCTTCACCTACTACACCAGTTAAACAAAGTTTAGTTTTCTTGAATGGAATGTTTAAATCTTTAGCCAATTTTGTAGGAACTACTGTAATTTCTGCACCTGTATCAAGCAAAAAGTCAATCTCTTTCTCTTGTATGCTACCTTTCACAAAAATTCGTTTGTCATTGTGATGTATTACAGGGGAAAGGTAGCTACTCACAGCCCCAACAATTAGTTTTTTTCCTGCTCTTTTTGTGCTCTTAGAAGAGCTTGAGCTAGCTGTCCTAACGTTTCAGTGGACATTGGTGGAACTACTTCAGGGTTGTAGGCTGGCTGAGAAGGAGCAGAATTATGCATAGTATTTCTTCTATTATCTTGCAACTTCTTCCTACACTCTTTCTCCCAATGTCCTAATTTTCCACAATAATGGCATTTACCTTCTTTTTTTGTCCATTTATTTTCTTGGTTTGTTGTGTTAAATGTAGCTGCTGCTACTCTCACTTTTGCCTTAACATCAGCATCTCTTTCCCAAGTAGCTAATGTGTCTAGATTATTTCTGATAGTTTTGTTAGACCAAGTTAAATCTAAGAATGGCAAGGCTTTTCTGTACTCAGCTACAAGGCCATCTGACCAGATGCGGACTAGGGGTCCCTTGTCATCTAACACACTTTCAGGATCATCAACTATTCCGCTGTAAGCTACAGCTGACTGACAAAACTTTTCAGTGTATTCACTCACAGTTTCCTCTTTCCTTTGTACACAGTTAGTGATTCTGGACCAGTCTATTTTGGGTCCCAAGATATTCTTTAGAATTTTCATAACACCTTCTCTCAAATCGGCTTTACTGGCATGTTGTAGTGCAGAAGTAACAGCAGACTCAAAACTGTTGAATTCAGATTCAGTTAGAATTTGTGACATCAGCTGTGTGACTTCTGCTAACGACATGTCGTAGAGACGCATCTTGCTAATCAGTGCTCTTCTGAATTCAGAAAAACTTGTGCGTGCTGAAGGTAAGCTCTGGGACAATCTCTCTATATCTTTAGGTCCAAGCATTCTTGCAATTGCTTGTACCTGAACAACAGAAGAGTTGGGAGGAACATTTTCAATTCCTTCAATTCCCTGGGATCGTCTTCTAGCACCACAAACCCTCACTGAATCTACAGGCACATCAGACACTGATTGGATGGCTACATCATTTTCAAAGAAAGCTTGTAAGTCAGGATAAATGTTATCAGGCTGACTAACTTCCATATCAGTTTTTTCTGAAGCTTTGTTGCGGTTAATTTTTTTAGTCAATGCGGATATTCTAGCCCGGAGTTCTTTGTTCTGTTCCTCTAGCTCTGAGTTACGCTGAGACTGTTGTGTAGCTAGTGCTAAACCAAATTCTCTGTGGCAGCAGATAATGCCTTTCACATTGTTCTTACGAATACATGCTCCAAGGACTTTCTTACACTCATCTACTGACCAAGTCTTGTCTGGATGGATCTCATATTTCTTAGTTAATTCCTGTCTAACTTTTTCAGTTACTATTAGGTTCATTTGCTCTCCTAACAGTGATTTGAATTCACTATCTGACCACAAAGGAGTTGCGAGACCACCCTTTTCAATTGTGGGGATCAGCCTAGCATTCTTTCTAACCATTTTGCGAGTTTCTTTGTTACCACACAATAACAACACTAAAACTTCTCTGATCAACAGAGGGTACGCTTGTTAACACAGATCAACTATTGTTAACCTTCCCCGAATTAACAGAGGACAACACAAACTACTAGCACTTTATGCTAAACTTCTCTGCCAAAACAGAGGATAACAAATTTTAGCACTTTAATGCTAAACTTCCCTGCTTAAAACAGAGGATAACAGATATTAGCACGTAATGCTAAACTTCCCTGGGTGAACAGAGGATAACCAATTCTTCCCTGCCAAAAAAACAGAGGGTGAACAAATATTAACGTAATGTTAACCTTCCCTGAGTAAACAGAGGATAACAACTTTAGCACGTAATGCTAAACTTCCCTGAATTAACAGAGGGTAACTTTTCATCTCTAAAAGAACACCTTTAGAGGATAACTTAGTTAACTAAACCCTACAGCTGTCTGTTAACTCTTCTCTGACGGCGCAGAGGATAACTATATGTACTGGTCTTTAGCGGTTCTTTTGGATAGAGTAGCACTCACCAACCCTTGGTTGTAAAGGAAGATTCATGGAAACCTTTGTTCAGCTGGAAGTTTCGCTCTGGATTCCAAAAGATGCAGTCTTGAAAGCAGATGTTCTGTTGAGCTTGCTGTTTTCAATCTGGATTCAGGTGAAGGAGCTGGAACTCTATCCGGGTCACAGGGCACCAAAACTGTTGTGAACTTTTCTCAGAGACCAGGAGACGTTTTGGATATCTTGAAGCAGAAGTTTCTCTTTATTGAGATCCTAGCTGTTCGTTCGCTGCAGTCATCAAAAGTCGTCTACTAAGGCATATACATTACAGTTTATATACCTTTCCAGGGGGAGAGGAAAACATAGAGGTGGAGTCAATCTAAACAAAGCATGCAAATGCAGTACAGATAGTCAGCCTAGTAGGATTTTCCCGGCTTTGATCTATTTAGCATACAAATGCAAAGGGAATAAACAAAAGGACACAGTTGTACTTTGAGCTTAGATTTCACACTTAATAAGAGAAACCTGCCAGATGTTCAGGAACTGCTTAAAGACATAAGGTTCCTGTCTCAGGGTCTGGTTTGTTTGCTCTTAGAAATCACAATATGCATTACTTTTCTGTTTAGGCAGTTATATTGGAATCTATGTTTAACCTTTTATAAATTTGTAATCCTACACTAGCGACTTGCTAGTCTTTGCTAAAATCATGCTAGCGACTTGCTAGTCATGCTAAAATCATGCTAGCGACTTGCTAGTCATGCTAAAATAATGCTAAAATCATGCTAGCGACTTGCTAGTCATGCTAAAATAATGATAAAATTATGCTAGCGACTTGCTAGTCGTGCTAAAATCGTGCTAGCGACTTGCTAGTCATGCTAAAATCAGGCTAACGACTTGCTAGTCTTGCTAAAATCATGCTAGCGACTTGCTAGTCATGCTAAAATCATGCTAGCGACTTGCTAGTCATGCTAAAATAATGCTAGCGACTTGCTAGTCATGTTAAAATAATGCTAGCGACTGGCTAGTCATGTTAAAATAATGCTAAAATCATGCTAGCAACTTGCTAGTCATGCTAAAATAATGCTAAAATCATGCTAGCGACTTGCTAGTCATTGCTAAAATCAAGCTAGCGACTTGTTAGTCATGCTAAATAATGCTAAAATCATGCTAGCAATTTGCTAGTCATGCTAAAATAATGCTAGCGACTTGCTAGTCATGTTAAAATAATGTTAAAATCATGCTAGCAACTTGCTAGTCGTGCTAAAATCATGCTAGAGACTTGCTAGTCATGTTAAAATAATGCTAAAATCATGCTAGCAACTTGCTAGTCATGCTAAAATCAGGCTAGCGACTTGCTAGTCATGTTAAAAATCATGCTAGCGACTTGCTAGTCTTGCTTAAATCATGCTAGCGACTTGCTAGTCATGCTAAAATCATGCTAGCGACTTGTTAGTCATGCTAAAATAATGCAAGCAACTTGCTAGTCATGCTAAAATAATGCTAAAATCATGCTAGCGACTTGCTAGTCATGCTAAAATCAGGCTAGCGACTTGCTAGTCATGCTAAAATCAGGCTAGCGACTTGCTAGTAATGCCAAAATCATGTTAGCGACTTTGCTAGTCATGCTAAAATAATGCTAATATCATACTAGCGACTTGCTAGTCGTGCTAAAATCATGCTAGCGACTTGCAAGTCATGCTAAAATCATGCTAGCGACTTGCTAGTCATGCTAAAATAATGATAAAATTATGCTAGCGACCTGCTAGTCGTGCTGAAATCGTGCTAGCGACTTGCTAGTCATGCTAAAATCAGGCTAGCGACTTGCTAGTCATGTTAAAAATCATGCTAACGACTTGCTAGTCTTGCTTAAATCATGCTAGCGACTTGCTAGTCTTGCTTAAATCATGCTAGCGACTTGCAAGTCATGCTAAAATCATGCTAGTGACTTGCTAGTCATGCTAAAATCATGCTAGCAACTTGTTAGTCATGGTAAAATCATAAACTAAAAGCTTTTAAAACTACTTAAAACTTACTGGCTAGGCTTTCTCAAGCCAACTTAAAGTTTGCTAACAAACTTTTTATCTAGTTTGTTCTGTAATTTGTCTTGAACAAATCAGTTGAGTCAAAGTTTCATTATCCAATGCACAAACATCTGATAAATCAGTCGAACTGAATCGAACAATAATGAATCGTTGAACAACTTATTCATTAGACACTTGCCGTCACCTACTGGTGTTTTAATTTGGTTTAAAAGTATAATCCCCCATAATTTCTTGTGTAGGCTATATAAAAAAAAAATACTTAATCTTAGCAACACTCTCAAAACAATCCTAACATTATTTAATTCAGTTGTTCATATTTCATATTATGTAATAGAATTTATAGATCAAATGTAAGAATTTTAAATGAAACATGAAGTATTAATGAAGTTAGGGGGGGGGGAATATAAATGTTAAAAAAATTCCCTTGAATGAAATATAAAAAAATATGCAGATTTATGTCACAGCTGATAGTAAACCGATGAGAATATTGCTTCAGAATAAATTATATATATATATATATATATATATATAGCCTGCCACCATAGAGCCCCCCCACATAACAAATCCCAATTTAACCCCTGGATATAATGTTTATATTTAATTTTCGCCTCTAAGATTGTTTGCCTTCTCTGTGTTGTTCTCGCCCCCGTCTCCTTGCTTTTGTTCCCTCTCCCCTCGCCTGTCTTCTCATTCAACATGAGTCTCCGCAACCTCCCCCGAGGCTACAGAACTCGTCGCAAAAAAAGGACAACCGGCTCCATTACATGGAGATACTTTGGTTTTAAGGCGTCGGACGTCTACTGCCGTGAATGCCGAAAGTTGGCCCCAACCTAAGCTTCTAGCACAACGAACCAAGATTTTCGTGCGATTGTTAAAACGAAATCAAAAGTCAAACCCGCACGTGTACGCACATTCAAAAGCAAATTTAATACCCCGCGTTTAGAGAGTGACTCCCCAATGCGCGCAAATTAGGCCTGACGATCCATTAACCCCTTATCTGTTACTCCCATTTTTGAACATAGATGTGAAAATTAAAAATTTAAACTTAAATCTTTATAATTCATAAACATTTTGTAATATGATTTTGATGTACATTGTCCATGTTAATGCAATGTCTGATTTTAAAATGGCTTTCAAATTATGAATTTTGAGATTTTAAGTTTTCAGCTGATATAGCCTATCATTTCTTATTATTTCTAAAGTGTAATAGAGAAAAAAGGTAACAAGGGTGTCTGTGAAAAATGTCAGAACTTCTGTTATGAAGTATATTTTTAAGGTGCACTCTACATAATTTGTAACATAACAAAATGTTAAATATCTTTTTAGGAGCCTTAGACCTTTCCTACGTAATATGGTTTGATTTGATTAGATTAGGCTTTATTTGTAAAATGGTGAAGTAAACTGTGTAGCTCTAATATGTATACAGGGATTTTTAAAAGAAAATTCGCAGAAGCACTTTGTTCTGAACTGCCTACCTCTGAGTTTCAATAAAAAAGACTTTGGAATTTGGCATATTTGTTTTTGCAGTAGTTTTTGGGGGGTTATTTATCCAGTAAAGATATCGAGATATATTTTTTTCTTCATATCGCCCAGCCCTATCAGGTGTGATAAAACACTGTTATATTTTAACACTTTTTCACACAGGGACATTTGGATTTTATTTTCCCTTCATTAAAAGAAACCGTTTAAAAACTGCATCTTGTGTTATCTTTGATTAATATTTAAATTTGTTTGATGATCTGGAATATTAAAAATCAGGAAGGGGGCCAACACTTTTTCATACCACTGTAAAACAGACAAGAGTCCAACACAATCATAAAAACTTAACTCTCATACTGTGTTGAAAGCCAACAAGTAAAGATGAGTTTTAAGACTAGGTCCCCCGGTTTTTAACCTTATGGCAGGAACAACCAAAAGTAAATGCTCAGTGGATCTAAGTGCTCTTGTTGGAGTGTATAGCTGTATTAAGTCAGAATATGCTAGTCCATTTAGTGATTTAAACACTAAAACCAAAATCGATTAAAATCCATTATAAAATGAACAGAAAGCCAATGGAGAGGTGCCAGAATTGGTGTAATATGTTCTCATTTGTGTTCCTGTCAACATAAGAGCAGCAGCATTCTGTACCAACTACAAATGTATGAGAGAAGCCTGGTTAATACCTAAACATATGTATAACTCTTTCAAAGTCACTAAAAGTTAGAAAAGACTCCACTTTGGATAATCTAGATTAAAATGGCTAATTTAAATTCTGCTGAAGGCATTCAGAATATGTGTGCTACCCAAATAATGACTAAAAGTAAGTCTTTGAGAACGGGTTTCTCAAGCCAGGTGGCGCATTAGACCAGGCGCTCATCTCCTGTTTCCAAAATGCATTACAAACTGCTTGACAATTGCATTTACAACACAATTAACTATACAAACTTGTGTAACCAAGTACTTCTGCGCAAAAGGCTGTACGACGTGCGCGTTCCCGTAAAATACACAGGCGCGCGGGTATGGATAGCCTATCTGCGTGCATAGTCTTCCAATAAACTGCGTTGCTTTTAGAAGCGTCAATTCAGTTGTTGCATATAGTTTAATGTCTTTATTTCGGGATTATCAAAGTAAATTATAACTCAAACTTGAGATTTTACTGGGCCACAGCAGATTTTCACTGGGGCACGTGCCCCAGTAAAAAGGGTCTAGCAACGCACGCACCTGCCCTGACGCGGCTTCATAGCTGCATCCATGTCTGCGCGTCTCATTTGATGTGGTAATTTCACAGAAGTTGAAGACTTGTTCTCGCCCCCTACAGTGCAATTCAACTAGATATACGTCATCCGCGCTAAAATATCAAGGTGAAAGTCATCATATCTTGCGTAGTTTAGACCCAGCTCCCAACCCAACTTTGAGAATAGATTAACGGCGATATTTTTTTTATCGCGCGATATGAGTCTCACGTTAACGCAGCACGTTAACGCCGATAACGGCCCACCACTAGTTTTAATATTATAGCAGATATTGGGTTTAATATTACTGAAAAATGTTTAAGGCTTTTTTCCATATTATTGTTACAACATAAATGCATGATGTCATAATAACAAATGCTCAGTGTGAACGCAGGATATTGAAGGCAGGGTTAGTATTTGTCATGTGATCTCAACACTTCTGTCAAATGTCTTAATATTTCTACACTCCTGTGACATTGTTCATAAATATCATTCCTTTCTGAAGTGAATTCAGCTTTCAGAATAAAAACCAACCTGTTTGTTCCTCAGTATCTTCATGTTTGACTCTGAATGCTTCTTCAGTCTTCAAGTCTTCAATCTCCTCTTTAATAAACAACATCTTTGTTTGTTCTTTAGTTTCTTCATGTTTGACTCTGAAAGTTTCTTTGATCTTCATGTCTTCACTCTCCTCTTTAATAAACACCATCTTTATAATAGTGTGTCACGTAGATCTCTATTGATTCTCCAGGAGATTTTTCTGTGTGTTTGAACACTTTGTCCTGTTTAAGATGAGAATAATTAAAGATAAAATAAATGCAAACTAAACACACTCTGGGTGCGTCTTAATTAGTTCAGTTGTCAGAGTGAGAGCTACAGTAAGAGATTTGATAATAACTATACACAAGTTAAACATATCGTTCATATTTAGGTAGGCTAGTTTTAACTTACATTTGGTATTTAATTATTTGTACATCATATCAAATATATTACACTTTCATGAAATCATTCTCGGTTGTGATTCACTCGTTTGTGTTTGTTGTTGTCGTTTGTAATCCGCGTGTCACTGAATCGAATCACTGAATCATTTCACAAATGATTTGATTCAAATGATTCGGATTCTCAGTTTCTCTCATCACTTCTTTTCATCACACGATTGATTCATGATATAGAGAAATGAGACGCACATTCTCAGTTACTAAAGGCTAACGCTTTAACTAACACTAAATAAAGCATTACAATGTTATATTTAAGAATGATGCATTTATTTTACGTAACTTGTAAAAAACGCTTTAATTCATTGATTTAAAAGCTTTAAAACCACGAACCTTTCTTCAGGTGAATCACAACAGATGAGGAGAGCGGCTCATCTTAATGACGTCACACCACCAGAGCAAAATAAAAGTCCAATTCATTCACGCTGGCTGCGTTCGAAACCGCATACTCAATGAGTAGGTACTTAATTTCAAGAAGTACTTACTTAACGAGCGCTAAAAGAGTACGTACTCTACAGCCAAATCTCGTTGAGTATGGATGTGATCTGCACATCTTCCGCCATGTTGACGTTATCATGTGACCAACGGCGTTATAACAAGTGCAACAACTTAACATATAGCGACAGGTTTAATTCATCTTTCTATAAATATTTTGGTATTGATGAAATTTGTTCATTTTGTGGTCATGTTGAAGAAACAGCTGTTCTTTTATTGTGATTGTAGTATAACAGATACGTTTTGGGTTCATTTAGGTTTTTGTATTTTTTAATTCTTAAAGAAATAATTTTTGTCAGGAAAACCCAAATTCTTTATTTTTTAAATAAGTTATTTCTTTTGTTTTGTATTCAAAATTGTTTATCCACACGCAAAGCTAGCTTAAATTCTTGTTGAATTTCTCTTTTCATCCCTGAGGCTTATCAATAACAAAAACAAATTCAATTTTTGATTAATGATGATGTGAATATTTTGATTATTCAGAGATATTTAATCATATTTCCCCGTGTATATAATTGCATACTATGATGTAAGCAAGCCTAATAGTTATGTTTTTAGTTTTTCTCATTATGATTGTTCATTGTTAAAGATAAATACCATCTTACCCTGAGCCTGTAATTGTAAGTTAAGTAGTATTAGTAATAAAATGAAAATAAGCACAACAGGTGCTCAAACACCTCATAGCATCAGTAACACAACAACCCTACCTAGTACATCTTCCTCCATGTTTGCAATATCTGCACAAAGGAGACGTGGATCAGCTGCTCGAAAATCTTGTGTTTGGAGGTGTTTTTTGAGGATTTTACACTCAAAAAATGTAAGTATTACTACTTAGAAATTAAGATTACCTCAGAATGCACTGATCAATAATAATGATAAATGCTGACCTATAATTAATTATATTTTTTAGTAAAACAAGTATGTTTTTTTTAATCAAGTAATTAATTAATGCATATGTTAATGAAACTTATATTTTATTTACTGATAACAACATGGATATATGAGTAAAATAATAAAGTAACCATGAACATAAATAAAGACACATGGAACAAAGCTTTATTCAGACATATTGGTATTTTAGTCTTTCTCTAGATGCTCTCGCTGGCTCTTTGGTCTCTGAGGATGAAGAGACCACAGCAACATCTGGTCCAGATGAGACAAAGGGCAGGTGGAGTGATGGAGGGTCTCATCGATGGCACTTGACCATTTCCAGGATGCTGCTGTGGATTTCTCTTTTCTCGATGCACACACCAGTCTGCAGCAGACATTTCAGATCATACAAAGATGCACAAATACAATACAAAAGTTGTCATTTTAACAGCACAATTTCATTAGATCTCTGTATTAGAAGTAACAAAATTACCAAACTTTATATTAAGTTACAGATTTAACTTTTTTCCCCACAAATGCTGCTGTCACCTTTCCTTTCAGGTCCTGCTCCACCGCAAAATACCTGCAACAAAGGCACAGAAATCTAGAATCAGAAAAGTGCTTAAAGTTTTTTTTTATTATTAAAAAAACTGCAACTTAAGGTTTAAATAGATGTCTGTAGTGTACTCACTCAAAGCCTTTGATGGCAGCACTGCTTCATCAGTCACTCTTCACCAGACAAGCATACTTGTCTCATCTGTCCCTGTAACATCCACACAAGATTCAGTTCCCTCTGATTCATGTGCTCAATACTACATTTATGAGGTAGCTGTTGTGTTAATTGGCTTTTTATCCAATACAAATGCTCCTGAATATATCAACAGTACTATTAGACAAATGAAATAGATAACTCATGTTTACTTGTTTACTAACTATATGTTTATTTACATTACATTAATCTAAAGTCTTGACAACAGAGAATTCTACATAAACTCACATAACATCCATCACTCATTTAGATGTCTGTTTGGTGTTGTGCTGTGCTCATTTAATTCTCTCAGAACATGTTCCTGTCAGTTGTTAAACATTTAGTAATCATCTTTAAGATGCTACGGTCGCTATACGTAATAAAACGTGTTTTACAGCGAAATCACAAATATACTTTAACGTTACACGTATTGACACCTTATGCAAATCAGCAGTTTACGATACAGTAGCTCAACAAATACGACTTTAAGACAGGGAACCGTGTTTTGGTTTGTAATACTCACATTTGTAAACACTCTCGTTGCGGTTCCCAATCACGTTCGATGATGACGTTTTAGCCTCCTGTGGCCTCCTGGGATTGAAAAGTGTGCATCAGATGAACACTTCAGAATCTGGGCTGAAGCAGTAGGACATCCGGGGATTTCTCGCCTACTCTTTTATGAATACTGAGGTTTCGAACGTACTTCTTTCTTCACGTAATCTTTTTTCCTACTATATAGTAGGTAAGTAGGCATATTCGAACGCACTTTAAGTAGACGTTCGTCCGAATCTCGCGAGAATTAGTGCACTCGCCTACTAATTCTCGCCTACTCTTTTATGAATACTGAACATTCAAACATACTTTTTTGCTCGCCTACTGCTTTTTGCCTACTATATAGTATGGAAGTATGCGGTTTCGAACGCAGCCAGAGACTCAGAATCCGAATCATTTGAATCAAATAATTTGTGAAATGATTCAGTGATTCGATTCAGCGGCACGCGGACTACAAACGACAACAACAAACACAAACGAGTGAATCACAACCGAGTATGATTTTATGAGACTTTAATATATTACATATGATAAATAATAAATAAATATCAAATATAGATCAAAATCGTCTACTTGAATATAAACCGGTGTAGCCTAATTTGTATTATAAATTTTATATAGAAGTCTGTTAACTCTGACTGTCTTACTAGTGCACTGACTATTGAACTAGGAGCTGTTTTAGATACAGATGTAGATTTAGTTTGCATTTATTGTTCTTTCTATTAATAATTCTTATATTAAACAGGACAAAGCGTTCAAACACAGAAAAACTTCTGGAGAATCAACAGAGATCCACGTGACACACTATTATAAAGATGGTGTTTATTAAAGAGGAGAGTGAAGACATGATGATTGAAGAAACATTGAAACATAAAGATACTGAGGAACAAACAAAGATGGTGTTTATTAAAGAGGAGAGTGAAGACATGAGTGAAGAAGCATTTAGAGTCAAACAGGAAGACACTGAGGAACAAACAGGTTGGTTTTTATTCTCATAGTTGAACTCATTACAGAATTGAATATACAGAAATGTTTTGACATTTTAAAGAAATGTTGAGATCACATACAAGTGCAGCTGAGAAGATCCGGCTTTCACACTGGCCATTTGTTAATATAACATCATGTATTTAAGTCAACAATAATATGGAAGCACTTTGGCTAATTATACAAAAGTACTAAGAAAATTATTTATTTTGCACAAAGCAAACCTTGAAATGTGAGTAATTACATTTGGCTACTGCATGCTGTCTACATGTTCATTTAAAGTATTTGGTAAGCAAATAAAATAAGGAAAAACACTTAGGCTAAACCTATATGAATCCAAATACAATTGAAAACAGACTTGTTGTTTTAAAATTTTCTCCATCCACACTAGCGTTTTCAAGCATTTTTCAAAAGTTTCTCATCCACACTGAAATGTCAGAAAACATTCAATTCACCTTACACTTTAGACTGTACAAATGGAACAGATGATACTTTTTCATGCAAATTTCCTTTAATTTACTGTTTTTTGTAGAACAAGACAATGTAGGACATACAGAAAAACAGTACAAAATAGGACAAAACAGTAGGGCTGGGTAAAAAATATCGATTCTCCGATTTTAATCGATCTTCAGTTGAACGCAAACGATATCGATTCGGGAAATCCCCGAATCGATTCTTAATGCACGTGCTTCACGTAAGAGGATATGAATATTCACCTCTCGTCCTGAAGGTGTCACTAGTGTTCCTGCTGAGAGAGTTTTCTCAATCGCTGGTGATCTAATCACAGCGCAAAGGAGCTGCCTTAGATCAGAACATGTTGATCAGCTGCTTTTTTTGCAGAAAAATGATTAGGCTGTAGTTAAGAACTGTTAGTTTTATGGACAGTTAGAATGTTTCGTATACGCAGACAAGGGCTTTATGATGGGCCTGTTTTGAACGTTTTGAATTTAGAAAAATGTTTTATTTCTTAAGCATGTTTGAAGTTCTTAACAGATTTCACTGTTGCACATTTACAGTCTTTTTATTTTTTACAGTAATGTGCATTTTGCAGTTTGTTTACATGGTGTACAATGGATGCACATATTTATGATTTCTTGTTACAGTGTTCATTTAAAATAAAAGTTGTTTAAAATAAACAACTGTGTGCACCCTATTATTAATGTAGATGTGTATTTCAGTAATAAACTTAAGTAGGAGAGTTTCAGTTACCAGCATTTATACCAGCATATATATTTATATTTATAATATGGATCACATGTCTGCAAAACTAACATTTTAAATGAAATATTGATAGCGAATCGATATCGAATCGAATCGAATCGAAACCATAAAAATAAGAATCGAATTGCCAAATTGGTCACAATACCCAGCCCTACAAAACAGTGTTGTAAATATAAAGCAAGTCTGACAATAAAACAAACACAAAAATAATTATATCTTGTGTGTATATAAAGTAAAAAAAAAAAGCGAATAAGGAGGAAAATGAGGAAAAAGGGAAAGAAGAAGAAAATATATAAAGACAATTACTGGTTAAAGATTATTAAAATAATATCAATATAATCAAGTAAATCAATAGATGACCACTGTTCAGGAGGCATAGGTCAAACTTACACCAAGGTACTGTATTTTAAAATGAGAACGGTATAAACCAGTGGTTCTCAAACTGGGGTACGTGAGGTGATGGAGGGGGTTCAAAAAAGGCTGAGCTTTGGCATTAATTTAATTCTACCCCAACTTAAGGTTAAGGTGATGAGTAGGCATACTTTGGGCTCAGGTTGTTGTGCTGTGGTGTTTCCCATGCATTGATTTATTTGTGGCGACTCATATATCAGGACCACATTATCAAAACTGACCACAACCAATAGATTTTCCAAAAGGCTTTGACTTTGTTCTCTTTGTATCTCTTTGTATCTCTGAAGGAAACCTTCAGAAGGTTCAGAACCTTCTTTGGAAAATTTTCTTCAAGTAATGCCTGATAAAGCTACCAGTCTCAGATGGAACATGTGAGTTCTCTCGATCTGAGAGCTAAGGACTCTGTTCTCTTCTCTGTGTGCAGTCATATCAGGTTCTTAGGCCCTTTTTGCCTCCCTGTTAGGCTGCTTCTGTCATTGAGCTTGGCAGTGCTTCCCAGACTCTTGAGGTTCTCCTATGAGCAAGGCAGGAAAAGTGTCTGGGTCCCCCTCTCATCTCTGAGAGTTAAGTCCTCTGCCCCATGGAGCTTCGTGAGGCAATCATATCAGGTGTATTAGGCTTTTCCTTAACTGGCCTCTGTGCTCATTATAAGGTCAATTATGAGCATGCTGCCATCATCTTTTGTTTTATCATGTTGTTAGGTGCTAGGTACTTTTTGGAGCCTTGCCTGATTGAGCTGATAAAACTGTGATCTTACATACATCTAAGGCCTTGTCCACACAGAGATTAGCTGTATAGGCTATGCATAAATTGTATATTTTTATTGACAGATCTGGCGTTTTGGGAGAGTAAAACCAATATGTATTTAAAGGTGCCATAGAATGCATTGAGAGAATATTTTAAGTTGTTCTCTGATATCTACATAGAAGGTAAATGGCATAGGAAAGGGCAAAAAAATATCCGGAAATGGTTTTACAGGTCCATTTACTGTTATATGTGCTGCGTGCTGGACGGACGAGATCAGACGAGGAGTACGACAAACACTATTTTAATAATAATCTTCTCAATGCAAGGCAGGAACAGACAGGAACACAGATTCTTCCACACATGAATAAACATGTAACATAATCAAAGACCGACAGTGTTCTGAACAGAAAGACAGACTTATAAAGGGTGACTGAATAATAAAGCACAGGTGACACAGATGATCAATAATGACACACAGGTGACGGGGATGACAGGTGACATTTACAACCCTAGGATTTGTCCCTAGAATGAAATGCTCTGTTATTGCCTTATTTGGAAGCTTCATGAATATTAATGAGCTCTGCTCTGATTGGCTGTTTCACAGAGCTGCTCATCTCTATAGCGGGTACATTGATAAAAACATATATTTAATTAGGAACTCTAGCTGCTTTTAATATGTGGTTTGTTGAATCTGCCGTTTTGAATCTTAGTCTGATTACTGTGATGCATGTGCTCTGTGTAAAGTTATAATACAGAGAGAGTGCTTGTTTACCACACACGTTCAGCTGTATGTCAGTGATACTCGGGATCTGTAAATCATTCGCCATCATCAGCGCAGTCATCTCTGTTTATGTGGTAAGTGAAATCCTATGAATTGCAATGTAACAGGCTAACGCTAACATTAAGCTAACCGTGTCCCTTCAGTGACTCACCTTGTTTAACTGATGTACTGACGTTAATGATGTTTGGGCGATGCAAATGTTGGAGGCCTAACTATTAATGATCCCGGGGCATTTGCGTAACAGTCGGTGTTATGTTGGAAGTATACACATGTAAACAAGTGCTGACACAATATAATAGTAGTTTAGTATTTCTGAGGAAAACATACATTTGGTTAAAATATGTGTTGTTGGACATTAAATGTGACACAAGTATTATAAACTATAATGTAAGTGTAATTTTTATCATAGGAATAAATGGAAATCTATTGTAAGCTGACTAATACAGTCCTAATTACTAAAATAAATGTCTTTTCCTCTTCCCAGTTAAAATGTAGGCTGTTTTCTATCATTTCATTTTTAATTTAGTGTTTCAAAGACTAGAGATAGAGGGCACAGCTGTCATAAAACCAGAGAGAAAGGCTGTAAAATCAGTGCATTCCTATTGGTCCATGTTACAGGACTCAGCTTAGCCTGACGGTTTGCCTTCGGACCAGGTTAGTTTAACAGCATTATGCAGAGTTCAGACTGCATGATTTTAGCCCCGATTTCGACTCGCCGACAGGTTTTGAGAAATCGCCGAGAAATGCCCGAAATCACAGGCAAATCGGTGCTCGTTCACGTGAGTGACAATCACACAGTGTGAACTATCAAAGACGCGATCTGAGAGAATCGCAGACGAGTCGCCGACACCCGTGAGATATTTGGCATGCTAAATATCTGGACCTGTCGGCGATTCAAAATCATGCCGTGTGAAAGGTGATCTGACTGAAAATAACATCGCCGATTACCTACAGCCAATGAGAGAGCAACATCCAGGCCAGTGGGAAGTTGGGGGAGGAGTTACGAAGGTATAGACCACAATATCAACGAGCATGGTTTCGGCTTTTCTTTTCACTGCAGATGAGTGCACATGCAATTTGTATGACAAGCTTCTTGCGGGCTACCTTTTTTTTAAATAATAATCCCAGTCTCACGTGAGAACTTGCACGACTGACCTCGCGGTCAGTGATTCTTCCTATTGTAAAGTCATGCAGTGTGAAACCACTTTTCGCTGATCCATCGTGCAGCGTGAACACAGCAGCGACAGAATACTACCCCAGATAGTCATACAGTGTGAAAACATCTGTGACACAATTGCTTTGAAAATCATGCAGTCTGAACTCGGCATTAGTTGCCCAGTGCTCCGTGTCCTAGAGTTTGCACTTGACTAACTAGGGCCCAGGGCCCGGTTGCATGAAAGCCCTTATGCTGCGTTCACACCAAACGCGAATATGCGTCTGGCGCGAGTGATTTCAATGTTAAGTCAATGGTAAGACGCGTCTACGCGCGTCTGGAGTTCTTGCGGCGCGAATTGGCGTTTAGCGCGGCGCGTTACGCGCGATACGCGCGAATTGTGCTTTTTGTGCATCACGCGTTTGACGCGAATTCGCGTCTGCCGCCCGAGTTGAAAAATCTGAACTTCTGCGTCAATTCGCGCCGCGTTAACCAATCAGGAGCCTGCTTGATGCTGTGGCGGCAGGCCCGCCCGGAGTCACTCATTCAAATATGAAACATGAATACTAAATGCCTAGTGCGGTTCTAATGCACAACAAAGCAAGTGTTTTATCACATATATGACACATATTCATTTTGTATTGAATGCTATTTATTCCATATCTAAATCTTAATTATATGAAACATTATTATAGTGTAGTGTGTATATGTGTGTATAGTGTGTATACACTATAATAACAGAACAATAATAACTATAATAGTGTATACTTTAGTGTGTCTGGACAGTGTTGTGTGAGGAAAATAAAGAAATCACAGGACAGGTTAAATACTTTTGGAGGCTGGCTCCATTTATCATCAAAACAAAAATAAATAACAGATTTTACAGTAATAACCTGAACAAAAAATGGCACAGACCTATAGAAAGAGGAATGACATAAAGGAGTAGTTCACTTTTAAAATGAAAATTCTGTCATCATATACTGCTCCAACGCACAGAGGGAAGTTCCACCGCTCCTGAAATCCCCTCGCTCCGATGCGGGAAAGCAGGTCATCGAACTGGGCGCGAGACAGGCGGAAGTACCGCTGAAAGCGGCCGTCATCCAGGCGCAGCTCCTGGAGCAAGTGATGAAACTCGCCGAACTGGGTTCGCCTCCGAAGGGTCTGGTGGACCCAAATACGGCGACGATGATCCCTACGCCGCTGTTCTGCTCTCCAGAGCAAATACAGACCGGTGACTCTCTCGATAAATGACCGATCAACAACAGAATCTTGTAAAAAGATGGCCGCCAACGGGGTTTGAAACTTTCGCCTCTGACGCGCGTAAATTTCGCTTCAAACTTTTGTTTTTACGCGCGTCGATTTCGCTCTTGACGCGCGAATGAACACAAAGTGGTCACGCGAATAACTAGACGCGGCAGGCGCGAATTTAGACGCATATTCGCGTTTGGTGTGAACGCAGCATTAAGGTGAGAAATCCCTTAGTTATAAGGTTAAGGGTACCCTCAGTGAAACATAGGTTGCAAGAAAAAACCTAAGGGTCCATTTAAGGGAAGTTAAGGGTGCCACTAAGTATTTCCCTTAATTACTGAAGTGTTCCCTTAAGTTCTGTTATGCGTTGCTACAAAGTCCTTAGTAACCTTTTCACCAAAAATTAAGGGACCGAAACAGCTCCCTTAAGTGAACTTCTACTCAAGCACGATAGCTGATTTCATGGTAATTGAAGAGGAGGGACCTAGGCACATTTTTAATGACCTAAATAATCCACTGGAGACTATGAATGATGTACAGTTATTGAGGGAATATCTGCAGCAAAAGAACTTCTCGTTTAAGTTCAACAAGCCCTGATTGCTCATCCTTTCTTCCTAATCCTTTCTCCGCAGAAAAATGTCTGAAAACAGGAAGAAAAAAACATTTTTGCTTTTATTCTTGTATTTGTTACTGAATGCAACACAGATCACTTTTAACCAAAATGTCGCTAACCAGCTCGTGGCTGGATGACTTGGGCTTGTCGCTCCTGAAACATTTTCCCAGCTTGTGGTCTTTAGGCTGAAAAGAAACACATATAGCCTATAAATGTGTGTGTGTGTGTGTGTGTGTGTGTGTGTGTGTGTGTGTGTGTGTGTGTGTGTGTGTGTGTGTGTGTATGTGTGTGTATATATATATATATATATATATATATATATATATATATATTTATATACACGCATATACACATACACATATATATATTATAGCACACAAAACAAAATGCATTTAACAAAATGCATTAGCGTCATTTGCGTTATTTTACCTGCTTCCCAAGCTGCTTTGAGGAATGCCAGCAATGCCGACTAGAGCAGGCGAATCCTTCCCTATTATGTCCTGGACCAGGTCCTGTGGAGGCGGCCCTCCTCCTTCATACAATAACATTGGTTAAAAAGTGTATTAAACCAAGCGCTCTACTTTTTGACACAATATGTCCAGTTACGTATTAATTTAGCAGAAATAACGTTAACTCGTAACTCACCGTTTTTTCCAGATTCTTTTTTATAGTTGTTTATTTCTTTTTTTGAGTTCAACATTTTCATACTTTTTCATCACCTCTTCTACTGTCCGCTTGACAGCAAGATTTCTTGACTTGATTTTGTCCGTTATTTCCTGCCAGGCTTTCGTTTTGTGCAAATGAGTGATGGACGGGTTATATCGACTTTGCAGAGTGTTTTTTCTTTTAGCGTACTCTTCTAAAAGAATGGCCTTTTCGTCCTCAGTCCAGTTGGGTTTACGTTTTTTGTTTTCTGTCATGTTATTATTCTCCATGGCTTAGCTGCGGTTGTAAGGTAAGTTTTGCGGTCCGTTATGTTTATGCTGTGAGATGGAAGAGTAACTATAGCAACCGCAGCTTCCATTGCCGTGCGCTGCCAGAAACTATCGTGAAATGCTTAGAATAAACACTTAGGTAAGGGTGACTGTTAAGAAGTTTGTTGCAACGCTCTTAAAGAAATCCCTTGCCTCTGGGATTTTTTTCCTTTAAGGGATACCCTTACTTAAGGGTTTTCATGCAACCGGGCCCAGGTAAGGAAGAAGACAGACTGGCTAAACCGACCGTCTGCTAGCCACCTCACGTCAGAAATCTGTTAATTCTCAGCACATAGAGATCCCTTTACCTAGATATTAAACTATAGAGAATATGTCTGTT
Source organism: Garra rufa (assembly GCF_049309525.1). Lineage (NCBI taxonomy): Eukaryota > Metazoa > Chordata > Actinopteri > Cypriniformes > Cyprinidae > Garra > Garra rufa. The sequence continues at coordinate 101,475,365 of NC_133361.1, forward strand.
CCTCGAGCTAGAAAATACAAAAAACACCCAAACCAAATTAAGAGTAACAATTTAATTGATGTTCAACAAATAAAAAATGTATATAATACAGAGAAACAAACGATAAAGCTTGGCTTATTAAATATCAGGTCCTTTTCTACAAAAGCACTTTTTGTAAATGACATGATCACTGATCATAACCTAGATGTGCTCTGTAAATTCAACTCCTTGCTACAATTACGGTAGAACCATTATCTCTATTACAAAAGACTACTTTGTAAGTAATCTTTCTGACTAATCTGAATTGCTCAGCATATCCAATATGGTATAACGATCACACTCGCTCTCTAAAGAGAAAAGCACGGAAAATGGAATGCAGCTGGAGGAAAACAAAATGAGGTTTTTCGTACTGCTTGGTGTGAATAAAACCTATCCTATAGAAAAGCGTTATAAACTGCTAGATCAGATTACTTTTCGTCTCTTTTAAACGAAAACAAACATAACCCTAGATACCTATTCAATACAGTGCTTAAATTAATAGAAAATAAAGCAGTAACAGGTGCAGACATTTCCCAAAAGCACAGCAGTAATGACTTTATGAACTACTTTACTTCCAAGGTCGACACTATTAGAGATAAAATTGTAACCATACAACCGCCCGCTACAGTATCGCATCAAATAATGCGTTGTAGATCTCCTAAGGAACAATTCCATGCATTTTCTATTATAGGAGAGGAAGAATTGTATACAATTGTTAAATCATCTAAACCTACAACATGCATGTTAGACCCTATTCCATCTAAGCTACTAAAGAGGTGCTTCCAGAAGTTATAGATCCTCTTCTGAATATAATTAATTCATCATTATCATTAGGATATGTCCCCAAAACCTTCAAACTGGCTGTTATTAAGCCACTCATTAAAAAACCACAACTTGATCCCAGTGAGTTAATTAATTACAGACCAATTTCGAATCTCCCTTTTCTGTCAAAGATACTAGAAAAGGTAGTGTCCTCACAATTGTGTTCTTTCTTAGAGAAAAATTGTATCTGTGAGGATTTCCAGTCAGGTTTTAGACCGAATCATAGCACTGAGACTGCTCTTATTAGAGTTACAAATGACCTGCTCTTATCAACTCTATTAGTGCTACTGGATCTTAGAGCTGCATTTGATTAGCATAATGTACATAAATGTAGGGTTTGGGCACTCTCCATAGACAGCGCTCAACCAGAGGGGCGGGATAAACGGTTGTCTTTAAAACTCCCTCTCTACGCAATAGGATAGCGCTACAACCAATCAGAGCAACGAAGAAGGTGACGAAGTCAACTCCAAATACATCCTTTTTTTGTAAGAACAACCTCAGTGCCTTTTTTTGTTCTTTTCTCAGAGAAAAGCTTAACTCCAAGTCTCTCAGAGTGGCAGCCAAAGTCGATTCGAAACAAAGTTGTTCGCTAGCAGCAGCCATTGCTCTCTCTCACGCGTAATTCACGGAACCAGAGAACGTCTGACGGAACTTATGGTCGCGGGTCAGTCGTCATCATGTTAAACCCGCCCACTGACTTGTGATTGGCCCGGTCGATTTTGGATTTTTGGGAATCTCAAGTGAACGGAGAGTTACTAGACTGCCCTTGGAAGCAAATGTAATTTGCTGCCATTAGGGGCACGTCTAGATTCTAAGCTAGCATTTGATACTATTGACCACAACATTTTTGTAAATAGACTTGAAAATTATGTAGGCATTATTGGTAGTGGACTGGTATGGTTCAAATCGTACTTATCTGACCGCCATCAGTTTGTGGCAATAAATTGAGAGGTATCACTAGTGCAGTATGGAGCACCACAAGGCTCAGTACTAGGGCCATTTTTTTACGCTTTACATGTTGTTCTTGGAAGATATCATCAGGAAACATGGTGTTAGCTTTCACTGTTATGCTGAAGATACTCAGCTCTATATTTCTTCGCTGCCCGGCGAAACAGAATGCCTAGCTGATATAAAAATCTGAATGGCAAGTAATTTCTTGCTGCTAAATTCTGAAAAAACAGAGGTGTTAATTATTGGACTTAAAACCTCCACATGTAGTAACATAAAACACAGTCTAATACTAGACGGCTGCTCTGTAAATTCTTCATCATCAGTGAGGAACCTAGGTGTGCTATTAGATAGCAATATTTCCTTCGAAAGCCACATTTCTAGTGTTTGCAAAACTGCATTTTTCCATCTCAAAAACATATCGAAATTATGACCTATGCTGTCAGTGTCAAATGCAGAAACGTTAATTCATGTGTTCATGACCTCAAGGATAGATTATTGTAATGGTTTATTGGGTGGTTGTTCTGCAGCATAGACTGTAAAAAAAGATGGATGACGCATCTCCGCTTCATTTCACTACAGAAAAGTGAAGCTAATGCGTCTTAATATGGCTGCTGCCATCTTGGGGGAAATGACGTAAAAGAGAATGCGCAGTAGAGATTCGTTTGGAGCCAGAGTCTGCGCAGTAGTGTTTTGTCTGGAGCCAGAGTTTGCGCAGTTGTGTTTTGTTTGGAGCAAGAGTCTGTGCAGTAGGTTTGTGAGGTGGAGCCGCGGTATCAAAGTCCCACACAAACTCCCGCAGACCCAATCGCATGATCACAATCATGACACCACACCCCATTTTTATAGCATTAAATAATGACCTAAAAGTGAACTTATTAGAAAAAACGAACAATTGAACATGAATATGCAGTAAAAGAACTACCTCACACGATGGAAATCATCTTTGGAAAAAAAAATATTTGAAGTGTAATTCGATTATTTAGTTTGGCTCACGTCCCATTAGATTACATGGAGAGGGCGGGGTTTATGACCCATACTGCAGCCAGTCACCACGGGGGCAATCGAAAACTTTTGGCTTCTTACGGCACACTTGTTCTGCACGCTTAATATACAAACTCCAGTTGGTCCAAAATGCAGCAGCTAGATTTCTTACTAGAATCAGAAAGTATGACCAAATTAGCCCGGTTCTGTCAACACTGCACTGGCTTCCTATTAAACATTGTATAGATTTTAAAATCTTGCTAATTACTTTTAAAATAGTTTTGCTCATTGCTTGTTTTCTTTTACAGGAAGTTTAATTTGAATTTTTATATTAATTATTAGATTTTTTTGAGAGATTAATGACCATTTTCCACCATTTCTCATCCTCAGACAGTCAGTTTTGGTGTTTTTAATTTAAAAGGTCAAGTGTTACAGCCAACTTTTATGATTAGCTAACATAATTGCCCCCTTAATAAAACCTCAGAAGGAATTATTGTGTGATGAATTTTTCATTTGATGGTTGATTGGGGAGTTTGTCCCCTTTTTTTTCCTAGCCTCTATCTAAATTTCTCCCTAGGAGACATAAAATTGGTATATAATAGTTGAGATCAGTCTACAAAATTTTCCTAGATTTATTTAATTGTATAACGGCCGACTAAGATCAGGTTTGGACGCCCTGGTATAGGATCTAGCATACATGCAATATATTTCTTCATGTTGTGATGTTAATTGCTTTGTGCCATTAAACTGGGGTTAATTTTTATATTTTTGTATTTCCACCTTAGGCCTAACATCGCTGAAAGAGGAGAGAGAAGAACTGAATGAAACTGAAGAGAAAGATCAGTTTGAAAATCTTAATTTTGTATCTGGAGAAAAGTATTTTTGTTTCTTAGAGTCTGAAAAGACTTCTAAACAAGAAAGTGCTCAAAAGACAGGAAATATGAGTAATTTAATTTGCTGTCAGTGTGGAAAGAGTTTCAAACAACAAAGACACCTTAAAAGGCACATGAGAATTCACACTGAAGGGAAGCCTTACACATGCAAACTGTGTGGAAAAAGTTTCACTCGTAAAGGATGCATTAACAGACACATGAGATTTCACACTGCGCCAAGGCTGGGGAACAATAGTCTGTTAAGGGGGGGAAGAAAAGGAAGGAGGGGAAGAAGGGGGGAAAAGAGAAAAAGAAAGAAAAGAGAGAGAGAAAAGGAAAAAATGAGGAGAAAAGAAATGAAAGGCATTTTTTCTCTTTGTCCTTTAAAGCAATGTTTTTGGAGTGTATATTTACAATAAATTATCTGAAAAAAAAGTTTTCTCTATTTTCCTGTACATTTTTATGGGAGTAAGGATTATCACAAGCTTCCCAGTTCATATTACAGTGTTGCCATACATTGAAGTGTTTACTGAATGTTTTATTTATCAGTAATTATCACATAAATGATGTCCAAATGAATGAAATTATTTCTGAAATGACAAATTAATATTTTATTAGATTTATATTACTGATTATTGATATCTTATTCAAAGGTTTTGCACTTTAAATATATTTCTGCTGTAGTTATGTTCTAAAACTTATAGTACAAAAAATAGTAAATTTATTTATTAAATCATCCCCAAATTTATCAACATTTTTAAAAGGGCCTATAACCGTTTAATGATACTGTAACAATGACAAACAAAAAGAGTTATTTAATCATGACCAAACTTTTATTTTTCAATCAGTCATAGCCAATTATTCATTATTCTTTTTTTTTTTTTTTTTTTTACATTTTTATTCTTATAGTTATGTTGCATGTGCAGAAAACAGAATAATACCTCTTAATAATACTTTCTATTGTCCATGGCTCTTGTGCATTAAATGCAAGTGAAAAGAACAGAAAGCACAGAACAATACAAATGAATAAAACTTTAAAATATTAATGACTCCTGTGCATGTTTTGCAAGTGCTAAAGAACAGAAAACAAAACTATACTTTTAAATAAAACTGTCTTAATGTCCATGGCACTAGTGCATTCATTGCCAGTGCAAAAGAACAGAAAGCACAAAACAATACACATAAATAAAACTTTATCCCCTTTCTTTTTTGGACTCTTATGGATGGCACAGGGCTTGAAATGGTCTCTATCAGGCGACAACAATCTGGCCACTGGGCAAGTGGGACAGTGGTGGTGAATGTATGTCTCTTCACGCTTTCCACCCCTGGAGTGAACCTGTGTCCAGCCTGCTCTGGTGTCTGACAGCAAACATCACTCTCTTCTTATCGTAATCCAGCAGGATCTGCCAACTATATTGCTCACCTAAGCAGAGAGAGCATATAATACAAGGCAAATGAGAAAACAAAACAAGTGGTAGTGTCAACATATGACAGGTCAAGAAGAAAAAGTAGAGAAACTGACCTGCTGGTTGGTGAGAGCCAAAGATGGCTGATTCCTGAGCTCCACAAGATACTCCACAAGGCTGTCCACTTTGTCCAGCACACAAGCACTATGCAAAGCCTGGGAGAAAAAATATAAAGAAAAAAAAACAGAAATGAACAACATTATGAGTACAGTGAAGTGGAACAAAATAAACAAACATATAAATATATATTTTCCTAGAAATGTAACAATATTACATGAAACACAATTACATACATGCATACAACAAGATATTTACATACCACAGACTTGTCAGGAGATGCTGAGGCACCTGGCGTGAAGGAGGCATCAGGCTGAGTGGAGGACAGAGAGAAGCTTGGGTCATCGGTGAGACTCGTCACAGTAATGTCAAGTGTTTGGTCCTCCTCGAAGCCCTCGTCTTCTTCATCCTCACCTTCATCCACATCCTCCAGCATGTTCTCTGTCTCTTCTGAGTCAGGGTCCACTACCAGGGGATGTCCAGTCTGACTCAGGAGGTAGTCACCACCAAGCAGCTCTCCTATGAAAAAAAAAAAAAAATAATAATAATAATAAAAGAAAACACACAAATACAGGATCATTCAAAAGTTTGGACACATTACTATTTTTAATGTTTTTGAAAAAAGTGCTCATCAGTCCTGCATTTATTTAATAAAAACTGTAAAAAAACATGAATAATATTATAAAATGTTAAGAGCCCAACTAATGCGAACACTGACCACTATAATGGTTGCTTAAAAATGTTGGTTTTCTCCTTTGGTGATTCTGCTTATTAACATCAGGTGTCTTTAATAATGATCAATCATCACTTTGTTAATCACCTAATTACCTCATTAACTTTAACTCTGCTTCAGTGTTACTTTAACACTATCTGGAGTGGGACCATATGTACTCTGAGCAGTGTTGATTTAACACTGGGGACTTTACTGTGTACAGTTTAAATTTACAGTTCCATATACTTTAAATTTTATTTATTTCTGTCATCAACGCTGAATATATTTAGCAATCATTTAAGAAATCATTAAAAAGTTAAATAAAGAACAGCATTAGAAATATAATAGAAAATCTTCTGTAACAATATACAGTACTGTTCAAAAGTTTTTTTTTAAAGAAATAATGCTGTTCTTTTTAACTTTTTATTCATCAATGAATTCTGCAAAACGTATCACAGTTTTCATTAAAAAATGAAAAAATAAATACAAATATGCAGTACAAATTATATTGCTGTTTTTTCTGTATTTTTGATCAAATAAATGCAGGCTTAATGAGCAAAAGACACTTCTTTCAAAAACATTAAACACAGTCATGTGTAAAAATGTTTGACAAATAATGTACACATACATATTCTACAATGAGATACAGGTAACTTTACCTTCTGATAGAGGTTGTACCACTTCTGCTGCCGTGGTGCTGGTCTGTTGCCTCCAGACGGACAAACCCCGGAGCTGGCAAAAGTCCTCAACCTGGCCATCCACTCGCCATCACCCATGGCCTTGTGGCTCTTTGGCTTAGTGCTCATCTAAATATAATAGGGAAATAATAGTTAGTAATGTGCATTTTGCAGGTATTGGACAAATACACAAATGTTTTTAATTTTTTTATAATGATACAACGATATATATTCAAGATGACTAAATAATGGCACCCATTACAACAATTAAACATTATTTTATTGCTAATAAAGCAAAACAAGGTTACACATTTAAAGGTGTTACACTACAATTAGACATATAAGTATTTGAATATGAAATTACTACATGCAGTTACGATAGGGATAAGATTAGTGTTTTGTTTGGTTTACAGTTAGTTGCATCCAATTATGCATAATTTACTGTTATTACTATAGTAACTACATATAGCATGTATTAATGACAATGTAAAATAAAGTACATTGTTAGTTAAAAGCTGTGGTTATACATATGATAATCAATCTGAGAAAAAAAAAAGAACATAGTAAGTACACTTTACTTAAACCATGGTTAATTTTTGTAAGGGATGTCTATATAACATTGCATTTTCATTTAAATTATTATTTGTAGCACTTGCATCTGTGTTTATATAAATAGTAATCCATCTGCAAACACAAAACTTGATTACTACATTCACACAGCAAAATCACATTAAATGTTAATTAGAAATGACAATGTCTACAACTAAACATATTTTTTACATCCAAATCAAACTTTAAATAGAACAGATGTGTTTACTATGCAAAACTACAGGCAAATGGTGTTTTATATGTGATATTATAGGCAAATCATGGAAACAAAACATGATTACTACACTTTCACTATAGTAAAAGCATGGTAAATGACTTGTTTTTTTTTTTCATTCATATTTTTATTTATAGTAAGACTGTGTTTACACTTAAAGAACGAGTAAACTGAGTTTAATAAGTACGATTACAGGCACAATTGTGTTTAATATGTGAGATTATAGGCAAGTAATGAAAAGCCATGGTAAATGACGACAAACACAAGCACAACGTTTTTTGTTGTTGCTGTTCATTCAGATTTTCATTTATAGTAAGACTGTGTTCATACAGTTGTAATCGATCAGCCAAAAACACAACATGGTTACTACGCTTTCACTATAGTAAAAACAAGGTAAATTGTCATAAGGGATGACTGCACTTACAGCTGAAACGTGTTTTTCCCCCCATTTAAATCGAACTTAAGAACGTGTAAATGGACTTTAGAAAGTTAGATTACATTTAAACGGTGTTTCATCATGGGCAATTCGCGAGTCAAAAGTTTGTGAACGCCAAACACGAATGAACGACGGACGAAAACGTAACGAGTTACCAATTGAGAACATTGTAAACAGAAAGGAAGAAAGTAGAAAACATGTATTACTTACTTTGAAAAGTTATCCTATATTCCGTTCGTCTGATTTTTGAACCTGACTTAGAATGAAACTAAGCGCGGTGAGTGGCTCTCAACAATGGAGCTCGAGCGATGCGATTGGCTCTCAACATTCTCACAATGGACGGTGAGCGACGCGATTGGCTCTCGTCCATTCTCACAATGGACGGCGAGCGACGCGATTGGCTCTCGTCCATTCTCACAATGGACGGCGAGCGACGCGATTGGCTCTCAACATTCTCACAATGGAGCTCGAGCGATGCGATTGGCTCTCAACATTCTCACAATGGACGTGAGCGACGCGATTGGCTCTCGTCCATTCTCACAATGGACGGCGAGCGACGCGATTAGCTCTCGTCCATTCTCACAATGGACGGCGAGATCGGCGATTGGATGAGGAGACGGCCGCGGAAACAGACGATCCTGCTCCAGGTAGCGCCACAGAGACAGCCGCTGCTGCTTGCTGCCGCCGGATCACCGGTGTAAAAGCAAGGGTTAGGGTTAGTGATAGGGATTAAAATCGCTCGCACTAACAGCGACATCTGTTTTGAAAGATGTTTCCGGAGCTCGCAAAATCCGCTCAGCTTGCGCGGCGAATGGGCACGCTGGAGCCCGCCACCCTTTTGGGAAGAAAGAGAGTCAACTGAGCCGCCCAACGTGGGGCTCGAACCCACGACCCTGAGATTAAGAGTCTCATGCTCTACCGACTGAGCTAGCCGGGCTGGTCGTGGGCTTCTTCACTGGGTCGGACCCAGTATTCATCGGCCCCCAAATTACACAGGCGAAACGGAGGCTCTCACGTTGTGCGAGACTGTCGAGCCCTCCCCGTGGGTAGGGCTTAGAGCAGGCTTAGAGTTTTCTTCTGTCGGTTTTGACCCAATCTGTTTTTGGGAAGCGCAGTTTGACCCAGCAGTGCGGGCCAACAACACGTTCTGTTTTGCCGCGTGAAGGCGGGTCAATGCTTTGGACAGCGTATGGTTGAGATGTGATTTTCCACCAATTTGGGGCACCTTTCTTAAGGAAATCAAGGATGATTTCATGGGAAATGGAAAACTGCTGTAGCGTTTGGCTAACAAGCCAAAGCTACAAAGGATGTACCGGTGCCCCGTCGTCCGAGCAGAATCCACATTCGGCCGTAATCGGAGGTTACTACTAACGTTCGATTGTGTCTCATAGGGAGTTTGACGCAGGGCCTCAGTGGAAATCAGGCCCTCGGCGGCTGAAACAAAAGACGAAGAAGGCATCCACATGCACATGATTCAGGAGTGTTAAACAAAGAAACCACGCAAGATGACGAGGTGGTCCAGCGGTTAAGGCGGTGGAAGGCTAATACATTGTGCTCGACAAGCACTGAAAGCTTTAGCGCCACTGAGAGCCCACCGGACCAGACAGGCCCAACCTGTTTACGATGGGTAACGGTGAGCCGTAATTGCGCTGCAGTTTAATGATACCCGTCTTGAGGACATATTTACAAAACAACAAGCCTTCTGGCTCTGGCGCTCAATCATCAACAGACACCTTTTTGACGAGAAACAAAACCTAAACGAAACAAGGCTACTTTTTCTCAACAATACTCTAAGCCTCCAGAGAGGCTAGCAAAAATGGCCAAAGCTGACTGTATTTCAAGTCATCCTGGCGGGGTATTGGGTAAAGTTTTCTACCAGCAATGATCGCGCCTCGGATAAACCTCATAGGCTACAATATTGCCTCTGCGAAAGAATGCCGGCGACGGTCGTGACCTTTTCAGGCACCTACGTGGATGTGAACCGACAAGGTGGTAGCAAGCTTTAAACTGCCGCGCAAACAGTCTCCTGGCACGGGTTGCTGCACCGTGTTTCTACGGAACAGATTAGAGGTGTGTAAAAGACGGCTCATTCACTATTCCCTCTGTGCTCAAAACAGCCTGCTGAAAGCACAGCAGCAGCAGCTGAAAAGGTCCGCAGCATGGCCTCTCTCAGTCAGCAAGGGGGCGGGGAGGCCGAGTGGTTAAGGCGATGGATTGCTAATCCCATCCTTGTCGTTCGGTTCCTTTAGCAGTGGACCTTAATCTAGGTCCTGGGGACCCCATGCTGAACTTTTTGTGTGTCCTCCTTATCTAACACACTCAGTTCAGTTCTTTGAGTTCTCTACTAATGAGCTGATGATCTGAATCGGGAGTGCTAAATAAAAAACGCCACGTAATATGACGAGGTGGCCGAGTGGTTAAGGCGATGGACTGCTAATCCATTGTGCTCTGCACGCGTGGGTTCGAATCCCATCCTCGTCGTTCGGTACGTTTAGCAGTGATCCTCGGTCCTGGGGACCCCACTCTGCAATTTTTGTGTGTCTTCCCTATCTGACACACTCAGTTCAGTTCACTGAGCGCTCTACTAATGAGCTGGTGGTCTGAATCGGGAGGGTTAAACAAAAGGCCCGCGCAAAACGAAAGGTGGTCGAGTGGTTAAGGCGATACAAGGCTAGTCCGTTGTGCTCGGCACGCCTTGGTTTGTGTGGGTTCGAATCCCATCCTCTTCATTTGATGCTTTAGCACCACTGAGAGCCCACCGGAACAGACAGGCCCAACCTGTTGACGATGGGTAGCGGCGAGCTGTGATTGTGCTGTAGTTTATTGATACCTGCCGCAAAGTCTTGAGAACATATTGACAAAACAACAAGTCTTCTGGCTCCGGCACGCTACGATCGGTGGACACCTCTTTGACGAGGACCAACAACCAGCCACGCCAATAAAAGGAAACAAAACGAAGCAAGACTATCTTTCTCAACAAGCCTCCAGAGAGATTGGCAAAAATTGCCGATGCTGACTGTATTTCAAGTCATCCCGGTGGGGTATTGACTTTGTGGCAACATGGAACTTTTGCATCTACATTAATATTAGTCTGTTTCTTCTTATTCTGAGGTCACCGTAGCCACCAGATCCATTCTGTATTCCGATCTGATGGTCACTACAGTCCCCCGGTTCCAGTCCGTACCAAGAGCAGATGGTGGATCAGCACCTTCAGCCGAATGTCAGCGGATACTATGTCAACTAGATGAGCCCCAGAGACAGATCATCAGTAAAGAAGGCATCCACATGCCACAGCAAACTACTCGAGCTGGTGAAAATGTTCACCAAACACCCGCCGCTGAATTCTTTTAAAACAAGCCAGCTTATTGAAGGTGCACAAGATAAACGCCCTGAGAAAGCTGTGCCTCGCAACCCTAAGAATGGCATAGGCGTCAATGGACACCTGACGCGCGTGCACTAACAGCGACATCTGTTTTGAAAGATGTTTCCGGAGCTCGCAAAATCCGCTCAGCCTGCGCGGCGAATGGGCACGCTGGAGCCCGCTGGAGCCCGCCACCCTTTTGGGAAGAAAGAGAGTCAACTGAGCCGCCCAACGTGGGGCTCAAACCCACGACCCTGAGATTAAGAGTCTCATGCTCTACCGACTGAGCTAGCCGGGCTGGTCGTGGGCTTCTTCACCGGGTCGGACCCAGTATTCATCGGCCCCCAAATTACACAGGCGAAACGGAGGCTCTCACGTTGTGCGAGACTGTCGAGCCCTCCCCGTGGGTAGGGCTTAGAGCAGGCTTAGAGTTTTCTTCTGTCGGTTTTGACCCAATCTGTTTTTGGGAAGCGCAGTTTGACCCAGCAGTGCGGGCCAACAACACGTTCTGTTTTGCCGCGTGAAGGCGGGTCAATGCTTTGGACAGCGTATGGTTGAGATGTGATTTTCCACCAATTTGGGGCACCTTTCTTAAGGAAATCAAGGATGATTTCATGGGAAATGGCAAACTGCTGTAGCGTTTGGCTAACAAGCCAAAGCTACAAAGGATGTACCGGTGCCCCGTCGTCCGAGCAGAATCCACTTTCGGCCGTAATCGGAGGTTACTACTAACGTTCGATTGTGTCTCATAGGGAGTTTGACGCAGGGCCTCAGTGGAAATCAGGCCCTCGGCGGCTGAAACAAAAGACGAAGAAGGCATCCACATGCACATGATTCAGGAGTGTTAAACAAAGAAACCACGCAAGATGACGAGGTGGTCCAGCGGTTAAGGTGGTGGAAGGCTAATACATTGTGCTCGACAAGCACTGGAAGCTTTAGCGCCACTGAGAGCCCACCGGACCAGACAGGCCCAACCTGTTTACGATGGGTAACGGTGAGCTGTAATTGCGCTGCAGTTTAATGATACCCGTCTTGAGGACATATTTACAAAACAACAAGCCTTCTGGCTCTGGCGCTCAATCATCAACAGACACCTTTTTGACGAGAAACAAAACCTAAACGAAACAAGGCTACTTTTTCTCAACAATACTCTAAGCCTCCAGAGAGGCTAGCAAAAATTGCCAAAGCTGACTGTATTTCAAGTCATCCTGGCGGGGTATTGGGTAAAGTTTTCAACCAGCAATGATCGCGCCTCGGATAAACCTACAATATTGCCTCTGCGAAAGAATGCCGGCGACGGTCGTGACCTTTTCAGGCACCTACGTGGATGTGAACCGACAAGGTGGTAGCAAGCTTTAAACTGCCGCACAAACAGTCTCCTGGCACGGGTTGCTGCACCGTGTTTCTACGGAACAGATTAGAGGTGTGTAAAAGACGGCTCATTCACTATTCCCTCTGTGCTCAAAACAGCCTGCTGAAAGCACAGCAGCAGCAGCTGAAAAGGTCCGCAGCATGGCCTCTCTCAGTCAGCAAGGGGGCGGGGAGGCCGAGTGGTTAAGGCGATGGATTGCTAATCCCATCCTTGTCGTTCGGTTTCTTTAGCACTGGACCTTAATCTAGGTCCTGGGGACCCCATGCTGAACTTTTTGTGTGTCCTCCTTATCTAACACACTCAGTTCAGTTCTTTGAGTTCTCTACTAATGAGCTGATGATCTGAATCGGGAGTGCTAAATAAAAGACGCCACGTAATATGACGAGGTGGCCGAGTGGTTAAGGCGATGGACTGCTAATCCATTGTGCTCTGCACGCGTGGGTTCGAATCCCATCCTCGTCGTTCGGTACGTTTAGCAGTGATCCTCGGTCCTGGGGACCCCACTCTGCAATTTTTGTGTGTCTTCCCTATCTGACACACTCAGTTCAGTTCACTGAGCGCTCTACTAATGAGCTGGTGGTCTGAATCGGGAGGGTTAAACAAAAGGACCGCGCAAAACGAAAGGTGGTCGAGTGGTTAAGGCGATGCAAGGCTAGTCCGTTGTGCTCGGCACGCCTTGGTTTGTGTGGGTTCGAATCCCATCCTCTTCATTTGATGCTTTAGCACCACTGAGAGCCCACCGGAACAGACAGGCCCAACCTGTTGACGATGGGTAGCGGCGAGCTGTGATTGTGCTGTAGTTTATTGATACCTGCCGCAAAGTCTTGAGAACATATTGACAAAACAACAAGTCTTCTGGCTCCGGCACGCTACGATCGGTGGACACCTCTTTGACGAGGACCAACAACCAGCCACGCCAATAAAAGGAAACAAAACGAAGCAAGACTATCTTTCTCAACAAGCCTCCAGAGAGATTGGCAAAAATTGCCGATGCTGACTGTATTTCAAGTCATCCCGGTGGGGTATTGACTTTGTGGCAACATGGAACTTTTGCATCTACATTAAAGGTTGTATCAGCGATTTCTGAAGAGGCGGATCCCAAAACAAACAGAGCCAGCTCGCCCCTCCCTCCCCTGAATCACGAACGCGCATTTCTTAAAGCTACAGACACAGGTCGCATGGAAGGATGTCTGGATCAGCGGGGTAAGTCATAATTGTTCTGTAAAGAACTGTATTTTAAAGTATGCTAATGCATAGAGTATCTTTGAATGCCTGAACTTATCAGTTATGCTAGCTCTTAGCCTTAGCTTTCAGATTAGGCATATGCAATATCAATGATTAACTATCAAAATGTAGCTTACTGTTCTTACTTATTAGAATACGTGGGAGAGGTAGAGGTCGAGGTCGGGGTGCTACCAGTGCTTCTCGAGCACTACCATGTGCATTATCTGATGTGGAGCGAGTGCAGCAGATGCAGGCTGAAAGACTTGTGGTCGAGCAGGTGTGTTATCTTACAGCAAGGCTGCCAACTCTTACGCATTGGCCGTGAGACACACGCATTTGACTGTCTTCACACGCTCTCACGTCATAACTGCGATTTCTCACGCTGAAAAAATATATAATCGATATCCCTCCTCCCCCGAGGTGCTCATAACCGTGATTACAGCGATTGCTTACGGTGGAAATATGTATTATGTACACCAAACACCTACTCTCCCCCTCGAGTTTTTCTGAGGACCTGCCACGCTCCTTCCCCCGTCAGGTTTTCTCTCTCACTCAAAAAATTATTCAGAAAAGTTGGCAGCCCTGGTCTAACATGAATTGTTGTAGGCTTACTTTTCATTTTACTTCATAGTCCCTGGAAATCCCAGTCCAAATTACATGGTAGCAGTAAAAATGCATAATTATATTAATTATAGCTAATTTGCAATGAAATTTAAGACACAACTGTTTTCTCATTACAGGACAGAATACAGAGGCTGAACTTGGAGGAGTGTCAGCATCTGTTGAAGCAGTGCCTGAGGAGGGACCCCAGCCTTATGTTTGACCTGTTGCCATCACCTGAGGGCAACCCAGCAGCCCCATCCCCTCCTGTCCCTGGACAACTTCCATGGTGCATCTGCCAGAACTGCAGGGACATGCCCACAGATCTTGAAAGGAAGTGCTGTGTGCAGCCTCCAGATTTTTGTGTTGCCCATCTACCTCACATGGACCTTTACATACTTGATGAAGGGGTACTCAGGCTGTCCAGAAGGATCTGGAACGATATTAGGGCAACACAAGACCTTCCAGACCCTGGTGAGAGCCTAAAACAGTTCAGATATGCAGCCTACCGTCAGTATGTTGTGTGGCAATATGGGGCACTTGGGCAGGGACACAGAGTGGTGATCCCAAGTTGCTGCGTCTGGAGGATAAGGGATCGCTACCCAGACCCACATAATCAGTACACTGGCTTCATTCCTAGTAGGGTGTGAATTTCTTAGTGTTAATCTAAATACACAAAAACATATTATTTATCCCACATATTTTAGTTATACATGCATTTCTGTTGTTTGTTGTGATGTTCAGTTCCTTTTCAATTAAGCAATAATTGTTCAGTGTTCATAAGAACTCAGTGTGCATTATTAACAGAAAATAAACAGAACATGCCAAACATGAGATCTTGTTTTTTGTTTATTAGCATGTGAAATGTAAAAAAGTAAGGTCAACAATGTTACACAGATGTACTGACTTCAATTTTACTCTGACCAACTTGATAAATGAATGAGGACTTTACTCTTGCTTGAGCACAATTAAAATAGAAGATTCTTCTTTTACACTCTTTGATTGTTCTGTTGCTGAGTGACCTGTGAAAACAAACAAAAATGTTCAAGAATTATGGCTTGTGACTCAAACCATAAGTGACTGGAAGTATGATGGCTTGTGTGAGATGTGCAACAAAATGTTGGGACTGGATATTTACAAATCTGGCAGAAATACCTAAGTAGAGCCTCACCTATCCCTCTGCTGCGCTCGGTCATCCGCAGTTCCTCAGTTGAAGGAGAGGTCACACCAGAGAGGGGTCCGAGCAGTCTTGGATCACCAGGTCTTTTTTTTCTACGAAGGGGAACCCCTCCAGAGGTTAGCTTCTTCTGCAAAATGTGACCTTGAAGCTCAGGGATGTAGCGATAGTCCTTGTTGACCCTCAAAGTGTGTAATCGCCACCTGCGAGATCTTTTATTGTAGAGCTTTGTGAATCTAGGAAAAAAGGGTGATCCAAAGAGACATGCTTTATAGCCAATAATGGTGTATGCCACTACAAAACATGTGACACATGTTTTGACCAATATAGTTTTGGAGTGACCTTAACGTTGCTAAACTTTGCTATCTGGCTTGCAGTGGGTAGAGAGCTCATCTTTTTTTAAATGGGGAAAAACATGGGTGTTGAGAAAGGTGTCTCTGTCATACTCTGCACAAGGCAGAGTAGTTCGAATTTCACCTGACAACCATATTTTTTTCAGCTAATGATATCCAATGATGTTTTGTTTTTCTGTGCAGTTTGTGTTATTTGCTTTTATTGCTACAGGATCTCTTATTCCCCCCTAGAAAAATCAATTAGCTGGGAAACCAATTCCAATGTGACCTCTTTGATTGTGGTCCATACTATGCCCATGTATAGAACACTTACTGAATAGTGCCATCTTGCTTCTTCCTTGGTTCCCGGTTGATGTGGTGATTGTAGTCCAGAGCAGCGAGATAAATGCGTGCACTGTATCCTGCGGGAGAAAAGCTGAATCGCTTGCTGGCATACATAAGAATGTGATTATGGAAGGCCTCAAGGTCACCAGTTGATCTGTGGATGGAAAAACTAAGATCAGAGATTTTCCGAAAGTTGATACAAGGATAGGTTTTGGCCAACAACACTTTACACACCTGAAACGCAAATATTTGGGTATAGTTTTGAGCCATCGTGCATCCAGAACAGTTTCTGCCAGCTTCTGATGGGCAACTGAATTGGGCTCGATCCATCCCTTCTCCCTGGATTCAACTAGAGGACCATGGTGGCAGCAACCAAGAGCCCATGAGTGCACCCCAGTGACATGGTGGAGCAGGCCAGACCACATGTCCTGAAAAGTAAATGAATACACAGTTATCCATGGATGTGGTGTGTGAATGCATTGCACAAATAAGCAATTCACATTACAAATTCATAAAAATTACCAACAAAATGTGAATATCATGATGTGACTAGTAACAAAGCCAAAACTTTTCTCACATGTAATCAGGGTGGAAAAAACTTTATGCTTTCTTACATGTCAAATAATTATATTCACATGCTATTTAATTTCATGCATGCACATCCATGTACAAACCATGTTAATTTTTTTTTTTGTTATACTTACAAAAAATTCATCATAATTTTCAGCCTTCATACAACAATGCCAAAAATGGTTGCAGATGTCCCTGCACCACTGATGAATGATCGAGCACCCCTTCTGCTGGCCTACCTGTGAAGAAAACACTGGATCACCAAGGGTGCATATATCTATACATTTGACTTTGTACAACATTTTGTTTGAGACCTGATAAGCCAAAGCACACCATACCGTAGTCAATTTCCTTGCTAGGTTTTTGGAGCCATGCCAGACATCAAGGGAGTGGTGGATGCCCTTATCTTTTAACTGTCCCGTCTTTGGATCTGTAAAGCAAGAATGAGTGCTGGACACATATTTCAACACACCTATTTCAAATCTTGAAGGTATTTATATTGACATTATAAAATTATATGTGTTGCATTTTAATACAAATAAAGCCAGAAGTACAATAAAGCATTAGTATAACTCACTGAAAAGTGCTGAAATCTGTGTACTGGCATCAGTGCACATCTCCGTTAATTTAATGTCGTGACAAAGGGCATTAACAGTTCGTAAAAAGCCCTCCTTCTCCATAGCTACAGAGTTCCTACCGGTTTCCCTTTTATCAATATTTTCAATGGCTATTATCTGCTTTGTCTCATTTTCCATAACAGAATATGTGCAGTACTGGGCACAAAACCCAGGGCTGTCCATCCGCCCATCACCTGTCGGAACATAAAAAAGGCACATGTAAATATGCAAGAGCAGTTACATTGACTGAAAGAGCCATTGTGGAGCAATTGGTATAAATTATTTCAAATCAAGACTTACCCAGGCCCACCACAGATTGACTGGATTGGAGCTGGTTGATGAGTTTTATCCGGTGTGTTTCCCAAAACTCTTTAATGGAGTCTATAAAGTAGTGGTCCTGGAGTCGGTGGAAAGTGTTTCTGTTTACAATTTTCATGTTCATAAATTGGAAAAGCAAGGCCACCTTAGTGTAGTTGTTGCCTGACAACAATATGTTTGTGGCCAGCATGAAGTCTCCAGCATGCATCCCATATCTCAGTGTGGGCTGGGAAGACCACCTCCACACAATGTGACCACGTGGACATATCTGAAACACAGTTTATATGCCATTACTACCAGAGAATTTCTCTACACTAACAATCTAATTGCTAAGAAAAAAATACAAATATGTACCCATTCAACGAGTGCAGCTGTGCCCTTGGACTTGATCACCACCTCGAATGGCCTGTGTGCACCACAAAGCTGTTTGGTGTTGGAATTCAGTGTTGCACATTGCCTAATCGGTATATTGAGGTGTTGGACAAGTTCTTTCAAGCTGCTGTGATATACAATTGAAGCTGGTACACCAATTATGTCATCCTCACAAGCAACTTTACTTGCATTTGGATTGATGGGTGATATCTCCTCATCTTCCTCCTCTTCTTCCCCTTCCTCATCTTCACAGTCATACAGGGTGTCTTCCAAGCTTATTTCCGGAAGATTGTCCAAGTCGATATGTGTTTCTAGTGCCCCGCCAGTCCTACAGTAATACATGAACATGAAATCATAAAATGAAATCTGACAACACAGTGAAGACCTCCACTGCTGTTAGAGCAAGGTATCTGCTGTACCTCAAACAAATACGTGGAATGTATTCTGGTTCACTATCCGAACTGTCCCCCTCCTGTGTATCTCCCTCATCTATAAGCAAGCCTTCTGAGTCCTCCTCATAGTCTGGATCCTCCTCTACACAGACACTTATCTCCTCCCATTCTACACTATATCACAAAGTGAAAAATACATCAATTATGTTTTTAATGGGGTCAAGGCTAACGTCCTCTCATACAAATACAGTTTCAAGCTCCTTTGTTTTCAATGGAGCAATGGCCACTGACGGCAAAAGGTGGCTTCTGGCGCAGGTTTTTAGCAATCAGTTTTAAACCCTATTTAAATGAATGTGTTTTACATGATTTACATACAACACTCAGCTAGGTTACAGGAAAATGCTTCTAGAAGCAGCGTAGCAAGTGGGCATTGGCCTTTAGGTAGTAACAGTGTTATGCACTGCACAATATAAGTACATACCTGGCATTCTTGAGGTCATTAAAGCCATCCACACTGATTGTATTCGCTGTGATTGTGTTTTCGTTCAAATTCACACAGGACATGCTAGAAAAAACAATGACAGACTAAAAGTGGCTTTGTGTCCTATAAACACAGGCGTAAATCATTTACATCATACAAGCACATGTCTGTTTGTGAATTTAAATAAAAATTGTGTAAAAAATTAAGAGATTAAGACCTCAGTGTGGCCATCTATGCACATATCTATGTCCTCAGTAATATTTTCTACACTGGTGTAGAATTTATTTTCCATACCTGGTTTCCAGTTGTTCAACTGCAGACAAGGTCCTACTGTCTAATCCCTCTGCTCCATGGCTTGAAAAAAATATTACATTACTGCCATGCATATAAATGAAGAGTGTCATGACACCTATGCTATTTGCAGAACGTGAACACAAAACACCAAAAGATGCAAGACTTGATATACTGTTGACATTCAATGCAATAGGCAATTATGTCATTGAACCCATACCAGCCTTCTTCCGATGCAGAAAAGGTGCTCCTGTCCAACTCTTCAACTCCTTCAACCGGGAAATATTCTCTACCCCACCAGCCACAAAGTAAGAGTAGTAAGAGAAAACTCTTTATGATACATCACAAGTATGTTACTTTGTTCTAACCCTACTCAAGGACAGAGTGAAATGACAGATTGCCTCACCTTCCAGACAAAGACCCAGAGCCAACGCTTGACACTGGTGGTGGGGAAGGTCTCCCAATCCCAGCCTTGAACGGCGTAGAGGTTGCCATGTCCTTCTGATAGCTGAGGCAAACAAACATTTGATCAAGAAAATGCAGTGATGCGTTTATCTAATCTGTACAAACATCTGTGAAACATCAAGATAGTCACATCACAAATATGTACTTTTTTAACCGTTCTACGTTGAACTTTATTCTAAATCGTACCTGAACCAAAATGTAGCTTTAAATCTTGGGGAAACGTATGATAACAGCCAGGCACATTAGAAGTGCTAGCTGCAGGAAGTAGTAGCCCACAATAGCTTAGCTACAATTTCAAAATATCCACGTTCGTCAACTTGTCATAAGGCTATAAATCCTACAACAACGATTTAGTCCAATCGGTTAGAATCAGCTAGCTAACGCTACCTCACTTGCTTGACAACTGTGAGTTAGCACCAGCGAGGCTAACACCTGGCACACAGCAAAAGTCTAACATATTCAATCTACACTCAAAAAAATAATTAGGTCTAAAAATAAACTTTATGTAATTCAATTAAATGCTAATTTTCCATGTATTTGGATTACATAGTTTTAATATAAACATATTAATAAACTTAATGTGATTCATATGCATCAGTGATACGTGAATGAAACAGGTAAGGTTTATGTAATTATTCCCAGTGTTAAACAAGCACTGCTCAGTGTTCATGTGTTTCCACACTACAGAGTGTTCAAGTAGCATTGACACAGTGTTGGAGTTAATGAGATCATTATGTGATGATTGATCATTAATGATGAACACCTGCTGAATCATCAATGGAAAGAGAAACACAAGAACTACAGCTGACTTCAACCACAGCCTTAGAGGAAATCAACTCAAATAAAACAATACATTAAACCTCTCAAGATCTGATTCAACAACTCCACAAACAGATTGACCAGCTTCACTCATTACTAACCAGATTGTCTTCTGTCAGACTTCTAGAGAAGCTCTTATTGTGAACTAACAAACGTGTAGATGTTTTGTTTCATGTGAAATCACCATCAATGAGAGCAGGGTTTCCTTTGGTTGGGATCTTGACCCGTCACATGCTAGGTTTAATGTTGTGCTGATAGCTTTTGTTGTACTTAAATCAAACATGTTGAGCTTGGCCAACAAAGTGTAAAAAAAAAAAAAGTAGGGGGATCTGTTAGTGTGTTAATTTCTTTTGTAGTTTATTTGTTGCATAGATGGATGTTGTGTTACTTTAATATTAGGCCTACTTACAGCTTTACATTTATGTGTTGTATAAATCATATTAGCTGAATCATTTTATCATACATTGTTTGCTAAAGGTTTTCATCTGTTTCTTTCTAAAGACCACAGACATAATGAATCAGCATATGAATCTCAACAATGGTGATAATCAACAAAATGTTCAGATACATCTCTGAACATCTTAAAACAATCTATTAAAAAGTCTCAACAAAAAAGGAAGCATAAAAACAATTTTTTAAGAGTAAAATAAAAATAATCTGACAATTCCACTGCATTGTTTATTCATGTTGCAATGCATGCTGGGATACATGGGAGGGTCTTTTACCAAACTTGTACCCAGCATGCATTGCAACATGACACATATTGTTGACCGTCACCATTGTTGAGATTCATATACAGATTCTTGATGTTTTTTGATTTGAAGGTTATACAGATGAAAACTTTTTGAGTACAAAATGAAATACAAAGTATCTAATCTTCGTGACTTATGAAAAACAGTTACTTATGAAGCTATAGAGACTGCTATAACAACACAACACCCATCAAATCTGGACTTTGAAAGAATCTGGAGGATTGACTAACTTTTTTTCTTCTTTGACTTTGGTGGCTACGCTTCATGTGTTTTATATTTACACAATTAAAGCTACCCCCATTGACACCAGCATGTGACGGGTCAAGATCCCAACCAAAGGAACCCCTGCTCTCATTGATGGTGATTTCACATGAAACAAAACATCTACACGTTTGTTAGTTCTCAATAAGAGCTTCTCTAGAAGTCTGACAGAAGTCAATCTGGTTAGTAATGAGTGAAGCTGGTCAATCTGTTTGTGGAGTTGTTGAATCAGATCTTGAGAGGTTTAATGTATTGTTTTATTTGAGTAGATTTCCTCTAAGGCTGTGGTTGAAGTCAGCTGTAGTTCTTGTGTTTCTCTTTCCATTGATGATTCATCAGGTGTTCATCATTAATGATCAATCATCACATAATGATCTCATTAACTCCAACACTGTGTCAATGCTACTTGAACACTCTGTAGTGTGGAAACACATGAACACTGAGCAGTGCTTGTTTAACACTGGGAATAATTACATAAACCTTACCCGTTTCATTCACGTATCACTGATGCATATGAATCACATTAAGTTTATTAATATGTTTAAATTAAAACTATGTAATCCAAATACATGGAAAATTAGCATTTAATTGAATTACATAAAGTTTATTTTTAGACGAATTATTTTTTTGAGTGTATCTCTTCACTCATGTTGACTAGTCACGTTTCTTCCAGAAACTCATATTCAAACAAGTTAGCACTAGCACCTACTCACCAGTCCAGGAGAAAGTATGCGACCTGGGCGTCCGATTTGAAACCTTTCAGCTCCCGGAGTTCTTTCCAGCGCTCGATAGCCTTCCCGATACTTATTCGACTTTTAGCGAAGACACGGTGATAACCGGTCCTCTTCCTCTTCTTGGGCATAGATTCAGCCATGTCTGTTTAGGTTGCTCTCCTTTCGCTCTGCCTCTGCTCCCTCACATTTCGTGCACGAGCACAAAAATCCACAACACCAACCCCCTGACGCTGATTGGTTGGAGCACTGTTTGTTTTGGTGTGGAAATGTTGGTAGCACCGATTGTTTTTTTGGCATATCTCGGACCCTAGGCTGACCAGAGAGACGCGGTTTTTTCACAGACAATTTATGGGGCAGGCAGCAAGCGGATCGTGAAGAAAGATCAGATGAATTTGACACTTTATGTTTCAGCCTAAAATCGCTGATACAGCCTTTAATATTAGTCTGTTTCTTCTTATTCTGAGGTCACCGTAGCCACCAGATCCATTCTGTATTCCGATCTGATGGTCACTACAGTCCCCCGGTTCCAGTCCGTACCAAGAGCAGATGGTGGATCAGCACCTTCAGCCGAATGTCAGCGGATACTATGTCAACTAGATGAGCCCCAGAGACAGATCATCAGTAAAGAAGGCATCCACATGCCACAGCAAACTACTCGAGCTGGTGAAAATGTTCACCAAACACCCGCCGCTGAATTCTTTTAAAACAAGCCAGCTTATTGAAGGTGCACAAGATAAACGCCCTGAGAAAGCTGTGCCTCGCAACCCTAAGAATGGCATAGGCGTCAATGGACACCTGACGCGCGTGCACTAACAGCGACATCTGTTTTGAAAGATGTTTCCGGAGCTCGCAAAATCCACTCAGCCTGCGCGGCGAATGGGCACGCTGGAGCCCGCCACCCTTTTGGGAAGAAAGAGAGTCAACTGAGCCGCCCAACTTGGGGCTCGAACCCACGACCCTGAGATTAAGAGTCTCATGCTCTACAGACTGAGCTAGCCGGGCTGGTCGTGGGCTTCTTCACCGGGTCGGACCCAGTATTCATCGGCCCCCAAATTACACAGGCGAAACGGAGGCTCTCGCGTTGTGCGAGACTGTCGAGCCCTCCCCGTGGGTAGGGCTTAGAGCAGGCTTAGAGTTTTCTTCTGTCGGTTTTGACCCAATCTGTTTTTGGGAAGCGCAGTTTGACCCAGCAGTGCGGGCCAACAACACGTTCTGTTTTGCCGCGTGAAGGCGGGTCAATGCTTTGGACAGCGTATGGTTGAGATGTGATTTTCCACCAATTTGGGGCACCTTTCTTAAGGAAATCAAGGATGATTTCATGGGAAATGGCAAACTGCTGTAGCGTTTGGCTAACAAGCCAAAGCTACAAAGGATGTACCGGTGCCCCGTCGTCCGAGCAGAATCCACATTCGGCCGTAATCGGAGGTTACTACTAAAGTTCGATTGTGTCTCATAGGGAGTTTGACGCAGGGCCTCAGTGGAAAACAGGCCCTCGGCGGCTGAAACAAAAGACGAAGAAGGCATCCACATGCACATGATTCAGGAGTGTTAAACAAAGAAACCACGCAAGATGACGAGGTGGTCCAGCGGTTAAGGCGGTGGAAGGCTAATACATTGTGCTCGACATGCACTGGAAGCTTTAGCGCCACTGAGAGTCCACCGGACCAGACAGGCCCAACCTGTTTACGATGGGTAACGGTGAGCTGTAATTGCGCTGCAGTTTAATGATACCCGTCTTGAGGACATATTTACAAAACAACAAGCCTTCTGGCTCTGGCGCTCAATCATCAGCAGACACCTTTTTGACGAGAAACAAAACAAGGCTACTTTTTCTCAACAATACTCTAAGCCTCCAGAGAGGCTAGCAAAAATTGCCAAAGCTGACTGTATTTCAAGTCATCCTGGCGGGGTATTGGGTAAAGTTTTCAACCAGCAATGATCGCGCCTCGGATAAACCTCATAGGCTACAATATTGCCTCTGCGAAAGAATGCCGGCGACGGTCGTGACCTTTTCAGGCACCTACGTGGATGTGAACCGACAAGGTGGTAGCAAGCTTTAAACTGCCGCACAAACAGTCTCCTGGCACGGGTTGCTGCACCGTGTTTCTACGGAACAGATTAGAGGTGTGTAAAAGACGGCTCATTCACTATTCCCTCTGTGCTCAAAACAGCCTGCTGAAAGCACAGCAGCAGCAGCTGAAAAGGTCCGCAGCATGGCCTCTCTCAGTCAGCAAGGGGGCGGGGAGGCCGAGTGGTTAAGGCGATGGATTGCTAATCCCATCCTTGTCGTTCGGTTCCTTTAGCACTGGACCTTAATCTAGGTCCTGGGGACCCCATGCTGAACTTTTTGTGTGTCCTCCTTATCTAACACACTCAGTTCAGTTCTTTGAGTTCTCTACTAATGAGCTGATGATCTGAATCGGGAGTGCTAAATAAAAGACGCCACGTAATATGACGAGGTGGCCGAGTGGTTAAGGCGATGGACTGCTAATCCATTGTGTTCTGCACGCGTGGGTTCGAATCCCATCCTCGTCGTTCGGTACGTTTAGCAGTGATCCTCGGTCCTGGGGACCCCACTCTGCAATTTTTGTGTGTCTTCCCTATCTGACACACTCAGTTCAGTTCACTGAGCGCTCTACTAATGAGCTGGTGGTCTGAATCGGGAGGGTTAAACAAAAGGACCGCGCAAAACGAAAGGTGGTCGAGTGGTTAAGGAGAGAGCCCACCGGAACAGACAGGCCCAACCTGTTGACGATGGGTAGCGGCGAGCTGTGATTGTGCTGTAGTTTATTGATACCTGCCGCAAAGTCTTGAGAACATATTGACAAAACAACAAGTCTTCTGGCTCCGGCACGCTACGATCGGTGGACACCTCTTTGACGAGGACCAACAACCAGCCACGCCAATAAAAGGAAACAAAACGAAGCAAGACTATCTTTCTCAACAAGCCTCCAGAGAGATTGGCAAAAATTGCCGATGCTGACTGTATTTCAAGTCATCCCGGTGGGGTATTGACTTTGTGGCAACATGGAACTTTTGCATCTACATTAATATTAGTCTGTTTCTTCTTATTCTGAGGTCACCGTAGCCACCAGATCCATTCTGTATTCCGATCTGATGGTCACTACAGTCCCCCGGTTCCAGTCCGTACCAAGAGCAGATGGTGGATCAGCACCTTCAGCCGAATGTCAGCGGATACTATGTCAACTAGATGAGCCCCAGAGACAGATCATCAGTAAAGAAGGCATCCACATGCCACAGCAAACTACTCGAGCTGGTGAAAATGTTCACCAAACACCCGCCGCTGAATTCTTTTAAAACAAGCCAGCTTATTGAAGGTGCACAAGATAAACGCCCTGAGAAAGCTGTGCCTCGCAACCCTAAGAATGGCATAGGCGTCAATGGACACCTGACGCGCGTGCACTAACAGCGACATCTGTTTTGAAAGATGTTTCCGGAGCTCGCAAAATCCGCTCAGCCTGCGCGGCGAATGGGCACGCTGGAGCCCGCCACCCTTTTGGGAAGAAAGAGAGTCAACTGAGCCGCCCAACGTGGGGCTCGAACCCACGACCCTGAGATTAAGAGTCTCATGCTCTACCGACTGAGCTAGCCGGGCTGGTCGTGGGCTTCTTCACCGGGTCGGACCCAGTATTCATCGGCCCCCAAATTACACAGGCGAAACGGAGGCTCTCGCGTTGTGCGAGACTGTCGAGCCCTCCCCGTGGGTAGGGCTTAGAGCAGGCTTAGAGTTTTCTTCTGTCGGTTTTGACCCAATCTGTTTTTGGGAAGCGCAGTTTGACCCAGCAGTGCGGGCCAACAACACGTTCTGTTTTTCCGCGTGAAGGCGGGTCAATGCTTTGGACAGCGTATGGTTGAGATGTGATTTTCCACCAATTTGGGGCACCTTTCTTAAGGAAATCAAGGATGATTTCATGGGAAATGGCAAACTGCTGTAGCGTTTGGCTAACAAGCCAAAGCTACAAAGGATGTACCGGTGCCCCGTCGTCCGAGCAGAATCCACATTCGGCCGTAATCGGAGGTTACTACTAAAGTTC
Source organism: Garra rufa (assembly GCF_049309525.1). NCBI lineage: Eukaryota > Metazoa > Chordata > Actinopteri > Cypriniformes > Cyprinidae > Garra > Garra rufa. Next base: position 101,501,718 of record NC_133361.1, read on the forward strand.
GATTGTGTCTCATAGGGAGTTTGACGCAGGGCCTCAGTGGAAAACAGGCCCTCGGCGGCTGAAACAAAAGACGAAGAAGGCATCCACATGCACATGATTCAGGAGTGTTAAACAAAGAAACCACGCAAGATGACGAGGTGGTCCAGCGGTTAAGGCGGTGGAAGGCTAATACATTGTGCTCGACATGCACTGGAAGCTTTAGCGCCACTGAGAGTCCACCGGACCAGACAGGCCCAACCTGTTTACGATGGGTAACGGTGAGCTGTAATTGCGCTGCAGTTTAATGATACCCGTCTTGAGGACATATTTACAAAACAACAAGCCTTCTGGCTCTGGCGCTCAATCATCAGCAGACACCTTTTTGACGAGAAACAAAACAAGGCTACTTTTTCTCAACAATACTCTAAGCCTCCAGAGAGGCTAGCAAAAATTGCCAAAGCTGACTGTATTTCAAGTCATCCTGGCGGGGTATTGGGTAAAGTTTTCAACCAGCAATGATCGCGCCTCGGATAAACCTCATAGGCTACAATATTGCCTCTGCGAAAGAATGCCGGCGACGGTCGTGACCTTTTCAGGCACCTACGTGGATGTGAACCGACAAGGTGGTAGCAAGCTTTAAACTGCCGCACAAACAGTCTCCTGGCACGGGTTGCTGCACCGTGTTTCTACGGAACAGATTAGAGGTGTGTAAAAGACGGCTCATTCACTATTCCCTCTGTGCTCAAAACAGCCTGCTGAAAGCACAGCAGCAGCAGCTGAAAAGGTCCGCAGCATGGCCTCTCTCAGTCAGCAAGGGGGCGGGGAGGCCGAGTGGTTAAGGCGATGGATTGCTAATCCCATCCTTGTCGTTCGGTTCCTTTAGCACTGGACCTTAATCTAGGTCCTGGGGACCCCATGCTGAACTTTTTGTGTGTCCTCCTTATCTAACACACTCAGTTCAGTTCTTTGAGTTCTCTACTAATGAGCTGATGATCTGAATCGGGAGTGCTAAATAAAAGACGCCACATAATATGACGAGGTGGCCGAGTGGTTAAGGCGATGGACTGCTAATCCATTGTGCTCTGCACGCGTGGGTTCGAATCCCATCCTCGTCGTTCGGTACGTTTAGCAGTGATCCTCGGTCCTGGGGACCCCACTCTGCAATTTTTGTGTGTCTTCCCTATCTGACACACTCAGTTCAGTTCACTGAGCGCTCTACTAATGAGCTGGTGGTCTGAATCGGGAGGGTTAAACAAAAGGACCGCGCAAAACGAAAGGTGGTCGAGTGGTTAAGGCGATGCAAGGCTAGTCCGTTGTGCTCGGCACGCCTTGGTTTGTGTGGGTTTCGAATCCCATCCTCTTCATTTGATGCTTTAGCACCACTGAGAGCCCACCGGAACAGACAGGCCCAACCTGTTGACGATGGGTAGCGGCGAGCTGTGATTGTGCTGTAGTTTATTGATACCTGCCGCAAAGTCTTGAGAACATATTGACAAAACAACAAGTCTTCTGGCTCCGGCACGCTACGATCGGTGGACACCTCTTTGACGAGGACCAACAACCAGCCACGCCAATAAAAGGAAACAAAACGAAGCAAGACTATCTTTCTCAACAAGCCTTCAGAGAGATTGGCAAAAATTGCCGATGCTGACTGTATTTCAAGTCATCCCGGTGGGGTATTGACTTTGTGGCAACATGGAACTTTTGCATCTACATTAATATTAGTCTGTTTCTTCTTATTCTGAGGTCACCGTAGCCACCAGATCCATTCTGTATTCCGATCTGATGGTCACTACAGTCCCCCGGTTCCAGTCCGTACCAAGAGCAGATGGTGGATCAGCACCTTCAGCCGAATGTCAGCGGATACTATGTCAACTAGATGAGCCCCAGAGACAGATCATCAGTAAAGAAGGCATCCACATGCCACAGCAAACTACTCGAGCTGGTGAAAATGTTCACCAAACACCCGCCGCTGAATTCTTTTAAAACAAGCCAGCTTATTGAAGGTGCACAAGATAAACGCCCTGAGAAAGCTGTGCCTCGCAACCCTAAGAATGGCATAGGCGTCAATGGACACCTGACGCGCGTGCACTAACAGCGACATCTGTTTTGAAAGATGTTTCCGGAGCTCGCAAAATCCACTCAGCCTGCGCGGCGAATGGGCACGCTGGAGCCCGCCACCCTTTTGGGAAGAAAGAGAGTCAACTGAGCCGCCCAACGTGGGGCTCGAACCCACGACCCTGAGATTAAGAGTCTCATGCTCTACCGACTGAGCTAGCCGGGCTGGTCGTGGGCTTCTTCACCGGGTCGGACCCAGTATTCATCGCCCCCCAAATTACACAGGCGAAACGGAGGCTCTCGCGTTGTGCGAGACTGTCGAGCCCTCCCCGTGGGTAGGGCTTAGAGCAGGCTTAGAGTTTTCTTCTGTCGGTTTTGACCCAATCTGTTTTTGGGAAGCGCAGTTTGACCCAGCAGTGCGGGCCAACAACACGTTCTGTTTTGCCGCGTGAAGGCGGGTCAATGCTTTGGACAGCGTATGGTTGAAATGTGATTTTCCACCAATTTGGGGCACCTTTCTTAAGGAAATCAAGGATGATTTCATGGGAAATGGCAAACTGCTGTAGCGTTTGGCTAACAAGCCAAAGCTACAAAGGATGTACCGGTGCCCCGTCGTCCGAGCAGAATCCACATTCGGCCGTAATCGGAGGTTACTACTAAAGTTCGATTGTGTCTCATAGGGAGTTTGACGCAGGGCCTCAGTGGAAAACAGGCCCTCGGCGGCTGAAACAAAAGACGAAGAAGGCATCCACATGCACATGATTCAGGAGTGTTAAACAAAGAAACCACGCAAGATGACGAGGTGGTCCAGCGGTTAAGGCGGTGGAAGGCTAATACATTGTGCTCGACATGCACTGGAAGCTTTAGCGCCACTGAGAGTCCACCGGACCAGACAGGCCCAACCTGTTTACGATGGGTAACGGTGAGCTGTAATTGCGCTGCAGTTTAATGATACCCGTCTTGAGGACATATTTACAAAACAACAAGCCTTCTGGCTCTGGCGCTCAATCATCAGCAGACACCTTTTTGACGAGAAACAAAACAAGGCTACTTTTTCTCAACAATACTCTAAGCCTCCAGAGAGGCTAGCAAAAATTGCCAAAGCTGACTGTATTTCAAGTCATCTTGGCGGGGTATTGGGTAAAGTTTTCAACCAGCAATGATCGCGCCTCGGATAAACCTCATAGGCTACAATATTGCCTCTGCGAAAGAATGCCGGCGACGGTCGTGACCTTTTCAGGCACCTACGTGGATGTGAACCGACAAGGTGGTAGCAAGCTTTAAACTGCCGCACAAACAGTCTCCTGGCACGGGTTGCTGCACCGTGTTTCTACGGAACAGATTAGAGGTGTGTAAAAGACGGCTCATTCACTATTCCCTCTGTGCTCAAAACAGCCTGCTGAAAGCACAGCAGCAGCAGCTGAAAAGGTCCGCAGCATGGCCTCTCTCAGTCAGCAAGGGGGCGGGGAGGCCGAGTGGTTAAGGCGATGGATTGCTAATCCCATCCTTGTCGTTCGGTTCCTTTAGCACTGGACCTTAATCTAGGTCCTGGGGACCCCATGCTGAACTTTTTGTGTGTCCTCCTTATCTAACACACTCAGTTCAGTTCTTTGAGTTCTCTACTAATGAGCTGATGATCTGAATCGGGAGTGCTAAATAAAAGACGCCACGTAATATGACGAGGTGGCCGAGTGGTTAAGGCGATGGACTGCTAATCCATTGTGCTCTGCACGCGTGGGTTCGAATCCCATCCTCGTCGTTCGGTACGTTTAGCAGTGATCCTCGGTCCTGGGGACCCCACTCTGCAATTTTTGTGTGTCTTCCCTATCTGACACACTCAGTTCAGTTCACTGAGCGCTCTACTAATGAGCTGGTGGTCTGAATCGGGAGGGTTAAACAAAAGGACCGCGCAAAACGAAAGGTGGTCGAGTGGTTAAGGCGATGCAAGGCTAGTCCGTTGTGCTCGGCACGCCTTGGTTTGTGTGGGTTTCGAATCCCATCCTCTTCATTTGATGCTTTAGCACCACTGAGAGCCCACCGGAACAGACAGGCCCAACCTGTTGACGATGGGTAGCGGCGAGCTGTGATTGTGCTGTAGTTTATTGATACCTGCCGCAAAGTCTTGAGAACATATTGACAAAACAACAAGTCTTCTGGCTCCGGCACGCTACGATCGGTGGACACCTCTTTGACGAGGACCAACAACCAGCCACGCCAATAAAAGGAAACAAAACGAAGCAAGACTATCTTTCTCAACAAGCCTCCAGAGAGATTGGCAAAAATTGCCGATGCTGACTGTATTTCAAGTCATCCCGGTGGGGTATTGACTTTGTGGCAACATGGAACTTTTGCATCTACATTAATATTAGTCTGTTTCTTCTTATTCTGAGGTCACCGTAGCCACCAGATCCATTCTGTATTCCGATCTGATGGTCACTACAGTCCCCCGGTTCCAGTCCGTACCAAGAGCAGATGGTGGATCAGCACCTTCAGCCGAATGTCAGCGGATACTATGTCAACTAGATGAGCCCCAGAGACAGATCATCAGTAAAGAAGGCATCCACATGCCACAGCAAACTACTCGAACTGGTGAAAATGTTCACCAAACACCCGCCGCTGAATTCTTTTAAAACAAGCCAGCTTATTGAAGGTGCACAAGATAAACGCCCTGAGAAAGCTGTGCCTCGCAACCCTAAGAATGGCATAGGCGTCAATGGACACCTGACGCGCGTGCACTAACAGCGACATCTGTTTTGAAAGATGTTTCCGGAGCTCGCAAAATCCACTCAGCCTGCGCGGCGAATGGGCACGCTGGAGCCCGCCACCCTTTTGGGAAGAAAGAGAGTCAACTGAGCCGCCCAACGTGGGGCTCGAACCCACGACCCTGAGATTAAGAGTCTCATGCTCTACCGACTGAGCTAGCCGGGCTGGTCGTGGGCTTCTTCACCGGGTCGGACCCAGTATTCATCGGCCCCCAAATTACACAGGCGAAACGGAGGCTCTCGCGTTGTGCGAGACTGTCGAGCCCTCCCCGTGGGTAGGGCTTAGAGCAGGCTTAGAGTTTTCTTCTGTCGGTTTTGACCCAATCTGTTTTTGGGAAGCGCAGTTTGACCCAGCAGTGCGGGCCAACAACACGTTCTGTTTTGCCGCGTGAAGGCGGGTCAATGCTTTGGACAGCGTATGGTTGAGATGTGATTTTCCACCAATTTGGGGCACCTTTCTTAAGGAAATCAAGGATGATTTCATGGGAAATGGCAAACTGCTGTAGCGTTTGGCTAACAAGCCAAAGCTACAAAGGATGTACCGGTGCCCCGTCGTCCGAGCAGAATCCACATTCGGCCGTAATCGGAGGTTACTACTAAAGTTCGATTGTGTCTCATAGGGAGTTTGACGCAGGGCCTCAGTGGAAAACAGGCCCTCGGCGGCTGAAACAAAAGACGAAGAAGGCATCCACATGCACATGATTCAGGAGTGTTAAACAAAGAAACCACGCAAGATGACGAGGTGGTCCAGCGGTTAAGGCGGTGGAAGGCTAATACATTGTGCTCGACATGCACTGGAAGCTTTAGCGCCACTGAGAGTCCACCGGACCAGACAGGCCCAACCTGTTTACGATGGGTAACGGTGAGCTGTAATTGCGCTGCAGTTTAATGATACCCGTCTTGAGGACATATTTACAAAACAACAAGCCTTCTGGCTCTGGCGCTCAATCATCAGCAGACACCTTTTTGACGAGAAACAAAACAAGGCTACTTTTTCTCAACAATACTCTAAGCCTCCAGAGAGGCTAGCAAAAATTGCCAAAGCTGACTGTATTTCAAGTCATCCTGGCGGGGTATTGGGTAAAGTTTTCAACCAGCAATGATCGTGCCTCGGATAAACCTCATAGGCTACAATATTGCCTCTGCGAAAGAATGCCGGCGACGGTCGTGACCTTTTCAGGCACCTACGTGGATGTGAACCGACAAGGTGGTAGCAAGCTTTAAACTGCCGCACAAACAGTCTCCTGGCACGGGTTGCTGCACCGTGTTTCTACGGAACAGATTAGAGGTGTGTAAAAGACGGCTCATTCACTATTCCCTCTGTGCTCAAAACAGCCTGCTGAAAGCACAGCAGCAGCAGCTGAAAAGGTCCGCAGCATGGCCTCTCTCAGTCAGCAAGGGGGCGGGGAGGCCGAGTGGTTAAGGCGATGGATTGCTAATCCCATCCTTGTCGTTCGGTTCCTTTAGCACTGGACCTTAATCTAGGTCCTGGGGACCCCATGCTGAACTTTTTGTGTGTCCTCCTTATCTAACACACTCAGTTCAGTTCTTTGAGTTCTCTACTAATGAGCTGATGATCTGAATCGGGAGTGCTAAATAAAAGACGCCACGTAATATGACGAGGTGGCCGAGTGGTTAAGGCGATGGACTGCTAATCCATTGTGCTCTGCACGCGTGGGTTCGAATCCCATCCTCGTCGTTCGGTACGTTTAGCAGTGATCCTCGGTCCTGGGGACCCCACTCTGCAATTTTTGTGTGTCTTCCCTATCTGACACACTCAGTTCAGTTCACTGAGCGCTCTACTAATGAGCTGGTGGTCTGAATCGGGAGGGTTAAACAAAAGGACCGCGCAAAACGAAAGGTGGTCGAGTGGTTAAGGCGATGCAAGGCTAGTCCGTTGTGCTCGGCACGCCTTGGTTTGTGTGGGTTCGAATCCCATCCTCTTCATTTGATGCTTTAGCACCACTGAGAGCCCACCGGAACAGACAGGCCCAACCTGTTGACGATGGGTAGCGGCGAGCTGTGATTGTGCTGTAGTTTATTGATACCTGCCGCAAAGTCTTGAGAACATATTGACAAAACAACAAGTCTTCTGGCTCCGGCACGCTACGATCGGTGGACACCTCTTTGACGAGGACCAACAACCAGCCACGCCAATAAAAGGAAACAAAACGAAGCAAGACTATCTTTCTCAACAAGCCTCCAGAGAGATTGGCAAAAATTGCCGATGCTGACTGTATTTCAAGTCATCCCGGTGGGGTATTGACTTTGTGGCAACATGGAACTTTTGCATCTACATTAATATTAGTCTGTTTCTTCTTATTCTGAGGTCACCGTAGCCACCAGATCCATTCTGTATTCCGATCTGATGGTCACTACAGTCCCCCGGTTCCAGTCCGTACCAAGAGCAGATGGTGAATCAGCACCTTCAGCCGAATGTCAGCGGATACTATGTCAACTAGATGAGCCCCAGAGACAGATCATCAGTAAAGAAGGCATCCACATGCCACAGCAAACTACTCGAGCTGGTGAAAATGTTCACCAAACACCCGCCGCTGAATTCTTTTAAAACAAGCCAGCTTATTGAAGGTGCACAAGATAAACGCCCTGAGAAAGCTGTGCCTCGCAACCCTAAGAATGGCATAGGCGTCAATGGACACCTGACGCGCGTGCACTAACAGCGACATCTGTTTTGAAAGATGTTTCCGGAGCTCGCAAAATCCGCTCAGCCTGCGCGGCGAATGGGCACGCTGGAGCCCGCCACCCTTTTGGGAAGAAAGAGAGTCAACTGAGCCGCCCAACGTGGGGCTCGAACCCACGACCCTGAGATTAAGAGTCTCATGCTCTACCGACTGAGCTAGCCGGGCTGGTCGTGGGCTTCTTCACCGGGTCGGACCCAGTATTCATCGGCCCCCAAATTACACAGGCGAAACGGAGGCTCTCGCGTTGTGCGAGACTGTCGAGCCCTCCCCGTGGGTAGGGCTTAGAGCAGGCTTAGAGTTTTCTTCTGTCGGTTTTGACCCAATCTGTTTTTGGGAAGCGCAGTTTGACCCAGCAGTGCGGGCCAACAACACGTTCTGTTTTGCCGCGTGAAGGCGGGTCAATGCTTTGGACAGCGTATGGTTGAGATGTGATTTTCCACCAATTTGGGGCACCTTTCTTAAGGAAATCAAGGATGATTTCATGGGAAATGGCAAACTGCTGTAGCGTTTGGCTAACAAGCCAAAGCTACAAAGGATGTACCGGTGCCCCGTCGTCCGAGCAGAATCCACATTCGGCCGTAATCGGAGGTTACTACTAAAGTTCGATTGTGTCTCATAGGGAGTTTGACGCAGGGCCTCAGTGGAAAACAGGCCCTCGGCGGCTGAAACAAAAGACGAAGAAGGCATCCACATGCACATGATTCAGGAGTGTTAAACAAAGAAACCACGCAAGATGACGAGGTGGTCCAGCGGTTAAGGCGGTGGAAGGCTAATACATTGTGCTCGACATGCACTGGAAGCTTTAGCGCCACTGAGAGTCCACCGGACCAGACAGGCCCAACCTGTTTACGATGGGTAACGGTGAGCTGTAATTGCGCTGCAGTTTAATGATACCCGTCTTGAGGACATATTTACAAAACAACAAGCCTTCTGGCTCTGGCGCTCAATCATCAGCAGACACCTTTTTGACGAGAAACAAAACAAGGCTACTTTTTCTCAACAATACTCTAAGCCTCCAGAGAGGCTAGCAAAAATTGCCAAAGCTGACTGTATTTCAAGTCATCCTGGCGGGGTATTGGGTAAAGTTTTCAACCAGCAATGATCGCGCCTCGGATAAACCTCATAGGCTACAATATTGCCTCTGCGAAAGAATGCCGGCGACGGTCGTGACCTTTTCAGGCACCTACGTGGATGTGAACCGACAAGGTGGTAGCAAGCTTTAAACTGCCGCACAAACAGTCTCCTGGCACGGGTTGCTGCACCGTGTTTCTACGGAACAGATTAGAGGTGTGTAAAAGACGGCTCATTCACTATTCCCTCTGTGCTCAAAACAGCCTGCTGAAAGCACAGCAGCAGCAGCTGAAAAGGTCCGCAGCATGGCCTCTCTCAGTCAGCAAGGGGGCGGGGAGGCCGAGTGGTTAAGGCGATGGATTGCTAATCCCATCCTTGTCGTTCGGTTCCTTTAGCACTGGACCTTAATCTAGGTCCTGGGGACCCCATGCTGAACTTTTTGTGTGTCCTCCTTATCTAACACACTCAGTTCAGTTCTTTGAGTTCTCTACTAATGAGCTGATGATCTGAATCGGGAGTGCTAAATAAAAGACGCCACGTAATATGACGAGGTGGCCGAGTGGTTAAGGCGATGGACTGCTAATCCATTGTGCTCTGCACGCGTGGGTTCGAATCCCATCCTCGTCGTTCGGTACGTTTAGCAGTGATCCTCGGTCCTGGGGACCCCACTCTGCAATTTTTGTGTGTCTTCCCTATCTGACACACTCAGTTCAGTTCACTGAGCGCTCTACTAATGAGCTGGTGGTCTGAATCGGGAGGGTTAAACAAAAGGACCGCGCAAAACGAAAGGTGGTCGAGTGGTTAAGGCGATGCAAGGCTAGTCCGTTGTGCTCGGCACGCCTTGGTTTGTGTGGGTTCGAATCCCATCCTCTTCATTTGATGCTTTAGCACCACTGAGAGCCCACCGGAACAGACAGGCCCAACCTGTTGACGATGGGTAGCGGCGAGCTGTGATTGTGCTGTAGTTTATTGATACCTGCCGCAAAGTCTTGAGAACATATTGACAAAACAACAAGTCTTCTGGCTCCGGCACGCTACGATCGGTGGACACCTCTTTGACGAGGACCAACAACCAGCCACGCCAATAAAAGGAAACAAAACGAAGCAAGACTATCTTTCTCAACAAGCCTCCAGAGAGATTGGCAAAAATTGCCGATGCTGACTGTATTTCAAGTCATCCCGGTGGGGTATTGACTTTGTGGCAACATGGAACTTTTGCATCTACATTAATATTAGTCTGTTTCTTCTTATTCTGAGGTCACCGTAGCCACCAGATCCATTCTGTATTCCGATCTGATGGTCACTACAGTCCCCCGGTTCCAGTCCGTACCAAGAGCAGATGGTGGATCAGCACCTTCAGCCGAATGTCAGCGGATACTATGTCAACTAGATGAGCCCCAGAGACAGATCATCAGTAAAGAAGGCATCCACATGCCACAGCAAACTACTCGAGCTGGTGAAAATGTTCACCAAACACCCGCCGCTGAATTCTTTTAAAACAAGCCAGCTTATTGAAGGTGCACAAGATAAACGCCCTGAGAAAGCTGTGCCTCGCAACCCTAAGAATGGCATAGGCGTCAATGGACACCTGACGCGCGTGCACTAACAGCGACATCTGTTTTGAAAGATGTTTCCGGAGCTCGCAAAATCCGCTCAGCCTGCGCGGCGAATGGGCACGCTGGAGCCCGCCACCCTTTTGGGAAGAAAGAGAGTCAACTGAGCCGCCCAACGTGGGGCTCGAACCCACGACCCTGAGATTAAGAGTCTCATGCTCTACCGACTGAGCTAGCCGGGCTGGTCGTGGGCTTCTTCACCGGGTCGGACCAAGTATTCATCGGCCCCCAAATTACACAGGCGAAACGGAGGCTCTCGCGTTGTGCGAGACTGTCGAGCCCTCCCCGTGGGTAGGGCTTAGAGCAGGCTTAGAGTTTTCTTCTGTCGGTTTTGACCCAATCTGTTTTTGGGAAGCGCAGTTTGACCCAGCAGTGCGGGCCAACAACACGTTCTGTTTTGCCGCGTGAAGGCGGGTCAATGCTTTGGACAGCGTATGGTTGAGATGTGATTTTCCACCAATTTGGGGCACCTTTCTTAAGGAAATCAAGGATGATTTCATGGGAAATGGCAAACTGCTGTAGCGTTTGGCTAACAAGCCAAAGCTACAAAGGATGTACCGGTGCCCCGTCGTCCGAGCAGAATCCACATTCGGCCGTAATCAGAGGTTACTACTAAAGTTCGATTGTGTCTCATAGGGAGTTTGACGCAGGGCCTCAGTGGAAAACAGGCCCTCGGCGGCTGAAACAAAAGACGAAGAAGGCATCCACATGCACATGATTCAGGAGTGTTAAACAAAGAAACCACGCAAGATGACGAGGTGGTCCAGCGGTTAAGGCGGTGGAAGGCTAATACATTGTGCTCGACATGCACTGGAAGCTTTAGCGCCACTGAGAGTCCACCGGACCAGACAGGCCCAACCTGTTTACGATGGGTAACGGTGAGCTGTAATTGCGCTGCAGTTTAATGATACCCGTCTTGAGGACATATTTACAAAACAACAAGCCTTCTGGCTCTGGCGCTCAATCATCAGCAGACACCTTTTTGACGAGAAACAAAACAAGGCTACTTTTTCTCAACAATACTCTAAGCCTCCAGAGAGGCTAGCAAAAATTGCCAAAGCTGACTGTATTTCAAGTCATCCTGGCGGGGTATTGGGTAAAGTTTTCAACCAGCAATGATCGCGCCTCGGATAAACCTCATAGGCTACAATATTGCCTCTGCGAAAGAATGCCGGCGACGGTCGTGACCTTTTCAGGCACCTACGTGGATGTGAACCGACAAGGTGGTAGCAAGCTTTAAACTGCCGCACAAACAGTCTCCTGGCACGGGTTGCTGCACCGTGTTTCTACGGAACAGATTAGAGGTGTGTAAAAGACGGCTCATTCACTATTCCCTCTGTGCTCAAAACAGCCTGCTGAAAGCACAGCAGCAGCAGCTGAAAAGGTCCGCAGCATGGCCTCTCTCAGTCAGCAAGGGGGCGGGGAGGCCGAGTGGTTAAGGCGATGGATTGCTAATCCCATCCTTGTCGTTCGGTTCCTTTAGCACTGGACCTTAATCTAGGTCCTGGGGACCCCATGCTGAACTTTTTGTGTGTCCTCCTTATCTAACACACTCAGTTCAGTTCTTTGAGTTCTCTACTAATGAGCTGATGATCTGAATCGGGAGTGCTAAATAAAAGACGCCACGTAATATGACGAGGTGGCCGAGTGGTTAAGGCGATGGACTGCTAATCCATTGTGCTCTGCACGCGTGGGTTCGAATCCCATCCTCGTCGTTCGGTACGTTTAGCAGTGATCCTCGGTCCTGGGGACCCCACTCTGCAATTTTTGTGTGTCTTCCCTATCTGACACACTCAGTTCAGTTCACTGAGCGCTCTACTAATGAGCTGGTGGTCTGAATCGGGAGGGTTAAACAAAAGGACCGCGCAAAACGAAAGGTGGTCGAGTGGTTAAGGCGATGCAAGGCTAGTCCGTTGTGCTCGGCACGCCTTGGTTTGTGTGGGTTCGAATCCCATCCTCTTCATTTGATGCTTTAGCACCACTGAGAGCCCACCGGAACAGACAGGCCCAACCTGTTGACGATGGGTAGCGGCGAGCTGTGATTGTGCTGTAGTTTATTGATACCTGCCGCAAAGTCTTGAGAACATATTGACAAAACAACAAGTCTTCTGGCTCCGGCACGCTACGATCGGTGGACACCTCTTTGACGAGGACCAACAACCAGCCACGCCAATAAAAGGAAACAAAACGAAGCAAGACTATCTTTCTCAACAAGCCTCCAGAGAGATTGGCAAAAATTGCCGATGCTGACTGTATTTCAAGTCATCCCGGTGGGGTATTGACTTTGTGGCAACATGGAACTTTTGCATCTACATTAATATTAGTCTGTTTCTTCTTATTCTGAGGTCACCGTAGCCACCAGATCCATTCTGTATTCCGATCTGATGGTCACTACAGTCCCCCGGTTCCAGTCCGTACCAAGAGCAGATGGTGGATCAGCACCTTCAGCCGAATGTCAGCGGATACTATGTCAACTAGATGAGCCCCAGAGACAGATCATCAGTAAAGAAGGCATCCACATGCCACAGCAAACTACTCGAGCTGGTGAAAATGTTCACCAAACACCCGCCGCTGAATTCTTTTAAAACAAGCCAGCTTATTGAAGGTGCACAAGATAAACGCCCTGAGAAAGCTGTGCCTCGCAACCCTAAGAATGGCATAGGCGTCAGTGGACACCTGACGCGCGTGCAAAACTCCAGCATTTCACACCTCCCTGGGTGGGCTCGAACCCCCAACCTTTCGGTTAACAGCCGAACGCGCTAACCGATTGCGCCACAGAGACAGCCGCTGCTGCTTGCTGCCGCCGGATCACCGGTGTAAAAGCAAGGGTTAGGGTTAGTGATAGGGATTAAAATAGCTCGCACTAACAGCGACATCTGTTTTGAAAGATGTTTCCGGAGCTCGCAAAATCCACTCAGCCTGCGCGGCGAATGGGCACGCTGGAGCCCGCCACCCTTTTGGGAAGAAAGAGAGTCAACTGAGCCGCCCAACGTGGGGCTCGAACCCACGACCCTGAGATTAAGAGTCTCATGCTCTACCGACTGAGCTAGCCGGGCTGGTCGTGGGCTTCTTCACCGGGTCGGACCCAGTATTCATCGGCCCCCAAATTACACAGGCGAAACGGAGGCTCTCGCGTTGTGCGAGACTGTCGAGCCCTCCCCGTGGGTAGGGCTTAGAGCAGGCTTAGAGTTTTCTTCTGTCGGTTTTGACCCAATCTGTTTTTGGGAAGCGCAGTTTGACCCAGCAGTGCGGGCCAACAACACGTTCTGTTTTGCCGCGTGAAGGCGGGTCAATGCTTTGGACAGCGTATGGTTGAGATGTGATTTTCCACCAATTTGGGGCACCTTTCTTAAGGAAATCAAGGATGATTTCATGGGAAATGGCAAACTGCTGTAGCGTTTGGCTAACAAGCCAAAGCTACAAAGGATGTACCGGTGCCCCGTCGTCCGAGCAGAATCCACATTCGGCCGTAATCGGAGGTTACTACTAAAGTTCGATTGTGTCTCATAGGGAGTTTGACGCAGGGCCTCAGTGGAAAACAGGCCCTCGGCGGCTGAAACAAAAGACGAAGAAGGCATCCACATGCACATGATTCAGGAGTGTTAAACAAAGAAACCACGCAAGATGACGAGGTGGTCCAGCGGTTAAGGCGGTGGAAGGCTAATACATTGTGCTCGACATGCACTGGAAGCTTTAGCGCCACTGAGAGTCCACCGGACCAGACAGGCCCAACCTGTTTACGATGGGTAACGGTGAGCTGTAATTGCGCTGCAGTTTAATGATACCCGTCTTGAGGACATATTTACAAAACAACAAGCCTTCTGGCTCTGGCGCTCAATCATCAGCAGACACCTTTTTGACGAGAAACAAAACAAGGCTACTTTTTCTCAACAATACTCTAAGCCTCCAGAGAGGCTAGCAAAAATTGCCAAAGCTGACTGTATTTCAAGTCATCCTGGCGGGGTATTGGGTAAAGTTTTCAACCAGCAATGATCGCGTCTCGGATAAACCTCATAGGCTACAATATTGCCTCTGCGAAAGAATGCCGGCGACGGTCGTGACCTTTTCAGGCACCTACGTGGATGTGAACCGACAAGGTGGTAGCAAGCTTTAAACTGCCGCACAAACAGTCTCCTGGCACGGGTTGCTGCACCGTGTTTCTACGGAACAGATTAGAGGTGTGTAAAAGACGGCTCATTCACTATTCCCTCTGTGCTCAAAACAGCCTGCTGAAAGCACAGCAGCAGCAGCTGAAAAGGTCCGCAGCATGGCCTCTCTCAGTCAGCAAGGGGGCGGGGAGGCCGAGTGGTTAAGGCGATGGATTGCTAATCCCATCCTTGTCGTTCGGTTCCTTTAGCACTGGACCTTAATCTAGGTCCTGGGGACCCCATGCTGAACTTTTTGTGTGTCCTCCTTATCTAACACACTCAGTTCAGTTCTTTGAGTTCTCTACTAATGAGCTGATGATCTGAATCGGGAGTGCTAAATAAAAGACGCCACGTAATATGACGAGGTGGCCGAGTGGTTAAGGCGATGGACTGCTAATCCATTGTGCTCTGCACGCGTGGGTTCGAATCCCATCCTCGTCGTTCGGTACGTTTAGCAGTGATCCTCGGTCCTGGGGACCCCACTCTGCAATTTTTGTGTGTCTTCCCTATCTGACACACTCAGTTCAGTTCACTGAGCGCTCTACTAATGAGCTGGTGGTCTGAATCGGGAGGGTTAAACAAAAGGACCGCGCAAAACGAAAGGTGGTCGAGTGGTTAAGGCGATGCAAGGCTAGTCCGTTGTGCTCGGCACGCCTTGGTTTGTGTGGGTTCGAATCCCATCCTCTTCATTTGATGCTTTAGCACCACTGAGAGCCCACCGGAACAGACAGGCCCAACCTGTTGACGATGGGTAGCGGCGAGCTGTGATTGTGCTGTAGTTTATTGATACCTGCCGCAAAGTCTTGAGAACATATTGACAAAACAACAAGTCTTCTGGCTCCGGCACGCTACGATCGGTGGACACCTCTTTGACGAGGACCAACAACCAGCCACGCCAATAAAAGGAAACAAAACGAAGCAAGACTATCTTTCTCAACAAGCCTCCAGAGAGATTGGCAAAAATTGCCGATGCTGACTGTATTTCAAGTCATCCCGGTGGGGTATTGACTTTGTGGCAACATGGAACTTTTGCATCTACATTAATATTAGTCTGTTTCTTCTTATTCTGAGGTCACCGTAGCCACCAGATCCATTCTGTATTCCGATCTGATGGTCACTATAGTCCCCCGGTTCCAGTCCGTACCAAGAGCAGATGGTGGATCAGCACCTTCAGCCGAATGTCAGCGGATACTATGTCAACTAGATGAGCCCCAGAGACAGATCATCAGTAAAGAAGGCATCCACATGCCACAGCAAACTACTCGAGCTGGTGAAAATGTTCACCAAACACCCGCCGCTGAATTCTTTTAAAACAAGCCAGCTTATTGAAGGTGCACAAGATAAACGCCCTGAGAAAGCTGTGCCTCGCAACCCTAAGAATGGCATAGGCGTCAGTGGACACCTGACGCGCGTGCAAAACTCCGGCATTTCACACGTCCCTGGGTGGGCTCGAACCACCAACCTTTCGGTTAACAGCCGAACGCGCTAACCGATTGCGCCACAGAGACAGCCGCTGCTGCTTGCTGCCGCCGGATCACCGGTGTAAAAGCAAGGGTTAGGGTTAGTGATAGGGATTAAAATCGCTCGCACTAACAGCGACATCTGTTTTGAAAGATGTTTCCTGAGCTCGCAAAATCCACTCAGCCTGCGCGGCGAATGGGCACGCTGGAGCCCGCCACCCTTTTGGGAAGAAAGAGAGTCAACTGAGCCGCCCAACGTGGGGCTCGAACCCACGACCCTGAGATTAAGAGTCTCATGCTCTACCGACTGAGCTAGCCGGGCTGGTCGTGGGCTTCTTCACCGGGTCGGACCCAGTATTCATCGGCCCCCAAATTACACAGGCGAAACGGAGGCTCTCGCGTTGTGCGAGACTGTCGAGCCCTCCCCGTGGGTAGGGCTTAGAGCAGGCTTAGAGTTTTCTTCTGTCGGTTTTGACCCAATCTGTTTTTGGGAAGCGCAGTTTGACCCAGCAGTGCGGGCCAACAACACGTTCTGTTTTGCCGCGTGAAGGCGGGTCAATGCTTTGGACAGCGTATGGTTGAGATGTGATTTTCCACCAATTTGGGGCACCTTTCTTAAGGAAATCAAGGATGATTTCATGGGAAATGGCAAACTGCTGTAGCGTTTGGCTAACAAGCCAAAGCTACAAAGGATGTACCGGTGCCCCGTCGTCCGAGCAGAATCCACATTCGGCCGTAATCGGAGGTTACTACTAAAGTTCGATTGTGTCTCATAGGGAGTTTGACGCAGGGCCTCAGTGGAAAACAGGCCCTCGGCGGCTGAAACAAAAGACGAAGAAGGCATCCACATGCACATGATTCAGGAGTGTTAAACAAAGAAACCACGCAAGATGACGAGGTGGTCCAGCGGTTAAGGCGGTGGAAGGCTAATACATTGTGCTCGACATGCACTGGAAGCTTTAGCGCCACTGAGAGTCCACCGGACCAGACAGGCCCAACCTGTTTACGATGGGTAACGGTGAGCTGTAATTGCGCTGCAGTTTAATGATACCTAGGGATGGGTCGCTCGACACCCAGTTTCGACACACGTGTCGAGTTTTCGACACGCTAGTGCTTCGAAACAGTGTTTCGGAGCATTGCTTGAAATGAGGCTGTCACGTGACCTGTGGAAATGAAGCTTTGTTTCCACACTGACACGTCATGCAAGGCTCAAACAAACAGCGCGACGATTGTGCTATCCCATACCCGCTGTCCATTTTATTCCAATGTTATAATTATATCCATAATTGTCATGTCTTTATGTTTTTTACATGGTGTATTATTATTAAAAAAATATATATAATAAAAACAATGACGTTTGAATGTCTGTTGTATGAATGTAAATTAAAACACCTTGCGGTCTCAACCACTGTCCCAAAATGAATAAAAGTCCTTCCTCAACTACAAACTTGTTTGCTGCTTGTAAACGCCGTCCTTGTGAACGCCGTCCTCAGCTCACATTGCTTGTTTAATATCAAAATGGAAAATGCACGCAAGAGACCCCGTTCTCAAGTGTGGGAACACTTCAGTCTGGACAGTCCTAATAAAGTTTCATGCTTAATATGTGATCAAACTTTATCTTATTCCAATAACACATCATCAATGCTTCGCCATCTGCGCTCCAAGCATCCTAATGCTCTGGCCAATGAGACTCCTACAACAGAGCACCATTCTGCACCAACTGGAGAAGGTGAAATGAATTCTAATAATTAATTTTTCTTTTGAGCAATAAAGACTGTATACTATCCACAAATAACTGAAAAAGTTAGTAATCAAACTAATCAAAATGCAAGAAAACTTACCCTTTTGAATTTTTCATATTCTCTTCCAATTATTCATTTGGTGGAATATAATAACACTCAATATAATTGTATAAAGAAATCACTAATAGCATAGCCAAAGTTTCAAAGCCATTTGCTAGAACAACCATTGTTTAGCCTATGAAGAAGTCAACCAATTGCATGTTTGTCATATTCATGTCTTTCACACTGACCTGTATATATCTTATCCACCTTTTTGTGTAAAATAGCCTGTGTTTATGAAATTTGGGTCTTTTGCCCACCTCTGTATTTTAGTGACTATGGATAGGTTGTTATATTATATTTCTGGTATACATATAGACTATGGGTTAAAAGCTAAGTCCAAACAAACACTACTGAATTGGATCTACATCTATAATATATTGTAATCATATGAACTCCAAGGGGTGTGCAGACTTTTTATTGCCAATGCACATTTATTAAAAGATAAAATTTTATGTTACCTATTTAAACACACCATGGGCTGCTTTTAAAAGGGGGTACTTTGAGTTACTCTGCCAATAATGAATTGTACTGTGTTTTATTAGGAAGAAAGAAGGAGCTTGATGATGCCCTTATCAACATGATTGTGAAGGACTTACAGCCTTTCTCCATCGTGGAAGATGAGGGATTTAAAGCATTTATTAACATGTTGGACCCCACCTATGTGCTACCAACTCGGAAAACTGTGAAGACAATGGTCAGACACAAATACAGAGAAGAGAAGGAAAAGGCTATGGCACAAGTAAGGAATATCCCATCTGTCTGCCTCACAGCTGATATGTGGACCTCCCTCACTATGGAGTCCTATCTGGGGGTCACATGCCACTACACTAATAGCAACACTGAGCTGGGCTCAGTGGTGCTGGGAGTATCCAAGTTTCCCAAATCACATACAGCTGACAACATCAAAGAGGCTTTGTCAGAGATGATAACGGACTGGGGTCTTACTGGTTCAGTTGCTGCCATGGTAACAGACAATGCAGCCAACATGGTGTCAGCAATTCAGAAACTGGGACTACGCCATCTCCCTTGCTTTGCTCATACCATAAACCTTATTGTGAAAAGGGCAGTAGAAGAACATGAGGTCATGGCAGACATCCGTAGCAGAGCCAGGAGAGTGGTGTCTTATTTCAGGAGCAGCACTAAAGCTACTGAAAAGTTAATGCTTGCCCAAGAAAGGATGGGCAGGCAGCCCCTAAAGCTTCTCCAGGAGGTGGACACCAGGTGGAACAGCACACATGACATGCTTCAAAGACTTATTGATCTTAGAGAGCCTGTTGGTGCTGCTTTGGCTAGTTTGTCAAATGACATCATGCCACTTTCAAGTGCTGATTTTGACATAATTTCAGAAAGCCTTGAAGTACTGGCACCTTTCAAGTATGCCACGGAAGAACTCTCTGGGGAGAAGAGAGTGTCAGCTTCAAAGATAATCCCAATCATTAGGATGATTCAGCACAAGGTAGCAGAAAAAACAGCCCTGGCAAGAAATGTATCTGTTTCATCCTTAGGGATTGCTCTTCAGCAGTACATCAACAAGCGGTGCAGTACTGTTGAATCAATCCGTGTGCTTGCACTGGCCACGTTGCTAGACCCCAGATTTAAGACCCTTGGGTTTGGCAACCAGGATAATGCCCGTGAAGCTGAGCGGCTGTTGACAGCTGAATGTGCTTCAATCATCCGACTAACCAGTGAGCATGCTTCACAAGCAGAGGCATCATCCTCTCAGGCAGCTCAGAATGCTCCATCCTCAGATGACCTGTGGGAGCTCCTGGATAGCCGAGTCAGTGAAACGCAACGGCATCATAGCTGTAATGCTGATGCCACCATAGAGGTCAAGAGGTACATCAGTGATGCATACCTGCCTCGAAGTGAGGACCCTCTAAAATACTGGCAGGCCCATAAAGAGTACCCCCATCTATATACTTTGGCCAGAAAATATTTGGCAATTACGGCCACATCTGTTCCGTGTGAACGAATATTTTCTAAAGCGGGTGATGTAATCAGTAAAAAAAGGAGCCGCTTAAGCTCCAGCACAGCAGAACAAATCATATTCTTGAATAAAAATATGTAGTTGCATTTGTGTGTATTTTTTTTATTTTTGGTGTTGTTGTTTTTGTACAACGTACATGTTTGTGATGTTTTGTAAAAAACACAGAAAAATGGAGCAATGAAAAACAAAAAATCACACATGCCTATAGGTCTCTATGTAGAAGGGGGAATGTTTGGTGTGAGTACAAATGAAAAACAGAAAGTCTTTATTGCCATTATATTGTCCAAAAAAAGGGGGGGGGGGGGCTCTACACACACACACACACACACACACACACACCACCATCTTGCTAATTACATATGTTTATTAAATACACAAACAAAATATTACAATGAACAAAACACTTCAATGGCACAGCTGGTGTAGAGATTTTTTTTGACCACCAGATGGAGAAGTAGAGCACTGTGTCAAAAAGCTTCGAAGCATCAACGCAGTTTGTAGTAAAAGCTTCACTGCTTCGGAAGCTTCGTTCGGCACATCCCTAATGATACCCGTCTTGAGGACATATTTACAAAACAACAAGCCTTCTGGCTCTGGCGCTCAATCATCAGCAGACACCTTTTTGACGAGAAACAAAACAAGGCTACTTTTTCTCAACAATACTCTAAGCCTCCAGAGAGGCTAGCAAAAATTGCCAAAGCTGACTGTATTTCAAGTCATCCTGGCGGGGTATTGGGTAAAGTTTTCAACCAGCAATGATCGCGCCTCGGATAAACCTCATAGGCTACAATATTGCCTCTGCGAAAGAATGCCGGCGACGGTCGTGACCTTTTCAGGCACCTACGTGGATGTGAACCGACAAGGTGGTAGCAAGCTTTAAACTGCCGCACAAACAGTCTCCTGGCACGGGTTGCTGCACCGTGTTTCTACGGAACAGATTAGAGGTGTGTAAAAGACGGCTCATTCACTATTCCCTCTGTGCTCAAAACAGCCTGCTGAAAGCACAGCAGCAGCAGCTGAAAAGGTCCGCAGCATGGCCTCTCTCAGTCAGCAAGGGGGCGGGGAGGCCGAGTGGTTAAGGCGATGGATTGCTAATCCCATCCTTGTCGTTCGGTTCCTTTAGCACTGGACCTTAATCTAGGTCCTGGGGACCCCATGCTGAACTTTTTGTGTGTCCTCCTTATCTAACACACTCAGTTCAGTTCTTTGAGTTCTCTACTAATGAGCTGATGATCTGAATCGGGAGTGCTAAATAAAAGACGCCACGTAATATGACGAGGTGGCCGAGTGGTTAAGGCGATGGACTGCTAATCCATTGTGCTCTGCACGCGTGGGTTCGAATCCCATCCTCGTCGTTCGGTACGTTTAGCAGTGATCCTCGGTCCTGGGGACCCCACTCTGCAATTTTTGTGTGTCTTCCCTATCTGACACACTCAGTTCAGTTCACTGAGCGCTCTACTAATGAGCTGGTGGTCTGAATCGGGAGGGTTAAACAAAAGGACCGCGCAAAACGAAAGGTGGTCGAGTGGTTAAGGCGATGCAAGGCTAGTCCGTTGTGCTCGGCATGCCTTGGTTTGTATGGGTTCGAATCCCATCCTCTTCATTTGATGCTTTAGCACCACTGAGAGCCCACCGGAACAGACAGGCCCAACCTGTTGACGATGGGTAGCGGCGAGCTGTGATTGTGCTGTAGTTTATTGATACCTGCCGCAAAGTCTTGAGAACATATTGACAAAACAACAAGTCTTCTGGCTCCGGCACGCTACGATCGGTGGACACCTCTTTGACGAGGACCAACAACCAGCCACGCCAATAAAAGGAAACAAAACGAAGCAAGACTATCTTTCTCAACAAGCCTCCAGAGAGATTGGCAAAAATTGCCGATGCTGACTGTATTTCAAGTCATCCCGGTGGGGTATTGACTTTGTGGCAACATGGAACTTTTGCATCTACATTAATATTAGTCTGTTTCTTCTTATTCTGAGGTCACCGTAGCCACCAGATCCATTCTGTATTCCGATCTGATGGTCACTACAGTCCCCCGGTTCCAGTCCGTACCAAGAGCAGATGGTGGATCAGCACCTTCAGCCGAATGTCAGCGGATACTATGTCAACTAGATGAGCCCCAGAGACAGATCATCAGTAAAGAAGGCATCCACATGCCACAGCAAACTACTCGAGCTGGTGAAAATGTTCACCAAACACCCGCCGCTGAATTCTTTTAAAACAAGCCAGCTTATTGAAGGTGCACAAGATAAACGCCCTGAGAAAGCTGTGCCTCGCAACCCTAAGAATGGCATAGGCGTCAGTGGACACCTGACGCGCGTGCAAAACTCCAGCATTTCACACCTCCCTGGGTGGGCTCGAACCCCCAACCTTTCGGTTAACAGCCGAACGCGCTAACCGATTGCGCCACAGAGACAGCCGCTGCTGCTTGCTGCCGCCGGATCACCGGTGTAAAAGCAAGGGTTAGGGTTAGTGATAGGGATTAAAATAGCTCGCACTAACAGCGACATCTGTTTTGAAAGATGTTTCCGGAGCTCGCAAAATCCACTCAGCCTGCGCGGCGAATGGGCACGCTGGAGCCCGCCACCCTTTTGGGAAGAAAGAGAGTCAACTGAGCCGCCCAACGTGGGGCTCGAACCCACGACCCTGAGATTAAGAGTCTCATGCTCTACCGACTGAGCTAGCCGGGCTGGTCGTGGGCTTCTTCACCGGGTCGGACCCAGTATTCATCGGCCCCCAAATTACACAGGCGAAACGGAGGCTCTCGCGTTGTGCGAGACTGTCGAGCCCTCCCCGTGGGTAGGGCTTAGAGCAGGCTTAGAGTTTTCTTCTGTCGGTTTTGACCCAATCTGTTTTTGGGAAGCGCAGTTTGACCCAGCAGTGCGGGCCAACAACACGTTCTGTTTTGCCGCGTGAAGGCGGGTCAATGCTTTGGACAGCGTATGGTTGAGATGTGATTTTCCACCAATTTGGGGCACCTTTCTTAAGGAAATCAAGGATGATTTCATGGGAAATGGCAAACTGCTGTAGCGTTTGGCTAACAAGCCAAAGCTACAAAGGATGTACCGGTGCCCCGTCGTCCGAGCAGAATCCACATTCGGCCGTAATCGGAGGTTACTACTAAAGTTCGATTGTGTCTCATAGGGAGTTTGACGCAGGGCCTCAGTGGAAAACAGGCCCTCGGCGGCTGAAACAAAAGACGAAGAAGGCATCCACATGCACATGATTCAGGAGTGTTAAACAAAGAAACCACGCAAGATGACGAGGTGGTCCAGCGGTTAAGGCGGTGGAAGGCTAATACATTGTGCTCGACATGCACTGGAAGCTTTAGCGCCACTGAGAGTCCACCGGACCAGACAGGCCCAACCTGTTTACGATGGGTAACGGTGAGCTGTAATTGCGCTGCAGTTTAATGATACCCGTCTTGAGGACATATTTACAAAACAACAAGCCTTCTGGCTCTGGCGCTCAATCATCAGCAGACACCTTTTTGACGAGAAACAAAACAAGGCTACTTTTTCTCAACAATACTCTAAGCCTCCAGAGAGGCTAGCAAAAATTGCCAAAGCTGACTGTATTTCAAGTCATCCTGGCGGGGTATTGGGTAAAGTTTTCAACCAGCAATGATCGCGTCTCGGATAAACCTCATAGGCTACAATATTGCCTCTGCGAAAGAATGCCGGCGACGGTCGTGACCTTTTCAGGCACCTACGTGGATGTGAACCGACAAGGTGGTAGCAAGCTTTAAACTGCCGCACAAACAGTCTCCTGGCACGGGTTGCTGCACCGTGTTTCTACGGAACAGATTAGAGGTGTGTAAAAGACGGCTCATTCACTATTCCCTCTGTGCTCAAAACAGCCTGCTGAAAGCACAGCAGCAGCAGCTGAAAAGGTCCGCAGCATGGCCTCTCTCAGTCAGCAAGGGGGCGGGGAGGCCGAGTGGTTAAGGCGATGGATTGCTAATCCCATCCTTGTCGTTCGGTTCCTTTAGCACTGGACCTTAATCTAGGTCCTGGGGACCCCATGCTGAACTTTTTGTGTGTCCTCCTTATCTAACACACTCAGTTCAGTTCTTTGAGTTCTCTACTAATGAGCTGATGATCTGAATCGGGAGTGCTAAATAAAAGGCGCCACGTAATATGACGAGGTGGCCGAGTGGTTAAGGCGATGGACTGCTAATCCATTGTGCTCTGCACGCGTGGGTTCGAATCCCATCCTCGTCGTTCGGTACGTTTAGCAGTGATCCTCGGTCCTGGGGACCCCACTCTGCAATTTTTGTGTGTCTTCCCTATCTGACACACTCAGTTCAGTTCACTGAGCGCTCTACTAATGAGCTGGTGGTCTGAATCGGGAGGGTTAAACAAAAGGACCGCGCAAAACGAAAGGTGGTCGAGTGGTTAAGGCGATGCAAGGCTAGTCCGTTGTGCTCGGCACGCCTTGGTTTGTGTGGGTTCGAATCCCATCCTCTTCATTTGATGCTTTAGCACCACTGAGAGCCCACCGGAACAGACAGGCCCAACCTGTTGACGATGGGTAGCGGCGAGCTGTGATTGTGCTGTAGTTTATTGATACCTGCCGCAAAGTCTTGAGAACATATTGACAAAACAACAAGTCTTCTGGCTCCGGCACGCTACGATCGGTGGACACCTCTTTGACGAGGACCAACAACCAGCCACGCCAATAAAAGGAAACAAAACGAAGCAAGACTATCTTTCTCAACAAGCCTCCAGAGAGATTGGCAAAAATTGCCGATGCTGACTGTATTTCAAGTCATCCCGGTGGGGTATTGACTTTGTGGCAACATGGAACTTTTGCATCTACATTAATATTAGTCTGTTTCTTCTTATTCTGAGGTCACCGTAGCCACCAGATCCATTCTGTATTCCGATCTGATGGTCACTACAGTCCCCCGGTTCCAGTCCGTACCAAGAGCAGATGGTGGATCAGCACCTTCAGCCGAATGTCAGCGGATACTATGTCAACTAGATGAGCCCCAGAGACAGATCATCAGTAAAGAAGGCATCCACATGCCACAGCAAACTACTCGAGCTGGTGAAAATGTTCACCAAACACCCGCCGCTGAATTCTTTTAAAACAAGCCAGCTTATTGAAGGTGCACAAGATAAACGCCCTGAGAAAGCTGTGCCTCGCAACCCTAAGAATGGCATAGGCGTCAGTGGACACCTGACGCGCGTGCAAAACTCCAGCATTTCACAGCTCCCTGGGTGGGCTCGAACCCCCAACCTTTCGGTTAACAGCCGAACGCGCTAACCGATTGCGCCACAGAGACAGCCGCTGCTGCTTGCTGCCGCCGGATCACCGGTGTAAAAGCAAGGGTTAGGGTTAGTGATAGGGATTAAAATAGCTCGCACTAACAGCGACATCTGTTTTGAAAGATGTTTCCGGAGCTCGCAAAATCCACTCAGCCTGCGCGGCGAATGGGCACGCTGGAGCCCGCCACCCTTTTGGGAAGAAAGAGAGTCAACTGAGCCGCCCAACGTGGGGCTCGAACCCACGACCCTGAGATTAAGAGTCTCATGCTCTACCGACTGAGCTAGCCGGGCTGGTCGTGGGCTTCTTCACCGGGTCGGACCCAGTATTCATCGGCCCCCAAATTACACAGGCGAAACGGAGGCTCTCGCGTTGTGCGAGACTGTCGAGCCCTCCCCGTGGGTAGGGCTTAGAGCAGGCTTAGAGTTTTCTTCTGTCGGTTTTGACCCAATCTGTTTTTGGGAAGCGCAGTTTGACCCAGCAGTGCGGGCCAACAACACGTTCTGTTTTGCCGCGTGAAGGCGGGTCAATGCTTTGGACAGCGTATGGTTGAGATGTGATTTTCCACCAATTTGGGGCACCTTTCTTAAGGAAATCAAGGATGATTTCATGGGAAATGGCAAACTGCTGTAGCGTTTGGCTAACAAGCCAAAGCTACAAAGGATGTACCGGTGCCCCGTCGTCCGAGCAGAATCCACATTCGGCCGTAATCGGAGGTTACTACTAAAGTTCGATTGTGTCTCATAGGGAGTTTGACGCAGGGCCTCAGTGGAAAACAGGCCCTCGGCGGCTGAAACAAAAGACGAAGAAGGCATCCACATGCACATGATTCAGGAGTGTTAAACAAAGAAACCACGCAAGATGACGAGGTGGTCCAGCGGTTAAGGCGGTGGAAGGCTAATACATTGTGCTCGACATGCACTGGAAGCTTTAGCGCCACTGAGAGTCCACCGGACCAGACAGGCCCAACCTGTTTACGATGGGTAACGGTGAGCTGTAATTGCGCTGCAGTTTAATGATACCCGTCTTGAGGACATATTTACAAAACAACAAGCCTTCTGGCTCTGGCGCTCAATCATCAGCAGACACCTTTTTGACGAGAAACAAAACAAGGCTACTTTTTCTCAACAATACTCTAAGCCTCCAGAGAGGCTAGCAAAAATTGCCATAGCTGACTGTATTTCAAGTCATCCTGGCGGGGTATTGGGTAAAGTTTTCAACCAGCAATGATCGCGCCTCGGATAAACCTCATAGGCTACAATATTGCCTCTGCGAAAGAATGCCGGCGACGGTCGTGACCTTTTCAGGCACCTACGTGGATGTGAACCGACAAGGTGGTAGCAAGCTTTAAACTGCCGCACAAACAGTCTCCTGGCACGGGTTGCTGCACCGTGTTTCTACGGAACAGATTAGAGGTGTGTAAAAGACGGCTCATTCACTATTCCCTCTGTGCTCAAAACAGCCTGCTGAAAGCACAGCAGCAGCAGCTGAAAAGGTCCGCAGCATGGCCTCTCTCAGTCAGCAAGGGGGCGGGGAGGCCGAGTGGTTAAGGCGATGGATTGCTAATCCCATCCTTGTCGTTCGGTTCCTTTAGCACTGGACCTTAATCTAGGTCCTGGGGACCCCATGCTGAACTTTTTGTGTGTCCTCCTTATCTAACACACTCAGTTCAGTTCTTTGAGTTCTCTACTAATGAGCTGATGATCTGAATCGGGAGTGCTAAATAAAAGGCGCCACGTAATATGACGAGGTGGCCGAGTGGTTAAGGCGATGGACTGCTAATCCATTGTGCTCTGCACGCGTGGGTTCGAATCCCATCCTCGTCGTTCGGTACGTTTAGCAGTGATCCTCGGTCCTGGGGACCCCACTCTGCAATTTTTGTGTGTCTTCCCTATCTGACACACTCAGTTCAGTTCACTGAGCGCTCTACTAATGAGCTGGTGGTCTGAATCGGGAGGGTTAAACAAAAGGACCGCGCAAAACGAAAGGTGGTCGAGTGGTTAAGGCGATGCAAGGCTAGTCCGTTGTGCTCGGCACGCCTTGGTTTGTGTGGGTTCGAATCCCATCCTCTTCATTTGATGCTTTAGCACCACTGAGAGCCCACCGGAACAGACAGGCCCAACCTGTTGACGATGGGTAGCGGCGAGCTGTGATTGTGCTGTAGTTTATTGATACCTGCCGCAAAGTCTTGAGAACATATTGACAAAACAACAAGTCTTCTGGCTCCGGCACGCTACGATCGGTGGACACCTCTTTGACGAGGACCAACAACCAGCCACGCCAATAAAAGGAAACAAAACGAAGCAAGACTATCTTTCTCAACAAGCCTCCAGAGAGATTGGCAAAAATTGCCGATGCTGACTGTATTTCAAGTCATCCCGGTGGGGTATTGACTTTGTGGCAACATGGAACTTTTGCATCTACATTAATATTAGTCTGTTTCTTCTTATTCTGAGGTCACCGTAGCCACCAGATCCATTCTGTATTCCGATCTGATGGTCACTACAGTCCCCCGGTTCCAGTCCGTACCAAGAGCAGATGGTGGATCAGCACCTTCAGCCGAATGTCAGCGGATACTATGTCAACTAGATGAGCCCCAGAGACAGATCATCAGTAAAGAAGGCATCCACATGCCACAGCAAACTACTCGAGCTGGTGAAAATGTTCACCAAACACCCGCCGCTGAATTCTTTTAAAACAAGCCAGCTTATTGAAGGTGCACAAGATAAACGCCCTGAGAAAGCTGTGCCTCGCAACCCTAAGAATGACATAGGCGTCAGTGGACACCTGACGCGCGTGCAAAACTCCGGCATTTCACACGTCCCTGGGTGGGCTCGAACCACCAACCTTTCGGTTAACAGCCGAACGCGCTAACCGATTGCGCCACAGAGACAGCCGCTGCTGCTTGCTGCTGCCGGATCACCGGTGTAAAAGCAAGGGTTAGGGTTAGTGATAGGGATTAAAATCGCTCGCACTAACAGCGACATCTGTTTTGAAAGATGTTTCCTGAGCTCGCAAAATCCGCTCAGCCTGCGCGGCGAATGGGCACGCTGGAGCCCGCCACCCTTTTGGGAAGAAAGAGAGTCAACTGAGCCGCCCAACGTGGGGCTCGAACCCACGACCCTGAGATTAAGAGTCTCATGCTCTACCGACTGAGCTAGCCGGGCTGGTCGTGGGCTTCTTCACCGGGTCGGACCCAGTATTCATCGGCCCCCAAATTACACAGGCGAAACGGAGGCTCTCGCGTTGTGCGAGACTGTCGAGCCCTCCCCGTGGGTAGGGCTTAGAGCAGGCTTAGAGTTTTCTTCTGTCGGTTTTGACCCAATCTGTTTTTGGGAAGCGCAGTTTGACCCAGCAGTGCGGGCCAACAACACGTTCTGTTTTGCCGCGTGAAGGCGGGTCAATGCTTTGGACAGCGTATGGTTGAGATGTGATTTTCCACCAATTTGGGGCACCTTTCTTAAGGAAATCAAGGATGATTTCATGGGAAATGGCAAACTGCTGTAGCGTTTGGCTAACAAGCCAAAGCTACAAAGGATGTACCGGTGCCCCGTCGTCCGAGCAGAATCCACATTCGGCCGTAATCGGAGGTTACTACTAAAGTTCGATTGTGTCTCATAGGGAGTTTGACGCAGGGCCTCAGTGGAAAACAGGCCCTCGGCGGCTGAAACAAAAGACGAAGAAGGCATCCACATGCACATGATTCAGGAGTGTTAAACAAAGAAACCACGCAAGATGACGAGGTGGTCCAGCGGTTTAGGCGGTGGAAGGCTAATACATTGTGCTCGACATGCACTGGAAGCTTTAGCGCCACTGAGAGTCCACCGGACCAGACAGGCCCAACCTGTTTACGATGGGTAACGGTGAGCTGTAATTGCGCTGCAGTTTAATGATACCCGTCTTGAGGACATATTTACAAAACAACAAGCCTTCTGGCTCTGGCGCTCAATCATCAGCAGACACCTTTTTGACGAGAAACAAAACAAGGCTACTTTTTCTCAACAATACTCTAAGCCTCCAGAGAGGCTAGCAAAAATTGCCAAAGCTGACTGTATTTCAAGTCATCCTGGCGGGGTATTGGGTAAAGTTTTCAACCAGCAATGATCGCGCCTCGGATAAACCTCATAGGCTACAATATTGCCTCTGCGAAAGAATGCCGGCGACGGTCGTGACCTTTTCAGGCACCTACGTGGATGTGAACCGACAAGGTGGTAGCAAGCTTTAAACTGCCGCACAAACAGTCTCCTGGCACGGGTTGCTGCACCGTGTTTCTACGGAACAGATTAGAGGTGTGTAAAAGACGGCTCATTCACTATTCCCTCTGTGCTCAAAACAGCCTGCTGAAAGCACAGCAGCAGCAGCTGAAAAGGTCCGCAGCATGGCCTCTCTCAGTCAGCAAGGGGGCGGGGAGGCCGAGTGGTTAAGGCGATGGATTGCTAATCCCATCCTTGTCGTTCGGTTCCTTTAGCACTGGACCTTAATCTAGGTCCTGGGGACCCCATGCTGAACTTTTTGTGTGTCCTCCTTATCTAACACACTCAGTTCAGTTCTTTGAGTTCTCTACTAATGAGCTGATGATCTGAATCGGGAGTGCTAAATAAAAGACGCCACGTAATATGACGAGGTGGCCGAGTGGTTAAGGCGATGGACTGCTAATCCATTGTGCTCTGCACGCGTGGGTTCGAATCCCATCCTCGTCGTTCGGTACGTTTAGCAGTGATCCTCGGTCCTGGGGACCCCACTCTGCAATTTTTGTGTGTCTTCCCTATCTGACACACTCAGTTCAGTTCACTGAGCGCTCTACTAATGAGCTGGTGGTCTGAATCGGGAGGGTTAAACAAAAGGACCGTGCAAAACGAAAGGTGGTCGAGTGGTTAAGGCGATGCAAGGCTAGTCCGTTGTGCTCGGCACGCCTTGGTTTGTGTGGGTTAGAATCCCATCCTCTTCATTTGATGCTTTAGCACCACTGAGAGCCCACCGGAACAGACAGGCCCAACCTGTTGACGATGGGTAGCGGCGAGCTGTGATTGTGCTGTAGTTTATTGATACCTGCCGCAAAGTCTTGAGAACATATTGACAAAACAACAAGTCTTCTGGCTCCGGCACGCTACGATCGGTGGACACCTCTTTGACGAGGACCAACAACCAGCCACGCCAATAAAAGGAAACAAAACGAAACAAGACTATCTTTCTCAACAAGCCTCCAGAGAGATTGGCAAAAATTGCCGATGCTGACTGTATTTCAAGTCATCCCGGTGGGGTATTGACTTTGTGGCAACATGGAACTTTTGCATCTACATTAATATTAGTCTGTTTCTTCTTATTCTGAGGTCACCGTAGCCACCAGATCCATTCTGTATTCCGATCTGATGGTCACTACAGTCCCCCGGTTCCAGTCCGTACCAAGAGCAGATGGTGGATCAGCACCTTCAGCCGAATGTCAGCGGATACTATGTCAACTAGATGAGTCCCAGAGACAGATCATCAGTAAAGAAGGCATCCACATGCCACAGCAAACTACTCGAGCTGGTGAAAATGTTCACCAAACACCCGCCGCTGAATTCTTTTAAAACAAGCCAGCTTATTGAAGGTGCACAAGATAAACGCCCTGAGAAAGCTGTGCCTCGCAACCCTAAGAATGGCATAGGCGTCAGTGGACACCTGACGCGCGTGCAAAACTCCGGCATTTCACACGTCCCTGGGTGGGCTCGAACCACCAACCTTTCGGTTAACAGCCGAACGCGCTAACCGATTGCGCCACAGAGACAGCCGCTGCTGCTTGCTGCTGCCGGATCACCGGTGTAAAAGCAAGGGTTAGGGTTAGTGATAGGGATTAAAATCGCTCGCACTAACAGCGACATCTGTTTTGAAAGATGTTTCCGGAGCTCGCAAAATCCGCTCAGCCTGCGCGGCGAATGGGCACGCTGGAGCCCGCCACCCTTTTGGGAAGAAAGAGAGTCAACTGAGCCGCCCAACGTGGGGCTCGAACCCACGACCCTGAGATTAAGAGTCTCATGCTCTACCGACTGAGCTAGCCGGGCTGGTCGTGGGCTTCTTCACCGGGTCGGACCCAGTATTCATCGGCCCCCAAATTACACAGGCGAAACGGAGGCTCTCGCGTTGTGCGAGACTGTCGAGCCCTCCCCGTGGGTAGGGCTTAGAGCAGGCTTAGAGTTTTCTTCTGTCGGTTTTGACCCAATCTGTTTTTGGGAAGCGCAGTTTGACCCAGCAGTGCGGGCCAACAACACGTTCTGTTTTGCCGCGTGAAGGCGGGTCAATGCTTTGGACAGCGTATGGTTGAGATGTGATTTTCCACCAATTTGGGGCACCTTTCTTAAGGAAATCAAGGATGATTTCATGGGAAATGGCAAACTGCTGTAGCGTTTGGCTAACAAGCCAAAGCTACAAAGGATGTACCGGTGCCCCGTCGTCCGAGCAGAATCCACATTCGGCCGTAATCGGAGGTTACTACTAAAGTTCGATTGTGTCTCATAGGGAGTTTGACGCAGGGCCTCAGTGGAAAACAGGCCCTCGGCGGCTGAAACAAAAGACGAAGAAGGCATCCACATGCACATGATTCAGGAGTGTTAAACAAAGAAACCACGCAAGATGACGAGGTGGTCCAGCGGTTTAGGCGGTGGAAGGCTAATACATTGTGCTCGACATGCACTGGAAGCTTTAGCGCCACTGAGAGTCCACCGGACCAGACAGGCCCAACCTGTTTACGATGGGTAACGGTGAGCTGTAATTGCGCTGCAGTTTAATGATAGCCGTCTTGAGGACATATTTACAAAACAACAAGCCTTCTGGCTCTGGCGCTCAATCATCAGCAGACACCTTTTTGACGAGAAACAAAACAAGGCTACTTTTTCTCAACAATACTCTAAGCCTCCAGAGAGGCTAGCAAAAATTGCCAAAGCTGACTGTATTTCAAGTCATCCTGGCGGGGTATTGGGTAAAGTTTTCAACCAGCAATGATCGCGCCTCGGATAAACCGCATAGGCTACAATATTGCCTCTGCGAAAGAATGCCGGCGACGGTCGTGACCTTTTCAGGCACCTACGTGGATGTGAACCGACAAGGTGGTAGCAAGCTTTAAACTGCCGCACAAACAGTCTCCTGGCACGGGTTGCTGCACCGTGTTTCTACGGAACAGATTAGAGGTGTGTAAAAGACGGCTCATTCACTATTCCCTCTGTGCTCAAAACAGCCTGCTGAAAGCACAGCAGCAGCAGCTGAAAAGGTCCGCAGCATGGCCTCTCTCAGTCAGCAAGGGGGCGGGGAGGCCGAGTGGTTAAGGCGATGGATTGCTAATCCCATCCTTGTCGTTCGGTTCCTTTAGCACTGGACCTTAATCTAGGTCCTGGGGACCCCATGCTGAACTTTTTGTGTGTCCTCCTTATCTAACACACTCAGTTCAGTTCTTTGAGTTCTCTACTAATGAGCTGATGATCTGAATCGGGAGTGCTAAATAAAAGACGCCACGTAATATGACGAGGTGGCCGAGTGGTTAAGGCGATGGACTGCTAATCCATTGTGCTCTGCACGCGTGGGTTCGAATCCCATCCTCGTCGTTCGGTACGTTTAGCAGTGATCCTCGGTCCTGGGGACCCCACTCTGCAATTTTTGTGTGTCTTCCCTATCTGACACACTCAGTTCAGTTCACTGAGCGCTCTACTAATGAGCTGGTGGTCTGAATCGGGAGGGTTAAACAAAAGGACCGTGCAAAACGAAAGGTGGTCGAGTGGTTAAGGCGATGCAAGGCTCGTCCGTTGTGCTCGGCACGCCTTGGTTTGTGTGGGTTAGAATCCCATCCTCTTCATTTGATGCTTTAGCACCACTGAGAGCCCACCGGAACAGACAGGCCCAACCTGTTGACGATGGGTAGCGGCGAGCTGTGATTGTGCTGTAGTTTATTGATACCTGCCGCAAAGTCTTGAGAACATATTGACAAAACAACAAGTCTTCTGGCTCCGGCACGCTACGATCGGTGGACACCTCTTTGACGAGGACCAACAACCAGCCACGCCAATAAAAGGAAACAAAACGAAACAAGACTATCTTTCTCAACAAGCCTCCAGAGAGATTGGCAAAAATTGCCGATGCTGACTGTATTTCAAGTCATCCCGGTGGGGTATTGACTTTGTGGCAACATGGAACTTTTGCATCTACATTAATATTAGTCTGTTTCTTCTTATTCTGAGGTCACCGTAGCCACCAGATCCATTCTGTATTCCGATCTGATGGTCACTACAGTCCCCCGGTTCCAGTCCGTACCAAGAGCAGATGGTGGATCAGCACCTTCAGCCGAATGTCAGCGGATACTATGTCAACTAGATGAGTCCCAGAGACAGATCATCAGTAAAGAAGGCATCCACATGCCACAGCAAACTACTCGAGCTGGTGAAAATGTTCACCAAACACCCGCCGCTGAATTCTTTTAAAACAAGCCAGCTTATTGAAGGTGCACAAGATAAACGCCCTGAGAAAGCTGTGCCTCGCAACCCTAAGAATGGCATAGGCGTCAGTGGACACCTGACGCGCGTGCAAAACTCCGGCATTTCACACGTCCCTGGGTGGGCTCGAACCACCAACCTTTCGGTTAACAGCCGAACGCGCTAACCGATTGCGCCAAAGCTGGGGAACAATAGTCTGTTAAGGGGGGGGGAAGAAAAGGAAGGAGGAGGAAGAAGGGGGAAAAAGAGAAAAAGAAAGAAAAAAGAGAGAAAAAAGGAAAAAAATTTGAAGAAAAGAAATGAAAGGAAATTTTATCTCTTTGTCCTTCAAAGCAATGTTTTTGGAGTGTATATTTACAATAAATTATCTGAAAAAAAAGTTTTCTCTATTTTCCTGTACATTTATACGGGAGTAAGGATTATCACAAACTTCCAAGTTCATATTACACTGTTGCCATACATTGAAGTGTTTACTGAATGATTTATTTATCAGTAATTATCAAATAAATGATGTCCAAATGAATTAAATTATTTCTGAAATGACAAATTAATACTTTATTAGATTTATATTACTGATTATTAATATTTTATTCACAGTTCTGAGTTTTTGCACTTTTAGTTTAAATATATTTCTGCTGTAGTTATGTTCTAAAACTTATAGTACAAAAAATAGTCATTTTTTTATGAAATAATCCCCAAATTTATCAACATTTTTAAAAGGGCCTATAACTGTTAAATGATACTGTAACAAAGACATACAAAAAGAGTTACTTAATCATCACCAAACTTTTATTTTTCAATCAGTCATAGCCAATTATTCATTATTCATTTTTTTTTTTACATTTTTATTCTTATAGTTATGTTGCATGTGCGGAAAACAGAATAATACCTCTTAATAATACTTTCTATTGTCCATGACTCCTGTGCATTCTTTGCAAGTGCAAAAGAACAGAAAACAGAACTATACATATAAATAAAACCGTCCAATGTCCATGGCTCTTGTGCATTAATTGCAAGTGAAAAGAACAGAAAGCACAGACCAAAATACAAAATACAATTTTAAAATGACAATGGCTTTTGTTTGCCTTTGTGAGTGCAAAACAACAGAAAGCACATAACAATACAAATGAATAAAACTTTAAAATATTAATTACTACTGTGCATTCTTTACAAGTGCAAAAGAACAGAAAACAAACCTATACTTTTAAATAAAACTTTCAAATGTCCATGGCACTTGTGCCTTCATTGCATGTGCAAAAGAACAGAAAGCACAAAACAATACACACAAATAAAACTTTATCCCCTTTCTTTTTTGGACTCTTATGGATGGCACAGAGCTTGAAATGGTCTCTATCAGGCGACAACAATCTGGCCACTGGGCAAGTGGGGCAGTGGTGGTGAATGTATGCCTCTTCACGCTCTCCACCCCTGGAGTGACCCTGTGTCCAGCCTGCTCTGGTGTCTGGCAGTAAACACCACTCTTTTCTTATCGTTATCCAGCAGGTTCTGCCAACTATATTGCTCACTTAAGCAGAGAGAGCATATAATACAAGGCAAATGAGAAAACAAAACAAGTGGTAGTGTCAACATATGACAGGTCAAGAAGAAAAAGTAGAGAAACTGACCTGCTTGTTGGTGAGAGCCAGAGATGGCTGATTCCTGAGCTCCACAAGATACTCCGCAAGGCTGTCCACTTTGTCCAGCACACCAGCACTATGCAAAGCCTGAGAGAAAAAATACAAAGAAAATAAAAACACAGAAATGAACAACATTATGAGTACAGTGAAGTGGAACAAAATAAACAAACATATAAATATATATTTTCCTAGAAATGTAACAATATTACATGAAACACAATTACATACATGCATACAACAAGATATTTACATACCACAGACTCGTCAGGAGATGCTGAGGCACCTGGCGTGAAGGAGGCATCAGGCTGAGTAAAGGAAGGCACAGGCTGAGTGGAGGACAGAGAGAAGCTTGGGTCATCGGTGAGACTCGACTCAGTAATGTCAAGTGTTTGGTCCTCCCTGAAGCCCTCGTCTTCTTCATCCTCGCCTTCATCCACATCCTCCAGCATGTTCTCTGTCTCTTCTGAGTCAGGGTCCACTACCAGGGGCTGTCCAGTCTGACTCAGGAAGTAGTCAACACCAAGCAGTTCTCCTACAAAAAACCAAAACAAAATTTAATAAAAGGAAACACAAATACAGGATCAGTCAAAAGTTTGGACACATCACTATTTTTAATGTTTTTTGAAAGAAGTGCCTTATGCTCATCGATCCTGCATTTATTTGATAAAAATAAAGAAAACATCAGTAATATTGTAAAATGTCATTACAGTTTAAATTTATACGCCTTATTCAGCCAGCCGCCATTTTGAATCGAAAACGAGGCTGTGAGGGATAGCAGTCCAGCAGCGCCCACTGTTGCGTATTGTTGCGTCCCGGGATGTAGATCGTATAACCGTAAAATAATAGGTAATTTCAAGTTTTTCCACAGGACAAAGAGCTCCAGAAAACATGGATTGTTCCACAGGACATATAACCTAACTTTCAGGTAACAATTTTGCATTTATTTAAGAAAATGACTGTGGAAAGACTACTAATTTCTAATGTGCGCATGTTTATCTACCTTTAAACGCTTACACAGAGTTTTTCAAATGATGTTTTATAGAATAAAATGCTTAATGGTTTGTGTTAAGAGCCTGCAGCTAGGTCATAAGCGTCTTCCCGACCTTTATTATGAAATTACGATAAACATGACATTTTCCTTGTCTAAAGCAAAACAGAGACAAAAAATAATGTTCTGAATATCATTTTGCGATTTTAAAAGTGGTTTACCTCAAACACTACACGGCAAGCTAATAAATAAATGTTATCATTTGATCGCTTTGCATAAAAATAAACTTTCTGTTTAAACCTACTGTTTTTTGTATGACTTCACATGTTGTCTGAAAGAGGCTTACGATCTAACTGCAGGCTCTTAACACAAACTGTTAACCATGTTAATCTTTAAAACATCATTTAAAAATAATATCCTTTTCACTTACGATCGCAAGGTTTTCCTTTGGTGAGGCTTTTGAGTCCAGGTAAACACAGACGGAGCTGAACCCTCCTTATGCTTCCTAATTCCAGTCAGTGTTTTTGAAAAACAATCCCGAGTAAAACGTTGAGCACACTGTTGTGTTCTTTGTAATCTAAGTTATACAAAATGGAGATATTTAGTTTAGTTGTTGTAGTAAAACATAACATTTTAGCTCTGCGTAAACGTTTAAAGAAAGATAAACATGCTCACATTATAAATTAGCAATTAGCCAACCGGCTAGTTTCCACAGTCATTTTCTTAAATAAATGCAATATTGTTACCTGAAAGTTAGGTTCTATGTCCCGTCGAACTTTAATAATACACATTTTCTGAAGTTCTTTGTCCTGTGGAAATTAGTGAAATGATATTTTCTCTTTATTTTTATGACTAAACAATCTACATCCCGGGACGCAACAATACGCCACAGTGGGCGCTGCTGGACTGCTATCCCTCTCAGCCTCGTTTTCGATTCAAAATGGCGGCGGGCTGAATAAGGCGTATAGTTCCATAAACTTTAAATTCAAATTATTTCTGTCATCAACGCTGAATATTTAGCTATCATTTTAGAATTTAATTTATGACCAATGTTGGACACAGTTGTGCTGCTTAATGTATTTTTTTATGTAATCTGTGATACTTTTTTTAGGATTCATTGAAGAATAAAAAGTTCAATAAAGAACAGCATTAGAAATAAAATAGAAAATCTTCTTTAACGATATACAGGACTGTTCAAAAGA
This sequence comes from Garra rufa, assembly GCF_049309525.1. Lineage (NCBI taxonomy): Eukaryota > Metazoa > Chordata > Actinopteri > Cypriniformes > Cyprinidae > Garra > Garra rufa. The sequence goes on from NC_133361.1 coordinate 101,538,902, forward strand.
GAAATTAATGCTGTTCTTTTAACTTTTTATTCATCAATGAATTCTGCAAAACGTATCACAGTTTTCATTAAAAAATAACAAAATAAATACAAATATGCAGTACAAATTATATTGCTGTTTTTTCTGTATTTTTGATCAAATAAATGCAGGCTGAATGAGCAAAAGACACTTCTTTCAAAAACATTAAACACAGTCACGTGTAAAAATGTTTGACAAATAATGTTCACATACATATTCTACAATGAGATACAGGTAACTTTACCTTCTGATAGAGGTTGTACCACTTCCGCTGCCGTGGTGCTGGTCTGTTGCCTCCAGATGGACGAACCCCAGAGCTGGCAAAAGTCCTCAACCTGGCCATCCACTCGCCATCACCCATGACCTTGTGGCTCTTTGGCTTAGTGCTCATCTAAATATAATAGGGAAATAATAGTTAGTAATGTGCATTTTGCAGGTATTGGACAACTACACAAATGTTTTTAATTTTTTTTATAATGATACAACGATATATATTCAAGCTGACTAAATAATGGCACCCATTACAACAATTAAACATTATTTTATTGCTAACAAAGCAAAACAAGGTTAAACATTTAAAGGTGTTACACTACAGTCATACATATAAAGATTTGAATATGAAATTACTACATGCAGTTACGATAGGGATAAGATTATTGTTTTGTTTGGTTTACAGTTAGTTGCATCCAATTATGCATAATTTACTGTTATTACTATAGTAACTACATAAAGCATGTATTAATGACAATGTAAAATAAAGTACATTGTTAGTTAAAAGCTGTGGTTATACATATGATAATCAATCTGAGAAAAAAACAAAAACAAAAAAACAAAGAACATAGTAAGTACACTTTACTTAAACCATGGTTAATTTTTGTAAGGGATGTCTATATAACATTGCATTTTCATTTAAATTATTATTTGCATCTGTGTTTATATAAATAGTAATCCATCTGCAAACACAAAACTTGATTACTACATTCACACAGAAAAATCACATTAAATGTTAATTAGAAATGACAATGTCTACAACTAAACATATTTTTTAAATCCAAATCAAACTTTAAATAAAATAGATGTGTTTACTATGCAAAATTACAGGCAAATGGTGTTTTATATGTAAGATTATAGGCAAATCATGGAAACAAAACATGATTACTACACTTTCACTATAGTAAAAGCATGGTAAATGACTTGTTTTTTTTTCATTCATATTTTTATTTATAGTAAGACTGTGTTTACACTTTAAGAACGAGTAAACTGAGTTTAATAAGTACGATTACAGGCACAATTGTGTTAAATATGTGAGATTATAGGCAAGTAATGAAAAGAAAACATGATTACTACACTTTCACTATAGTAAAGCCATGGTAAATGACGACAAACACAAGCACAACGTTTTTTGTTGTTGCTGTTCATTCAGATTTTCCTTTATAGTAAGACTGTGTTCATACAGTTGTAATCGATCAGCCAAAAACACAACATGGTTACTACGCTTTTACTATAGTAAAAACAAGGTAAATTGTCATAAGGGATGACTGCACTTACAGCTGAAACGCGTTTTTCCCCCATTTAAATCGAACTTAAGAACGAGTAAATAGACTTTAGAAAGTTAGATTACATTTAAACGGTGTTTCATTATGGGCAATTCGCGAGTCAAAAGTTTGTGAACGCCAAACACGGATGAATGACGGACGAAAACGTAACGAGTTACCAATTGAGAACATTGTAAACAGAGAGGAAGAAAGTAGAAAACATGTATTACTTACTTTGAAAAGTTATCCTATATTCCGTTCGTCTGATTTTTGAACCTGACTTAGAATGAAACTAAGCATGGTGAGTGGCTCTCAACAATGGAGCTCGAGCGATGCGATTGGCTCTCGTCCATTCTCACAATGGATGGCGAGCGACGCGATTGGCTCTCGTCCATTCTCACAATGGATGGCGAGCGACGCGATTGGCTCTCGTCCATTCTCACAATGGACGGCGAGATCGGCGATTGGACGAGGAGACGGCCGCGGAAACAGACGATCCTGCTCCAGGTAGCGCCACAGAGACAGCCGCTGCTGCTTGCTGCTGCCGGATCACCGGTGTAAAAGCAAGGGTTAGGGTTAGTGATAGGGATTAAAATCGCTCGCACTAACAGCGACATCTGTTTTGAAAGATGTTTCCGGAGCTCGCAAAATCCGCTCAGCCTGCGCGGCGAATGGGCACGCTGGAGCCCGCCACCCTTTTGGGAAGAAAGAGAGTCAACTGAGCCGCCCAACGTGGGGCTCGAACCCACGACCCTGAGATTAAGAGTCTCATGCTCTACCGACTGAGCTAGCCGGGCTGGTCGTGGGCTTCTTCACCGGGTCGGACCCAGTATTCATCGGCCCCCAAATTACACAGGCGAAACGGAGGCTCTCGCGTTGTGCGAGACTGTCGAGCCCTCCCCGTGGGTAGGGCTTAGAGCAGGCTTAGAGTTTTCTTCTGTCGGTTTTGACCCAATCTGTTTTTGGGAAGCGCAGTTTGACCCAGCAGTGCGGGCCAACAACACGTTCTGTTTTGCCGCGTGAAGGCGGGTCAATGCTTTGGACAGCGTATGGTTGAGATGTGATTTTCCACCAATTTGGGGCACCTTTCTTAAGGAAATCAAGGATGATTTCATGGGAAATGGCAAACTGCTGTAGCGTTTGGCTAACAAGCCAAAGCTACAAAGGATGTACCGGTGCCCCGTCGTCCGAGCAGAATCCACATTCGGCCGTAATCGGAGGTTACTACTAAAGTTCGATTGTGTCTCATAGGGAGTTTGACGCAGGGCCTCAGTGGAAAACAGGCCCTCGGCGGCTGAAACAAAAGACGAAGAAGGCATCCACATGCACATGATTCAGGAGTGTTAAACAAAGAAACCACGCAAGATGACGAGGTGGTCCAGCGGTTAAGGCGGTGGAAGGCTAATACATTGTGCTCGACATGCACTGGAAGCTTTAGCGCCACTGAGAGTCCACCGGACCAGACAGGCCCAACCTGTTTACGATGGGTAACGGTGAGCTGTAATTGCGCTGCAGTTTAATGATACCCGTCTTGAGGACATATTTACAAAACAACAAGCCTTCTGGCTCTGGCGCTCAATCATCAGCAGACACCTTTTTGACGAGAAACAAAACAAGGCTACTTTTTCTCAACAATACTCTAAGCCTCCAGAGAGGCTAGCAAAAATTGCCATAGCTGACTGTATTTCAAGTCATCCTGGCGGGGTATTGGGTAAAGTTTTCAACCAGCAATGATCGCGCCTCGGATAAACCTCATAGGCTACAATATTGCCTCTGCGAAAGAATGCCGGCGACGGTCGTGACCTTTTCAGGCACCTACGTGGATGTGAACCGACAAGGTGGTAGCAAGCTTTAAACTGCCGCACAAACAGTCTCCTGGCACGGGTTGCTGCACCGTGTTTCTACGGAACAGATTAGAGGTGTGTAAAAGACGACTCATTCACTATTCCCTCTGTGCTCAAAACAGCCTGCTGAAAGCACAGCAGCAGCAGCTGAAAAGGTCCGCAGCATGGCCTCTCTCAGTCAGCAAGGGGGCGGGGAGGCCGAGTGGTTAAGGCGATGGATTGCTAATCCCATCCTTGTCGTTCGGTTCCTTTAGCACTGGACCTTAATCTAGGTCCTGGGGACCCCATGCTGAACTTTTTGTGTGTCCTCCTTATCTAACACACTCAGTTCAGTTCTTTGAGTTCTCTACTAATGAGCTGATGATCTGAATCGGGAGTGCTAAATAAAAGGCGCCACGTAATATGACGAGGTGGCCGAGTGGTTAAGGCGATGGACTGCTAATCCATTGTGCTCTGCACGCGTGGGTTCGAATCCCATCCTCGTCGTTCGGTACGTTTAGCAGTGATCCTCGGTCCTGGGGACCCCACTCTGCAATTTTTGTGTGTCTTCCCTATCTGACACACTCAGTTCAGTTCACTGAGCGTTCTACTAATGAGCTGGTGGTCTGAATCGGGAGGGTTAAACAAAAGGACCGCGCAAAACGAAAGGTGGTCGAGTGGTTAAGGCGATGCAAGGCTAGTCCGTTGTGCTCGGCACGCCTTGGTTTGTGTGGGTTCGAATCCCATCCTCTTCATTTGATGCTTTAGCACCACTGAGAGCCCACCGGAACAGACAGGCCCAACCTGTTGACGATGGGTAGCGGCGAGCTGTGATTGTGCTGTAGTTTATTGATACCTGCCGCAAAGTCTTGAGAACATATTGACAAAACAACAAGTCTTCTGGCTCCGGCACGCTACGATCGGTGGACACCTCTTTGACGAGGACCAACAACCAGCCACGCCAATAAAAGGAAACAAAACGAAGCAAGACTATCTTTCTCAACAAGCCTCCAGAGAGATTGGCAAAAATTGCCGATGCTGACTGTATTTCAAGTCATCCCGGTGGGGTATTGACTTTGTGGCAACATGGAACTTTTGCATCTACATTAATATTAGTCTGTTTCTTCTTATTCTGAGGTCACCGTAGCCACCAGATCCATTCTGTATTCCGATCTGATGGTCACTATAGTCCCCCGGTTCCAGTCCGTACCAAGAGCAGATGGTGGATCAGCACCTTCAGCCGAATGTCAGCGGATACTATGTCAACTAGATGAGCCCCAGAGACAGATCATCAGTAAAGAAGGCATCCACATGCCACAGCGAACTACTCGAGCTGGTGAAAATGTTCACCAAACACCCGCCGCTGAATTCTTTTAAAACAAGCCAGCTTATTGAAGGTGCACAAGATAAACGCCCTGAGAAAGCTGTGCCTCGCAACCCTAAGAATGGCATAGGCGTCAGTGGACACCTGACGCGCGTGCAAAACTCCGGCATTTCACACGTCCCTGGGTGGGCTCGAACCACCAACCTTTCGGTTAACAGCCGAACGCGCTAACCGATTGCGCCACAGAGACAGCCGCTGCTGCTTGCTGCTGCCGGATCACCGGTGTAAAAGCAAGGGTTAGGGTTAGTGATAGGGATTAAAATCGCTCGCACTAACAGCGACATCTGTTTTGAAAGATGTTTCCGGAGCTCGCAAAATCCGCTCAGCCTGCGCGGCGAATGGGCACGCTGGAGCCCGCCACCCTTTTGGGAAGAAAGAGAGTCAACTGAGCCGCCCAACGTGGGGCTCGAACCCACGACCCTGAGATTAAGAGTCTCATGCTCTACCGACTGAGCTAGCCGGGCTGGTCGTGGGCTTCTTCACCGGGTCGGACCCAGTATTCATCGGCCCCCAAATTACACAGGCGAAACGGAGGCTCTCGCGTTGTGCGAGACTGTCGAGCCCTCCCCGTGGGTAGGGCTTAGAGCAGGCTTAGAGTTTTCTTCTGTCGGTTTTGACCCAATCTGTTTTTGGGAAGCGCAGTTTGACCCAGCAGTGCGGGCCAACAACACGTTCTGTTTTGCCGCGTGAAGGCGGGTCAATGCTTTGGACAGCGTATGGTTGAGATGTGATTTTCCACCAATTTGGGGCACCTTTCTTAAGGAAATCAAGGATGATTTCATGGGAAATGGCAAACTGCTGTAGCGTTTGGCTAACAAGCCAAAGCTACAAAGGATGTACCGGTGCCCCGTCGTCCGAGCAGAATCCACATTCGGCCGTAATCGGAGGTTACTACTAAAGTTCGATTGTGTCTCATAGGGAGTTTGACGCAGGGCCTCAGTGGAAAACAGGCCCTCGGCGGCTGAAACAAAAGACGAAGAAGGCATCCACATGCACATGATTCAGGAGTGTTAAACAAAGAAACCACGCAAGATGACGAGGTGGTCCAGCGGTTTAGGCGGTGGAAGGCTAATACATTGTGCTCGACATGCACTGGAAGCTTTAGCGCCACTGAGAGTCCACCAGACCAGACAGGCCCAACCTGTTTACGATGGGTAACGGTGAGCTGTAATTGCGCTGCAGTTTAATGATACCCGTCTTGAGGACATATTTACAAAACAACAAGCCTTCTGGCTCTGGCGCTCAATCATCAGCAGACACCTTTTTGACGAGAAACAAAACAAGGCTACTTTTTCTCAACAATACTCTAAGCCTCCAGAGAGGCTAGCAAAAATTGCCAAAGCTGACTGTATTTCAAGTCATCCTGGCGGGGTATTGGGTAAAGTTTTCAACCAGCAATGATCGCGCCTCGGATAAACCTCATAGGCTACAATATTGCCTCTGCGAAAGAATGCCGGCGACGGTCGTGACCTTTTCAGGCACCTACGTGGATGTGAACCGACAAGGTGGTAGCAAGCTTTAAACTGCCGCACAAACAGTCTCCTGGCACGGGTTGCTGCACCGTGTTTCTACGGAACAGATTAGAGGTGTGTAAAAGACGGCTCATTCACTATTCCCTCTGTGCTCAAAACAGCCTGCTGACAGCACAGCAGCAGCAGCTGAAAAGGTCCGCAGCATGGCCTCTCTCAGTCAGCAAGGGGGCGGGGAGGCCGAGTGGTTAAGGCGATGGATTGCTAATCCCATCCTTGTCGTTCGGTTCCTTTAGCACTGGACCTTAATCTAGGTCCTGGGGACCCCATGCTGAACTTTTTGTGTGTCCTCCTTATCTAACACACTCAGTTCAGTTCTTTGAGTTCTCTACTAATGAGCTGATGATCTGAATCGGGAGTGCTAAATAAAAGACACCACGTAATATGACGAGGTGGCCGAGTGGTTAAGGCGATGGACTGCTAATCCATTGTGCTCTGCACGCGTGGGTTCGAATCCCATCCTCGTCGTTCGGTACGTTTAGCAGTGATCCTCGGTCCTGGGGACCCCACTCTGCAATTTTTGTGTGTCTTCCCTATCTGACACACTCAGTTCAGTTCACTGAGCGCTCTACTAATGAGCTGGTGGTCTGAATCGGGAGGGTTAAACAAAAGGACCGTGCAAAACGAAAGGTGGTCGAGTGGTTAAGGCGATGCAAGGCTCGTCCGTTGTGCTCGGCACGCCTTGGTTTGTGTGGGTTCGAATCCCATCCTCTTCATTTGATGCTTTAGCACCACTGAGAGCCCACCGGAACAGACAGGCCCAACCTGTTGACGATGGGTAGCGGCGAGCTGTGATTGTGCTGTAGTTTATTGATACCTGCCGCAAAGTCTTGAGAACATATTGACAAAACAACAAGTCTTCTGGCTCCGGCACGCTACGATCGGTGGACACCTCTTTGACGAGGACCAACAACCAGCCACGCCAATAAAAGGAAACAAAACGAAACAAGACTATCTTTCTCAACAAGCCTCCAGAGAGATTGGCAAAAATTGCCGATGCTGACTGTATTTCAAGTCATCCCGGTGGGGTATTGACTTTGTGGCAACATGGAACTTTTGCATCTACATTAATATTAGTCTGTTTCTTCTTATTCTGAGGTCACCGTAGCCACCAGATCCATTCTGTATTCCGATCTGATGGTCACTACAGTCCCCCGGTTCCAGTCCGTACCAAGAGCAGATGGTGGATCAGCACCTTCAGCCGAATGTCAGCGGATACTATGTCAACTAGATGAGTCCCAGAGACAGATCATCAGTAAAGAAGGCATCCACATGCCACAGCAAACTACTCGAGCTGGTGAAAATGTTCACCAAACACCCGCCGCTGAATTCTTTTAAAACAAGCCAGCTTATTGAAGGTGCACAAGATAAACGCCCTGAGAAAGCTGTGCCTCGCAACCCTAAGAATGGCATAGGCGTCAGTGGACACCTGACGCGCGTGCAAAACTCCGGCATTTCACACGTCCCTGGGTGGGCTCGAACCACCAACCTTTCGGTTAACAGCCGAACGCGCTAACCGATTGCGCCACAGAGACAGCCGCTGCTGCTTGCTGCTGCCGGATCACCGGTGTAAAAGCAAGGGTTAGGGTTAGTGATAGGGATTAAAATCGCTCGCACTAACAGCGACATCTGTTTTGAAAGATGTTTCCGGAGCTCGCAAAATCCACTCAGCCTGCGCGGCGAATGGGCACGCTGGAGCCCGCCACCCTTTTGGGAAGAAAGAGAGTCAACTGAGCCGCCCAACGTGGGGCTCGAACCCACGACCCTGAGATTAAGAGTCTCATGCTCTACCGACTGAGCTAGCCGGGCTGGTCGTGGGCTTCTTCACCGGGTCGGACCCAGTATTCATCGGCCCCCAAATTACACAGGCGAAACGGAGGCTCTCGCGTTGTGCGAGACTGTCGAGCCCTCCCCGTGGGTAGGGCTTAGAGCAGGCTTAGAGTTTTCTTCTGTCGGTTTTGACCCAATCTGTTTTTGGGAAGCGCAGTTTGACCCAGCAGTGCGGGCCAACAACACGTTCTGTTTTGCCGCGTGAAGGCGGGTCAATGCTTTGGACAGCGTATGGTTGAGATGTGATTTTCCACCAATTTGGGGCACCTTTCTTAAGGAAATCAAGGATGATTTCATGGGAAATGGCAAACTGCTGTAGCGTTTGGCTAACAAGCCAAAGCTACAAAGGATGTACCGGTGCCCCGTCGTCCGAGCAGAATCCACATTCGGCCGTAATCGGAGGTTACTACTAAAGTTCGATTGTGTCTCATAGGGAGTTTGACGCAGGGCCTCAGTGGAAAACAGGCCCTCGGCGGCTGAAACAAAAGACGAAGAAGGCATCCACATGCACATGATTCAGGAGTGTTAAACAAAGAAACCACGCAAGATGACGAGGTGGTCCAGCGGTTTAGGCGGTGGAAGGCTAATACATTGTGCTCGACATGCACTGGAAGCTTTAGCGCCACTGAGAGTCCACCGGACCAGACAGGCCCAACCTGTTTACGATGGGTAACGGTGAGCTGTAATTGCGCTGCAGTTTAATGATAGCCGTCTTGAGGACATATTTACAAAACAACAAGCCTTCTGGCTCTGGCGCTCAATCATCAGCAGACACCTTTTTGACGAGAAACAAAACAAGGCTACTTTTTCTCAACAATACTCTAAGCCTCCAGAGAGGCTAGCAAAAATTGCCAAAGCTGACTGTATTTCAAGTCATCCTGGCGGGGTATTGGGTAAAGTTTTCAACCAGCAATGATCGCGCCTCGGATAAACCTCATAGGCTACAATATTGCCTCTGCGAAAGAATGCCGGCGACGGTCGTGACCTTTTCAGGCACCTACGTGGATGTGAACCGACAAGGTGGTAGCAAGCTTTAAACTGCCGCACAAACAGTCTCCTGGCACGGGTTGCTGCACCGTGTTTCTACGGAACAGATTAGAGGTGTGTAAAAGACGGCTCATTCACTATTCCCTCTGTGCTCAAAACAGCCTGCTGAAAGCACAGCAGCAGCAGCTGAAAAGGTCCGCAGCATGGCCTCTCTCAGTCAGCAAGGGGGCGGGGAGGCCGAGTGGTTAAGGCGATGGATTGCTAATCCCATCCTTGTCGTTCGGTTCCTTTAGCACTGGACCTTAATCTAGGTCCTGGGGACCCCATGCTGAACTTTTTGTGTGTCCTCCTTATCTAACACACTCAGTTCAGTTCTTTGAGTTCTCTACTAATGAGCTGATGATCTGAATCGGGAGTGCTAAATAAAAGACGCCACGTAATATGACGAGGTGGCCGAGTGGTTAAGGCGATGGACTGCTAATCCATTGTGCTCTGCACGCGTGGGTTCGAATCCCATCCTCGTCGTTCGGTACGTTTAGCAGTGATCCTCGGTCCTGGGGACCCCACTCTGCAATTTTTGTGTGTCTTCCCTATCTGACACACTCAGTTCAGTTCACTGAGCGCTCTACTAATGAGCTGGTGGTCTGAATCGGGAGGGTTAAACAAAAGGACCGTGCAAAACGAAAGGTGGTCGAGTGGTTAAGGCGATGCAAGGCTCGTCCGTTGTGCTCGGCACGCCTTGGTTTGTGTGGGTTAGAATCCCATCCTCTTCATTTGATGCTTTAGCACCACTGAGAGCCCACCGGAACAGACAGGCCCAACCTGTTGACGATGGGTAGCGGCGAGCTGTGATTGTGCTGTAGTTTATTGATACCTGCCGCAAAGTCTTGAGAACATATTGACAAAACAACAAGTCTTCTGGCTCCGGCACGCTACGATCGGTGGACACCTCTTTGACGAGGACCAACAACCAGCCACGCCAATAAAAGGAAACAAAACGAAACAAGACTATCTTTCTCAACAAGCCTCCAGAGAGATTGGCAAAAATTGCCGATGCTGACTGTATTTCAAGTCATCCCGGTGGGGTATTGACTTTGTGGCAACATGGAACTTTTGCATCTACATTAATATTAGTCTGTTTCTTCTTATTCTGAGGTCACCGTAGCCACCAGATCCATTCTGTATTCCGATCTGATGGTCACTACAGTCCCCCGGTTCCAGTCCGTACCAAGAGCAGATGGTGGATCAGCACCTTCAGCCGAATGTCAGCGGATACTATGTCAACTAGATGAGTCCCAGAGACAGATCATCAGTAAAGAAGGCATCCACATGCCACAGCAAACTACTCGAGCTGGTGAAAATGTTCACCAAACACCCGCCGCTGAATTCTTTTAAAACAAGCCAGCTTATTGAAGGTGCACAAGATAAACGCCCTGAGAAAGCTGTGCCTCGCAACCCTAAGAATGGCATAGGCGTCAGTGGACACCTGACGCGCGTGCAAAACTCCGGCATTTCACACGTCCCTGGGTGGGCTCGAACCACCAACCTTTCGGTTAACAGCCGAACGCGCTAACCGATTGCGCCACAGAGACAGCCACTGCTGCTTGCTGCTGCCGGATCACCGGTGTAAAAGCAAGGGTTAGGGTTAGTGATAGGGATTAAAATCGCTCGCACTAACAGCGACATCTGTTTTGAAAGATGTTTCCGGAGCTCGCAAAATCCGCTCAGCCTGCGCGGCGAATGGGCACGCTGGAGCCCGCCACCCTTTTGGGAAGAAAGAGAGTCAACTGAGCCGCCCAACGTGGGGCTCGAACCCACGACCCTGAGATTAAGAGTCTCATGCTCTACCGACTGAGCTAGCCGGGCTGGTCGTGGGCTTCTTCACCGGGTCGGACCCAGTATTCATCGGCCCCCAAATTACACAGGCGAAACGGAGGCTCTCGCGTTGTGCGAGACTGTCGAGCCCTCCCCGTGGGTAGGGCTTAGAGCAGGCTTAGAGTTTTCTTCTGTCGGTTTTGACCCAATCTGTTTTTGGGAAGCGCAGTTTGACCCAGCAGTGCGGGCCAACAACACGTTCTGTTTTGCCGCGTGAAGGCGGGTCAATGCTTTGGACAGCGTATGGTTGAGATGTGATTTTCCACCAATTTGGGGCACCTTTCTTAAGGAAATCAAGGATGATTTCATGGGAAATGGCAAACTGCTGTAGCGTTTGGCTAACAAGCCAAAGCTACAAAGGATGTACCGGTGCCCCGTCGTCCGAGCAGAATCCACATTCGGCCGTAATCGGAGGTTACTACTAAAGTTCGATTGTGTCTCATAGGGAGTTTGACGCAGGGCCTCAGTGGAAAACAGGCCCTCGGCGGCTGAAACAAAAGACGAAGAAGGCATCCACATGCACATGATTCAGGAGTGTTAAACAAAGAAACCACGCAAGATGACGAGGTGGTCCAGCGGTTAAGGCGGTGGAAGGCTAATACATTGTGCTCGACATGCACTGGAAGCTTTAGCGCCACTGAGAGTCCACCGGACCAGACAGGCCCAACCTGTTTACGATGGGTAACGGTGAGCTGTAATTGCGCTGCAGTTTAATGATACCCGTCTTGAGGACATATTTACAAAACAACAAGCCTTCTGGCTCTGGCGCTCAATCATCAGCAGACACCTTTTTGACGAGAAACAAAACAAGGCTACTTTTTCTCAACAATACTCTAGGCCTCCAGAGAGGCTAGCAAAAATTGCCATAGCTGACTGTATTTCAAGTCATCCTGGCGGGGTATTGGGTAAAGTTTTCAACCAGCAATGATCGCGCCTCGGATAAACCTCATAGGCTACAATATTGCCTCTGCGAAAGAATGCCGGCGACGGTCGTGACCTTTTCAGGCACCTACGTGGATGTGAACCGACAAGGTGGTAGCAAGCTTTAAACTGCCGCACAAACAGTCTCCTGGCACGGGTTGCTGCACCGTGTTTCTACGGAACAGATTAGAGGTGTGTAAAAGACGACTCATTCACTATTCCCTCTGTGCTCAAAACAGCCTGCTGAAAGCACAGCAGCAGCAGCTGAAAAGGTCCGCAGCATGGCCTCTCTCAGTCAGCAAGGGGGCGGGGAGGCCGAGTGGTTAAGGCGATGGATTGCTAATCCCATCCTTGTCGTTCGGTTCCTTTAGCACTGGACCTTAATCTAGGTCCTGGGGACCCCATGCTGAACTTTTTGTGTGTCCTCCTTATCTAACACACTCAGTTCAGTTCTTTGAGTTCTCTACTAATGAGCTGATGATCTGAATCGGGAGTGCTAAATAAAAGGCGCCACGTAATATGACGAGGTGGCCGAGTGGTTAAGGCGATGGACTGCTAATCCATTGTGCTCTGCACGCGTGGGTTCGAATCCCATCCTCGTCGTTCGGTACGTTTAGCAGTGATCCTCGGTCCTGGGGACCCCACTCTGCAATTTTTGTGTGTCTTCCCTATCTGACACACTCAGTTCAGTTCACTGAGCGTTCTACTAATGAGCTGGTGGTCTGAATCGGGAGGGTTAAACAAAAGGACCGCGCAAAACGAAAGGTGGTCGAGTGGTTAAGGCCATGCAAGGCTAGTCCGTTGTGCTCGGCACGCCTTGGTTTGTGTGGGTTCGAATCCCATCCTCTTCATTTGATGCTTTAGCACCACTGAGAGCCCACCGGAACAGACAGGCCCAACCTGTTGACGATGGGTAGCGGCGAGCTGTGATTGTGCTGTAGTTTATTGATACCTGCCGCAAAGTCTTGAGAACATATTGACAAAACAACAAGTCTTCTGGCTCCGGCACGCTACGATCGGTGGACACCTCTTTGACGAGGACCAACAACCAGCCACGCCAATAAAAGGAAACAAAACGAAGCAAGACTATCTTTCTAAACAAGCCTCCAGAGAGATTGGCAAAAATTGCCGATGCTGACTGTATTTCAAGTCATCCCGGTGGGGTATTGACTTTGTGGCAACATGGAACTTTTGCATCTACATTAATATTAGTCTGTTTCTTCTTATTCTGAGGTCACCGTAGCCACCAGATCCATTCTGTATTCCGATCTGATGGTCACTATAGTCCCCCGGTTCCAGTCCGTACCAAGAGCAGATGGTGGATCAGCACCTTCAGCCGAATGTCAGCGGATACTATGTCAACTAGATGAGCCCCAGAGACAGATCATCAGTAAAGAAGGCATCCACATGCCACAGCAAACTACTCGAGCTGGTGAAAATGTTCACCAAACACCCGCCGCTGAATTCTTTTAAAACAAGCCAGCTTATTGAAGGTGCACAAGATAAACGCCCTGAGAAAGCTGTGCCTCGCAACCCTAAGAATGGCATAGGCGTCAGTGGACACCTGACGCGCGTGCAAAACTCCGGCATTTCACACGTCCCTGGGTGGGCTCGAACCACCAACCTTTCGGTTAACAGCCGAACGCGCTAACCGATTGCGCCACAGAGACAGCCGCTGCTGCTTGCTGCTGCCGGATCACCGGTGTAAAAGCAAGGGTTAGGGTTAGTGATAGGGATTAAAATCGCTCGCACTAACAGCGACATCTGTTTTGAAAGATGTTTCCGGAGCTCGCAAAATCCGCTCAGCCTGCGCGGCGAATGGGCACGCTGGAGCCCGCCACCCTTTTGGGAAGAAAGAGAGTCAACTGAGCCGCCCAACGTGGGGCTCGAACCCACGACCCTGAGATTAAGAGTCTCATGCTCTACCGACTGAGCTAGCCGGGCTGGTCGTGGGCTTCTTCACCGGGTCGGACCCAGTATTCATCGGCCCCCAAATTACACAGGCGAAACGGAGGCTCTCGCGTTGTGCGAGACTGTCGAGCCCTCCCCGTGGGTAGGGCTTAGAGCAGGCTTAGAGTTTTCTTCTGTCGGTTTTGACCCAATCTGTTTTTGGGAAGCGCAGTTTGACCCAGCAGTGCGGGCCAACAACACGTTCTGTTTTGCCGCGTGAAGGCGGGTCAATGCTTTGGACAGCGTATGGTTGAGATGTGATTTTCCACCAATTTGGGGCACCTTTCTTAAGGAAATCAAGGATGATTTCATGGGAAATGGCAAACTGCTGTAGCGTTTGGCTAACAAGCCAAAGCTACAAAGGATGTACCGGTGCCCCGTCGTCCGAGCAGAATCCACATTCGGCCGTAATCGGAGGTTACTACTAAAGTTCGATTGTGTCTCATAGGGAGTTTGACGCAGGGCCTCAGTGGAAAACAGGCCCTCGGCGGCTGAAACAAAAGACGAAGAAGGCATCCACATGCACATGATTCAGGAGTGTTAAACAAAGAAACCACGCAAGATGACGAGGTGGTCCAGCGGTTTAGGCGGTGGAAGGCTAATACATTGTGCTCGACATGCACTGGAAGCTTTAGCGCCACTGAGAGTCCACCGGACCAGACAGGCCCAACCTGTTTACGATGGGTAACGGTGAGCTGTAATTGCGCTGCAGTTTAATGATACCCGTCTTGAGGACATATTTACAAAACAACAAGCCTTCTGGCTCTGGCGCTCAATCATCAGCAGACACCTTTTTGACGAGAAACAAAACAAGGCTACTTTTTCTCAACAATACTCTAAGCCTCCAGAGAGGCTAGCAAAAATTGCCAAAGCTGACTGTATTTCAAGTCATCCTGGCGGGGTATTGGGTAAAGTTTTCAACCAGCAATGATCGCGCCTCGGATAAACCTCATAGGCTACAATATTGCCTCTGCGAAAGAATGCCGGCGACGGTCGTGACCTTTTCAGGCACCTACGTGGATGTGAACCGACAAGGTGGTAGCAAGCTTTAAACTGCCGCACAAACAGTCTCCTGGCACGGGTTGCTGCACCGTGTTTCTACGGAACAGATTAGAGGTGTGTAAAAGACGGCTCATTCACTATTCCCTCTGTGCTCAAAACAGCCTGCTGAAAGCACAGCAGCAGCAGCTGAAAAGGTCCGCAGCATGGCCTCTCTCAGTCAGCAAGGGGGCGGGGAGGCCGAGTGGTTAAGGCGATGGATTGCTAATCCCATCCTTGTCGTTCGGTTCCTTTAGCACTGGACCTTAATCTAGGTCCTGGGGACCCCATGCTGAACTTTTTGTGTGTCCTCCTTATCTAACACACTCAGTTCAGTTCTTTGAGTTCTCTACTAATGAGCTGATGATCTGAATCGGGAGTGCTAAATAAAAGACGCCACGTAATATGACGAGGTGGCCGAGTGGTTAAGGCGATGGACTGCTAATCCATTGTGCTCTGCACGCGTGGGTTCGAATCCCATCCTCGTCGTTCGGTACGTTTAGCAGTGATCCTCGGTCCTGGGGACCCCACTCTGCAATTTTTGTGTGTCTTCCCTATCTGACACACTCAGTTCAGTTCACTGAGCGCTCTACTAATGAGCTGGTGGTCTGAATCGGGAGGGTTAAACAAAAGGACCGTGCAAAACGAAAGGTGGTCGAGTGGTTAAGGCGATGCAAGGCTAGTCCGTTGTGCTCGGCACGCCTTGGTTTGTGTGGGTTAGAATCCCATCCTCTTCATTTGATGCTTTAGCACCACTGAGAGCCCACCGGAACAGACAGGCCCAACCTGTTGACGATGGGTAGCGGCGAGCTGTGATTGTGCTGTAGTTTATTGATACCTGCCGCAAAGTCTTGAGAACATATTGACAAAACAACAAGTCTTCTGGCTCCGGCACGCTACGATCGGTGGACACCTCTTTGACGAGGACCAACAGCCAGCCACGCCAATAAAAGGAAACAAAACGAAACAAGACTATCTTTCTCAACAAGCCTCCAGAGAGATTGGCAAAAATTGCCGATGCTGACTGTATTTCAAGTCATCCCGGTGGGGTATTGACTTTGTGGCAACATGGAACTTTTGCATCTACATTAATATTAGTCTGTTTCTTCTTATTCTGAGGTCACCGTAGCCACCAGATCCATTCTGTATTCCGATCTGATGGTCACTACAGTCCCCCGGTTCCAGTCCGTACCAAGAGCAGATGGTGGATCAGCACCTTCAGCCGAATGTCAGCGGATACTATGTCAACTAGATGAGTCCCAGAGACAGATCATCAGTAAAGAAGGCATCCACATGCCACAGCAAACTACTCGAGCTGGTGAAAATGTTCACCAAACACCCGCCGCTGAATTCTTTTAAAACAAGCCAGCTTATTGAAGGTGCACAAGATAAACGCCCTGAGAAAGCTGTGCCTCGCAACCCTAAGAATGGCATAGGCGTCAGTGGACACCTGACGCGCGTGCAAAACTCCGGCATTTCACACGTCCCTGGGTGGGCTCGAACCACCAACCTTTCGGTTAACAGCCGAACGCGCTAACCGATTGCGCCACAGAGACAGCCGCTGCTGCTTGCTGCTGCCGGATCACCGGTGTAAAAGCAAGGGTTAGGGTTAGTGATAGGGATTAAAATCGCTCGCACTAACAGCGACATCTGTTTTGAAAGATGTTTCCGGAGCTCGCAAAATCCGCTCAGCCTGCGCGGCGAATGGGCACGCTGGAGCCCGCCACCCTTTTGGGAAGAAAGAGAGTCAACTGAGCCGCCCAACGTGGGGCTCGAACCCACGACCCTGAGATTAAGAGTCTCATGCTCTACCGACTGAGCTAGCCGGGCTGGTCGTGGGCTTCTTCACCGGGTCGGACCCAGTATTCATCGGCCCCCAAATTACACAGGCGAAACGGAGGCTCTCGCGTTGTGCGAGACTGTCGAGCCCTCCCCGTGGGTAGGGCTTAGAGCAGGCTTAGAGTTTTCTTCTGTCGGTTTTGACCCAATCTGTTTTTGGGAAGCGCAGTTTGACCCAGCAGTGCGGGCCAACAACACGTTCTGTTTTGCCGCGTGAAGGCGGGTCAATGCTTTGGACAGCGTATGGTTGAGATGTGATTTTCCACCAATTTGGGGCACCTTTCTTAAGGAAATCAAGGATGATTTCATGGGAAATGGCAAACTGCTGTAGCGTTTGGCTAACAAGCCAAAGCTACAAAGGATGTACCGGTGCCCCGTCGTCCGAGCAGAATCCACATTCGGCCGTAATCGGAGGTTACTACTAAAGTTCGATTGTGTCTCATAGGGAGTTTGACGCAGGGCCTCAGTGGAAAACAGGCCCTCGGCGGCTGAAACAAAAGACGAAGAAGGCATCCACATGCACATGATTCAGGAGTGTTAAACAAAGAAACCACGCAAGATGACGAGGTGGTCCAGCGGTTTAGGCGGTGGAAGGCTAATACATTGTGCTCGACATGCACTGGAAGCTTTAGCGCCACTGAGAGTCCACCGGACCAGACAGGCCCAACCTGTTTACGATGGGTAACGGTGAGCTGTAATTGCGCTGCAGTTTAATGATAGCCGTCTTGAGGACATATTTACAAAACAACAAGCCTTCTGGCTCTGGCGCTCAATCATCAGCAGACACCTTTTTGACGAGAAACAAAACAAGGCTACTTTTTCTCAACAATACTCTAAGCCTCCAGAGAGGCTAGCAAAAATTGCCAAAGCTGACTGTATTTCAAGTCATCCTGGCGGGGTATTGGGTAAAGTTTTCAACCAGCAATGATCGCGCCTCGGATAAACCTCATAGGCTACAATATTGCCTCTGCGAAAGAATGCCGGCGACGGTCGTGACCTTTTCAGGCACCTACGTGGATGTGAACCGACAAGGTGGTAGCAAGCTTTAAACTGCCGCACAAACAGTCTCCTGGCACGGGTTGCTGCACCGTGTTTCTACGGAACAGATTAGAGGTGTGTAAAAGACGGCTCATTCACTATTCCCTCTGTGCTCAAAACAGCCTGCTGAAAGCACAGCAGCAGCAGCTGAAAAGGTCCGCAGCATGGCCTCTCTCAGTCAGCAAGGGGGCGGGGAGGCCGAGTGGTTAAGGCGATGGATTGCTAATCCCATCCTTGTCGTTCGGTTCCTTTAGCACTGGACCTTAATCTAGGTCCTGGGGACCCCATGCTGAACTTTTTGTGTGTCCTCCTTATCTAACACACTCAGTTCAGTTCTTTGAGTTCTCTACTAATGAGCTGATGATCTGAATCGGGAGTGCTAAATAAAAGACGCCACGTAATATGACGAGGTGGCCGAGTGGTTAAGGCGATGGACTGCTAATCCATTGTGCTCTGCACGCGTGGGTTCGAATCCCATCCTCGTCGTTCGGTACGTTTAGCAGTGATCCTCGGTCCTGGGGACCCCACTCTGCAATTTTTGTGTGTCTTCCCTATCTGACACACTCAGTTCAGTTCACTGAGCGCTCTACTAATGAGCTGGTGGTCTGAATCGGGAGGGTTAAACAAAAGGACCGTGCAAAACGAAAGGTGGTCGAGTGGTTAAGGCGATGCAAGGCTCGTCCGTTGTGCTCGGCACGCCTTGGTTTGTGTGGGTTAGAATCCCATCCTCTTCATTTGATGCTTTAGCACCACTGAGAGCCCACCGGAACAGACAGGCCCAACCTGTTGACGATGGGTAGCGGCGAGCTGTGATTGTGCTGTAGTTTATTGATACCTGCCGCAAAGTCTTGAGAACATATTGACAAAACAACAAGTCTTCTGGCTCCGGCACGCTACGATCGGTGGACACCTCTTTGACGAGGACCAACAACCAGCCACGCCAATAAAAGGAAACAAAACGAAACAAGACTATCTTTCTCAACAAGCCTCCAGAGAGATTGGCAAAAATTGCCGATGCTGACTGTATTTCAAGTCATCCCGGTGGGGTATTGACTTTGTGGCAACATGGAACTTTTGCATCTACATTAATATTAGTCTGTTTCTTCTTATTCTGAGGTCACCGTAGCCACCAGATCCATTCTGTATTCCGATCTGATGGTCACTACAGTCCCCCGGTTCCAGTCCGTACCAAGAGCAGATGGTGGATCAGCACCTTCAGCCGAATGTCAGCGGATACTATGTCAACTAGATGAGTCCCAGAGACAGATCATCAGTAAAGAAGGCATCCACATGCCACAGCAAACTACTCGAGCTGGTGAAAATGTTCACCAAACACCCGCCGCTGAATTCTTTTAAAACAAGCCAGCTTATTGAAGGTGCACAAGATAAACGCCCTGAGAAAGCTGTGCCTCGCAACCCTAAGAATGGCATAGGCGTCAGTGGACACCTGACGCGCGTGCAAAACTCCGGCATTTCACACGTCCCTGGGTGGGCTCGAACCACCAACCTTTCGGTTAACAGCCGAACGCGCTAACCGATTGCGCCACAGAGACAGCCGCTGCTGCTTGCTGCTGCCGGATCACCGGTGTAAAAGCAAGGGTTAGGGTTAGTGATAGGGATTAAAATCGCTCGCACTAACAGCGACATCTGTTTTGAAAGATGTTTCCGGAGCTCGCAAAATCCGCTCAGCCTGCGCGGCGAATGGGCACGCTGGAGCCCGCCACCCTTTTGGGAAGAAAGAGAGTCAACTGAGCCGCCCAACGTGGGGCTCGAACCCACGACCCTGAGATTAAGAGTCTCATGCTCTACCGACTGAGCTAGCCGGGCTGGTCGTGGGCTTCTTCACCGGGTCGGACCCAGTATTCATCGGCCCCCAAATTACACAGGCGAAACGGAGGCTCTCGCGTTGTGCGAGACTGTCGAGCCCTCCCCGTGGGTAGGGCTTAGAGCAGGCTTAGAGTTTTCTTCTGTCGGTTTTGACCCAATCTGTTTTTGGGAAGCGCAGTTTGACCCAGCAGTGCGGGCCAACAACACGTTCTGTTTTGCCGCGTGAAGGCGGGTCAATGCTTTGGACAGCGTATGGTTGAGATGTGATTTTCCACCAATTTGGGGCACCTTTCTTAAGGAAATCAAGGATGATTTCATGGGAAATGGCAAACTGCTGTAGCGTTTGGCTAACAAGCCAAAGCTACAAAGGATGTACCGGTGCCCCGTCGTCCGAGCAGAATCCACATTCGGCCGTAATCGGAGGTTACTACTAAAGTTCGATTGTGTCTCATAGGGAGTTTGACGCAGGGCCTCAGTGGAAAACAGGCCCTCGGCGGCTGAAACAAAAGACGAAGAAGGCATCCACATGCACATGATTCAGGAGTGTTAAACAAAGAAACCACGCAAGATGACGAGGTGGTCCAGCGGTTAAGGCGGTGGAAGGCTAATACATTGTGCTCGACATGCACTGGAAGCTTTAGCGCCACTGAGAGTCCACCGGACCAGACAGGCCCAACCTGTTTACGATGGGTAACGGTGAGCTGTAATTGCGCTGCAGTTTAATGATACCCGTCTTGAGGACATATTTACAAAACAACAAGCCTTCTGGCTCTGGCGCTCAATCATCAGCAGACACCTTTTTGACGAGAAACAAAACAAGGCTACTTTTTCTCAACAATACTCTAGGCCTCCAGAGAGGCTAGCAAAAATTGCCATAGCTGACTGTATTTCAAGTCATCCTGGCGGGGTATTGGGTAAAGTTTTCAACCAGCAATGATCGCGCCTCGGATAAACCTCATAGGCTACAATATTGCCTCTGCGAAAGAATGCCGGCGACGGTCGTGACCTTTTCAGGCACCTACGTGGATGTGAACCGACAAGGTGGTAGCAAGCTTTAAACTGCCGCACAAACAGTCTCCTGGCACGGGTTGCTGCACCGTGTTTCTACGGAACAGATTAGAGGTGTGTAAAAGACGACTCATTCACTATTCCCTCTGTGCTCAAAACAGCCTGCTGAAAGCACAGCAGCAGCAGCTGAAAAGGTCCGCAGCATGGCCTCTCTCAGTCAGCAAGGGGGCGGGGAGGCCGAGTGGTTAAGGCGATGGATTGCTAATCCCATCCTTGTCGTTCGGTTCCTTTAGCACTGGACCTTAATCTAGGTCCTGGGGACCCCATGCTGAACTTTTTGTGTGTCCTCCTTATCTAACACACTCAGTTCAGTTCTTTGAGTTCTCTACTAATGAGCTGATGATCTGAATCGGGAGTGCTAAATAAAAGGCGCCACGTAATATGACGAGGTGGCCGAGTGGTTAAGGCGATGGACTGCTAATCCATTGTGTTCTGCACGCGTGTGTTCGAATCCCATCCTCGTCGTTCGGTACGTTTAGCAGTGATCCTCGGTCCTGGGGACCCCACTCTGCAATTTTTGTGTGTCTTCCCTATCTGACACACTCAGTTCAGTTCACTGAGCGTTCTACTAATGAGCTGGTGGTCTGAATCGGGAGGGTTAAACAAAAGGACCGCGCAAAACGAAAGGTGGTCGAGTGGTTAAGGCGATGCAAGGCTAGTCCTTTGTGCTCGGCACGCCTTGGTTTGTGTGGGTTCGAATCCCATCCTCTTCATTTGATGCTTTAGCACCACTGAGAGCCCACCGGAACAGACAGGCCCAACCTGTTGACGATGGGTAGCGGCGAGCTGTGATTGTGCTGTAGTTTATTGATACCTGCCGCAAAGTCTTGAGAACATATTGACAAAACAACAAGTCTTCTGGCTCCGGCACGCTACGATCGGTGGACACCTCTTTGACGAGGACCAACAACCAGCCACGCCAATAAAAGGAAACAAAACGAAACAAGACTATCTTTCTCAACAAGCCTCCAGAGAGATTGGCAAAAATTGCCGATGCTGACTGTATTTCAAGTCATCCCGGTGGGGTATTGACTTTGTGGCAACATGGAACTTTTGCATCTACATTAATATTAGTCTGTTTCTTCTTATTCTGAGGTCACCGTAGCCACCAGATCCATTCTGTATTCCGATCTGATGGTCACTACAGTCCCCCGGTTCCAGTCCGTACCAAGAGCAGATGGTGGATCAGCACCTTCAGCCGAATGTCAGCGGATACTATGTCAACTAGATGAGTCCCAGAGACAGATCATCAGTAAAGAAGGCATCCACATGCCACAGCAAACTACTCGAGCTGGTGAAAATGTTCACCAAACACCCGCCGCTGAATTCTTTTAAAACAAGCCAGCTTATTGAAGGTGCACAAGATAAACGCCCTGAGAAAGCTGTGCCTCGCAACCCTAAGAATGGCATAGGCGTCAGTGGACACCTGACGCGCGTGCAAAACTCCGGCATTTCACACGTCCCTGGGTGGGCTCGAACCACCAACCTTTCGGTTAACAGCCGAACGCGCTAACCGATTGCGCCACAGAGACAGCCGCTGCTGCTTGCTGCTGCCGGATCACCGGTGTAAAAGCAAGGGTTAGGGTTAGTGATAGGGATTAAAATCGCTCGCACTAACAGCGACATCTGTTTTGAAAGATGTTTCCGGAGCTCGCAAAATCCGCTCAGCCTGCGCGGCGAATGGGCACGCTGGAGCCCGCCACCCTTTTGGGAAGAAAGAGAGTCAACTGAGCCGCCCAACGTGGGGCTCGAACCCACGACCCTGAGATTAAGAGTCTCATGCTCTACCGACTGAGCTAGCCGGGCTGGTCGTGGGCTTCTTCACCGGGTCGGACCCAGTATTCATCGGCCCCCAAATTACACAGGCGAAACGGAGGCTCTCGCGTTGTGCGAGACTGTCGAGCCCTCCCCGTGGGTAGGGCTTAGAGCAGGCTTAGAGTTTTCTTCTGTCGGTTTTGACCCAATCTGTTTTTGGGAAGCGCAGTTTGACCCAGCAGTGCGGGCCAACAACACGTTCTGTTTTGCCGCGTGAAGGCGGGTCAATGCTTTGGACAGCGTATGGTTGAGATGTGATTTTCCACCAATTTGGGGCACCTTTCTTAAGGAAATCAAGGATGATTTCATGGGAAATGGCAAACTGCTGTAGCGTTTGGCTAACAAGCCAAAGCTACAAAGGATGTACCGGTGCCCCGTCGTCCGAGCAGAATCCACATTCGGCCGTAATCGGAGGTTACTACTAAAGTTCGATTGTGTCTCATAGGGAGTTTGACGCAGGGCCTCAGTGGAAAACAGGCCCTCGGCGGCTGAAACAAAAGACGAAGAAGGCATCCACATGCACATGATTCAGGAGTGTTAAACAAAGAAACCACGCAAGATGACGAGGTGGTCCAGCGGTTAAGGCGGTGGAAGGCTAATACATTGTGCTCGACATGCACTGGAAGCTTTAGCGCCACTGAGAGTCCACCGGACCAGACAGGCCCAACCTGTTTACGATGGGTAACGGTGAGCTGTAATTGCGCTGCAGTTTAATGATACCCGTCTTGAGGACATATTTACAAAACAACAAGCCTTCTGGCTCTGGCGCTCAATCATCAGCAGACACCTTTTTGACGAGAAACAAAACAAGGCTACTTTTTCTCAACAATACTCTAGGCCTCCAGAGAGGCTAGCAAAAATTGCCATAGCTGACTGTATTTCAAGTCATCCTGGCGGGGTATTGGGTAAAGTTTTCAACCAGCAATGATCGCGCCTCGGATAAACCTCATAGGCTACAATATTGCCTCTGCGAAAGAATGCCGGCGACGGTCGTGACCTTTTCAGGCACCTACGTGGATGTGAACCGACAAGGTGGTAGCAAGCTTTAAACTGCCGCACAAACAGTCTCCTGGCACGGGTTGCTGCACCGTGTTTCTACGGAACAGATTAGAGGTGTGTAAAAGACGACTCATTCACTATTCCCTCTGTGCTCAAAACAGCCTGCTGAAAGCACAGCAGCAGCAGCTGAAAAGGTCCGCAGCATGGCCTCTCTCAGTCAGCAAGGGGGCGGGGAGGCCGAGTGGTTAAGGCGATGGATTGCTAATCCCATCCTTGTCGTTCGGTTCCTTTAGCACTGGACCTTAATCTAGGTCCTGGGGACCCCATGCTGAACTTTTTGTGTGTCCTCCTTATCTAACACACTCAGTTCAGTTCTTTGAGTTCTCTACTAATGAGCTGATGATCTGAATCGGGAGTGCTAAATAAAAGGCGCCACGTAATATGACGAGGTGGCCGAGTGGTTAAGGCGATGGACTGCTAATCCATTGTGTTCTGCACGCGTGTGTTCGAATCCCATCCTCGTCGTTCGGTACGTTTAGCAGTGATCCTCGGTCCTGGGGACCCCACTCTGCAATTTTTGTGTGTCTTCCCTATCTGACACACTCAGTTCAGTTCACTGAGCGTTCTACTAATGAGCTGGTGGTCTGAATCGGGAGGGTTAAACAAAAGGACCGCGCAAAACGAAAGGTGGTCGAGTGGTTAAGGCGATGCAAGGCTAGTCCTTTGTGCTCGGCACGCCTTGGTTTGTGTGGGTTCGAATCCCATCCTCTTCATTTGATGCTTTAGCACCACTGAGAGCCCACCGGAACAGACAGGCCCAACCTGTTGACGATGGGTAGCGGCGAGCTGTGATTGTGCTGTAGTTTATTGATACCTGCCGCAAAGTCTTGAGAACATATTGACAAAACAACAAGTCTTCTGGCTCCGGCACGCTACGATCGGTGGACACCTCTTTGACGAGGACCAACAACCAGCCACGCCAATAAAAGGAAACAAAACGAAGCAAGACTATCTTTCTCAACAAGCCTCCAGAGAGATTGGCAAAAATTGCCGATGCTGACTGTATTTCAAGTCATCCCGGTGGGGTATTGACTTTGTGGCAACATGGAACTTTTGCATCTACATTAATATTAGTCTGTTTCTTCTTATTCTGAGGTCACCGTAGCCACCAGATCCATTCTGTATTCCGATCTGATGGTCACTATAGTCCCCCGGTTCCAGTCCGTACCAAGAGCAGATGGTGGATCAGCACCTTCAGCCGAATGTCAGCGGATACTATGTCAACTAGATGAGCCCCAGAGACAGATCATCAGTAAAGAAGGCATCCACATGCCACAGCAAACTACTCGAGCTGGTGAAAATGTTCACCAAACACCCGCCGCTGAATTCTTTTAAAACAAGCCAGCTTATTGAAGGTGCACAAGATAAACGCCCTGAGAAAGCTGTGCCTCGCAACCCTAAGAATGGCATAGGCGTCAGTGGACACCTGACGCGCGTGCAAAACTCCGGCATTTCACACGTCCCTGGGTGGGCTC